>NC_088115.1:11530387-11838465 GCF_036370855.1 Dromaius novaehollandiae | reverse complement strand
GTGAAACTGTATTTTTTCAACACACAATTTAAATCAAGTAAAGGCAGTCTGTGACAGAGAAGGCTGACCGACCTTCCTCTCACACTGCTGTCCTCCTCTGAAAGAGCCACACCACAGGATCCTCCTACCTGGGGAGCTGGGGCAGGGCTGAGGGTGTTTAAGGAGTGAGGAACGCAGAACAGGACTGGACGTGCACGTGTATCCCAGAGGGAGCCAGTGATGCTCTGCAGAAACCTCCTATGCTTGCTTCTTTCTGTCCCCGGAGTTCGGGGCTCCTTTGCAGGCCTCTTTACTGGCACAGTCCCAGCTATCAGTCAGGTGAGATGCTTGGCCACCCTCTTGTATGCAATTTGGTATTACAGGTTTGTTTAAAAAATTGTCTTAAAAATTTTGGATTAGTAGAACAGTTCTACACTCGCAGTTTCCTTATGTCATGCCTTTCTTTACACTTGTGTGATAGGGATCATACTAATTTCATGAATCAAAAGGTGCCTGTATGTTTGAGCTAGCGAGTTAAAGTGACACACTGGGCAGGACACTGCAGACACGATGAGCACCTGCAGCCAGAGGCTGGCAGCCAACGCCTGCAAGAGCAGACCTAGAGTTTGCTGCTGGACTACAGACCTTTCAAAAATACACCAAGTGAGCGTCAGCTCCACAGGAAATGGGGAATGTTTATAATTTTGATGGGTGAAATCGCAATTGCCTAAACCATTTTGAATGTTAAATCCAAAGAAGTGGCAGAGGGCATCAGAATATGCCTCATGTTTGCTCAGTCAAGTGTACAAAGAAGTTTGTTCTGCTGTGCTTGTTAATGTCATGCTCAAAGTTTGAATGCAGTTTCAATACACAATATCTGGGCAAAAGGTTAGATTTAACTATGATGAGTCACATAAAGTAAGTCTCAGGTGATAGCAAGGAAGTAAAGGGAGCAATAACTGTGATAGTTAAATGGTAAAATTCTTCAGTAATTTTTAATGCTAAACGTCATTGTTTTTAGACAAGAGGAGCGGTAGGGCTTATTCAAAATAGAATTTCAAGTTCTCTTTGACAAAGATGAACTTAAGTTGCTCATTCGAGCTCTAAACATCCCATAAGTATGTTCTGCTCCAGAAACAGAAGACTAAAAGTACCTATTTACCTTCCTGCTTTACATGCGTTAGTAGGTATCAGATGAATGCTGCCGAAAACAAAAGTGAAGGTGCGGAGCATTTGAAAGTTGACAGTGGCCTAATCCAGATAAGCCCAGGAACAAGTGCATCTGCCACCTACAGAAAAATAAGAAATGTGAAGATGAACGGCTGCTCTTTCCTCCCATCTCTGGTACATCTCTGTAACAATGTTTCTTTTACAATCATTGTCAACTACTACTCATTGTCGACAATGCTGGAAATAACAGGGGAGCCCTGCCATGTTTCCTAGCAGCCCTTCCACCCCTGTGCAAATTACGCACTCGGTCCCTGAACTTGTGCTCCCCTCCGCCAAAGCCAACGCAGCCCCGAACGCCCTCTGTTCCCTTTCTGCCTCTAAATCACGAAGCAGCGCGCCAGAGCCGTGAGCTGCTACCTGCCCGTGGTTTATCTTGGCAGAGTGTTACCAGACTGAGGAACAGCTTAGTTATGCAGGTAAAAGCCAACACAAATGATGCCAGGTTTACAGTGACCATTCAGATCTAATTTAGGCTCCCAAAATAACTGGCCAGGAATTTTCCTTAAAGCACTAATCGTAACAGACAAAAGGCCATTGCTGCTTTCTGGTGCTTGACAGGACTCCTGTCCATCCATAAAAGTCCCCGAGGAACAGCGACAACACCGAAACCTGCAATTCCCCCTGCTGATGACACATTTTTAACCGCATTACAAGGAACATCAGCAGTTCTCCATACCAGGTGTCCTCCGGCCACCGGAAAGGCATCGAGGCCAGATGGCTTCTTCAACTGCTGACCATCCGGCTCTGTTTAAATCACCAGGGGATGTTAGACCACTTGCCACTCTGCTCCCCAAGAGTAGCTCAGCGCAGCCTCAGAGCTGCTCTGCTTCATCCACGCCGCCACCGAGAGCGGCGAGGAGGGACTGAGGGGAGCAAGAGAGTCGCAGGGACAGGACAGAAGAGGGTGCAACAAGGGGCCATTGTAAGAATTTGGAGTGGAAGAAGTTAGTGAAAAAACCAAGAACACCTGCACACACTGTTATTCAGCATTCAACGTCTCTCTTATAAATAGCTGTTATTCAGCAGTTAGTGTGAGGAAAATATGTGGAAAATTTGAGGAAGTATCTCCTGCTGAGACAGTTTGTACATGCACAGCACGGTAACTTAGGTGCTTTACAAATACCGCGTCAACAACAGTTGGTTTGATTTTGAATCATCGGATTAACCACAGCTCAAAGAAGCGCAGCCTAGGCTGTCAGCAGCTCAAGCCCAGGCACAGCGGTCGTCACGGCTTGTGCTTTTAGCTTGGCCTCAAGCGCCCAGCTGCGGGCAGCGGTGAACAGCGAAGGCGGTGGCGGCGAGCCGGCGCAACGCAGCGGATGCCGGGGAGCCGGGCGGTCGGCGACGTGGCACACGGTGCCCCAGCGGCACTGGAAGCCCAGGAGGGAGTCTGCAGCTACAGCGACCCAGGTTGGTCTGGTTTAGAAATCAGACTAGGCAACCTGAGACCCAAGATCCTTCCAAGACACAACGGCTTCAGTCCGACGGGTGACACCACAACAGCTTCTCTCGGTTTCGTATCTTCCTGGCAGGCTGGAAATAACTGGGGCGTTTCCATCTCCACCCCGCACCAGTCACCGCTCCCCAAGTCACTGCAGGGAAGGTGACGGCGGGGTCATGGGCCAGCAGCCTCGGCCGCTTCTCCGTGAAGGTTCACCGGGTTAGCGAACGTGGACGTCGGGCTCCTGCCCGCGTCCCTCGCGCAGCCTCAGCCGAGTCCGTTCACTACCACCTGGCCCCTGTTTTATCGCCAGCCTCGAGGAGTGGCGGTTAGCACGGCAGTGCCGTTCCTCGCTCGCACAGACGGGTCGGTCCCGGGCACTTTCTGGAGAGCGCGGCTCGAGCGGGGGCGAAGGCGGCCGGCCCCGCAGGGCTGTGCGCAGCACCCCGCCGCCCCCCGCGCCGGGCCGGGCCGGGCCGGGGCCCCTCCGCGGCGGCAGCCTGGCGGAGCCGGAGGCCGGGCCGGTGCAGAGGCGGGACTGGGCGGCCCCGGGGCCGGGGCAGGGCCGGGGCGGCCCCACGTGATTTCCCGGAAAGTGCCGGTGCGAGTTTCGCTTCTCCCGGGGCTGCAGCGAGGCGGCGGGATGGCGGCGCTGGCCGGGGCCGGGGCCGCGGCCGAGCCGGCGCTGGCGGCGCTGGAGGACGAGCTGACCTGCTCCATCTGCCTCTGCCTCTTCAGCAGCCCCGTGACGGTGCCCTGCGGGCACAACTTCTGCGCCTCCTGCCTCGAGCTCACCTGGGCCGGGCTGGCGCGGGACTTCAGCTGCCCGCAGTGCCGGGCCAGCTTCGCCGGCCGCCCGGCGCTGCGCAAGAACACGGTGCTGTGCCGGGTGGTGGAGCAGCTCCAGGGCGGCTTGGCCGAGGCCGAGGGCAAGGGCAAGGGCGAGGCGGCGGCGGGGGGCTGCGGGGCGGCGGCGGGCCCCGTGCCCTGCGACAGCTGCCTGCAGGCGCCCGCCGCCAAGACCTGCCTCACCTGCATGGCCTCCTTCTGCCTGGAGCACCTGCGGCCGCACCAGGACAGCCCGGCCTTCCGCGACCACCAGCTGTGCCTGCCGCTGCCGGACCTGCAGCAGAGGAAGTGCAGGGAGCACAACAAGCTCCTGGAGTTCTTCTGCAGGGAGCACGCCGCCTGCATCTGCTCCACCTGCCTCCTGGGCCACAAGCTGTGCCACGCCAGCCCCCTGCGGCAGGCCAAAGAGGCGGCCGAGGTGAGCGAGCGGGGCGGGCGCGGGGCCTCGCCCAAGCGCGCCCGGATCCGCGACGCTGGCACGCGCTGAAATACGGAGCGGTCCCTGCGGGGCTTGCCGTGGCTCCCCCCGAGCCCCGCAGGTCTCCGTGCCCTGGGGTCCCGGGCTGCAGGGAGTGCTGGGTAGCCTGGACCAAGACCTGCGTTAGAAATCTTGCCTCTGGCCCTGCCAAACCGTTACCTGCCTCCCAGCGCATGCTTTGAGGGTGTCTTAAGAGTCGTTTCTCGCACTCTTCTCCTCTCTCCAAGACGGGGCTGGCGGCCCCCAGGGACTTGGGCGTGGGAAGAGGCTGCTGCAGAGCCGGCAGCCAGGCTCCCCGGTGAGCTGTGCCGAGCGGCAGGCGCCCCGTCCCCGCTCCGCGGAGCGCCGAGGGCCGCTGCGGTCGGCAGCAGGCGTTACGTGCCTGACCCGTGTGCTGCGTACGGCGTAACGTGCAGCTCTGAGCCCGCTGCTCTACCCACTGCAAGGGCTTTGCCGTGTGGCCTTACCGCAGGCTTACAGAGCGGCTGTAGACGCACGCTGTTCCACGTCTCTTCTTACAAAGTGAAGAATTATAAAAGTGGCCAAGGGGAGCTCTGTTACATGCTGCATAAAACCAGGAGCTGGCAGTGGTGGCCGCAGCAACATTCTCCATGGAGCAGAAGGGGAGGAAACCCGGCCCAGCTATTTTCCAGCATTGCTGAAAATTGGAGGATAGACGAGTAAAGCACACCTGAAAAATCTAAGCTAGAGGCGCTGAGTTTAGGTGGGCAACCTCCCATGCCCTCAGCTGATGTGCACCGCCTAGGCGTGTTAACCTAAGAAGTCCTCCCTGGTTTTGCTTAGCAGCATCCTGAGCTAAAGGAATAGGTGATTTGCATCCGAGCAATAAAACTCCATAAATGAGAGGGGGAAACGGTAGCATTAACCTGTGGCCCAAAGTCCAGCCTAAGGTAAAGTTCATTCTTGGCACTGACAACTGCTGTGCTGATAAAAGTATTTAGCCTTTATGAAGGGAATGAGTCAACCCCACAGGTGCTGCTGTCCGGAGAGGGTGGAGCTGTGGGAAGCACTTGCTTCCCAAACTGCACACGCACACAGACTCGTGCTGTGGCCTGAGGTACAGGAACAGCACATGTTAAATCTGTGGTACTTAATGCTTACAGGGGCTATTTAAAGCCTTCTATAAATTTGACTTTCACTCCCAAAAGCACGACCTGACCAAGAACGTGCACAGCAGATCCTGCACTGAAATGTTTTCTCACTTCTTCTCTTGCAGTCGGCGCTGAAGAAGAGACTGATGGAGCTGCACAATCAGAGCGAAAGTGCTGCTCGGGCAATGACCGCTGTGAGGACAAACCAAAGCCAAGCTGCTGTAAGTGGGCAACTGTTTCTGTTTGAAACGCTATGTGGTGGGTGTGTATACTTGTACGCTTGTGACAGCGGCTGTAGCATTTGGATCGCGTTGTCAGGAGGACGCTGCGTTGGGAAGGAACAGAAAGCAGCCCTTTCGGCAGGGTCAGGCAGCTCTGTGGCAGATGGGAGCAAACCCAACCAGCTACACAAGAGCTTTGCACTCACACTCCCATGCCATAGCAGGGCTTGAACCCACCGATTTGCGTTGCACTGGAAAGGGTGCGTCTGTGCAGTTCAAGCTAGAGGGTTAGTGAACTGGAATGGCTCCACCAGTGAAGAGATTTGGGATGACTCTTTCCCCTAAATTTACACAGATGGTCTCCTACTTGAGCAGAAATCCTTGCTCTTGCTTGATGATTAGGGTTTTTGTATGTGGTGACCACTGGACAGGGTAGACCTCACTTGCACCATCCTTTCTGAATTGAGTTGTGGAGAGCACGAAACTGAAAAGCTGCCAGGATAGCACTTCTGTGCTCCTCTGGGACGTCTCTCGGAGGACCAGGAAGAACTTTGTTAAGCAGGGCTGTCTCAGAGCACGTCCCTGAGGCAGAAATCACTACAGTCATGTGAGCGGGTGTGCGGTGTCAAAGCTCCAGACTGGTGGAACCTAGTTCTGATTTGCAGATGATTTGTAAGCACTAGCTGGCACGACTTTCCTGGCTTCTGTCCAGGAACCCTCAAAATAGGAATTTGGAGATGGAGAACTGTCTTTGCTTAGGAGTAGATGAGTTTTCCTTCCAAACTACACAGAAATACATAGCTCTTCTATCGCCCACTTCAGGTAATTGAAGTCTACATGTTCCTCATAGACTTGGTTTTCTCTTGTAGCACTTCTTTACCCACAAGTTGTTCTTCTGAAACTAGCATCTGTTCGTTCTTGTCTGCTTCAGGAGACAGCTTCCAGAAAACGAGATTTGATCAAAACTGAGTTTTCAGAAATTAAAGCTTTAATTGAAGAAGAAGAAAATCGGATCTTAAAAGTAATTGTCGATGAAGAAAAAAAAATTTGCAATAGGTGTGATTATATTTTTGGTGTTCTGGGAAAAAAGAAGAATGAAATTCAGTCTATCAGAGACCAGATCGAGATGGCACTAACTGAACATGATGACATTCTGTTTTTAAAGGTAACGTGTTCCTTAGATGTTAATCAAAATCTTCATGTTTCTAGAATGCTGTGGTAGTCCTGCTCTCCACACACTTTTAGTCAAATGGTAATGCAGTTGTGTGCAAGAACTTTCTTTAAAAGAACTTTCTTTAAAATTTGTGTACAGATAAGTACACAAATGTCAATGAAACAAACTGTTGGCTGGTAATCTCCCCCCTGCAATTCAAACACTACTTCTGCCACAAGGAGAAGGGCTAGTGAGTTAGACAACTCATCTCCATGGTGAAGTCACTGCTGTGATGTAGCATAGCAGATCTTTCTCAGTGCTCCAGATATCATTGAAAAGTAATGTATGTGGGTTGCTGTGGAAATGTTGTCATGAGTTGTGTCTAAAAGTAGCCTTTGCTCCTCTAAATCTGGGATAAATGCACAACCTCCCTCCCCACACACACTCTAAAGTAACTTGATCGTATTTGTCTACTTCTGCTGCACAAGGTGGTCTGCATGAGATCTTCCATTTCTCATTTCAGAGAGCAGCTGCATTGCAACAAACATCAACAAAAGATGCCTTCGCCCCCCCAATTGAAATGGACCAAAACTTGCTACATTCCGCTTATCAGTCTGCCATTAACATTAAAGAAACTGTGAAACTTTCGGTGACTCAATCTAGGGAGAAAAAAGTAGAAGGTATTGTATCATTAGCAGAATTGGAAGTTTGTGCCTTGGCTTTGAGCTCAAATGAAGGGTCTTGTGCTGCCCCCCAAACGTCATAAAAAGCTACTGCAGCAAATACTGCTGGTTAATTTAAATTGTGTCTTCTAACTTCTGCAGTTCTCCATTTCCAGACAAAAATGCCATGGTCTGGGCTAAAATAGGAGAACAAAATGTGCCAGTGTTTCCTTATTGTTATCTACACTTGGAAAAGCTTATGAATGTCTTGATACTGTGCCCTTCCTCTGGCGCAAGTCAGCATTTCTTCCTGACAGTAATTTACCTTTCTGTTACGTACCAGGATTGGGATATGGATTTGAGGGGAGACATAAAACTCTTTGAAGGGATATGACTATGGTTATACAGTCTTAAATGTGCTGACAGTACAAGTGTTGTAGAAGTCCTTCTTACTGGGTTAAGCAAGAGTATCTTCTGGATTGGGGCATGGGTAACTCCTATGCAATTTCCACCTCTGCCAACTATCACTAAAGTCCTAATCATACACCTGAAAAGCAAGACTGTCCTTGCTCTTGCATTACTGTTCCTGGCAATAAAAATCATAATGTAAAATATCATTGCAGCAAAACCATTTGGGAAAACTAAGCCTCCTCTAGCAGCTTCCCTAAACAGAGACATTTCTGGAAAAAAGCCTCCTGGCCCACGTAAGTACTAAGGAACATCACCCTCTCCTAACTATGGTTTTGCTACTAAGCAAAAATGGAAGCGGTTATCCAAGAGCTGTTTGCACTATTGATGATGCAGTGATAATCTGTGATGAGTACTTTGGTACGGTAAGGAGAGGATGTTTTGTGCTTCTGAGTGACGGATGTCTTCTGAGCTGTAAAGAAACAAACTGCACAGACGTGACTGTGCATCAGCCTCCGTGTGTGAGTGTGCTTGTAGGGGTGTCAGTGCAGGCTGTAAGTGAGGCAAAGCCTTCCTACGCTTTGGTTCTCATAGTAATCCACTGCCCTTCTGCCTTGCCATGCCATGCAGTATTTCTGTTTTACTTGTAGTGAACATGTATGTTTGCTTGTTTAATGGATTTGCCTGTAACAAATCCTGCTTATGAGCTGTTCATACTCTGTTTTTTTTTTTTCTTTCCCTCGCAAGAGGCTACCTACAAAGAGAAAATCCATCACCAGACTCCAGCCACCTTGCAGGAGGAGGCAGACACCAGTAAGTGGTGATTAGTAGCAGTGAGTGGCAGCCTTACTCAAATATCTTGCTGGCCAAATCTTGCTTAGACTCTAAGGCTGGGGTGACAGAGACAGTCTTTGTGGCACATTATGCTGGGGTCTTTCAGTGCTGTTTTGGCCAGTTGCTGGTATTAATGTGGTGCTCCAGCCTGAATTTGGAAGCTCTTCCATAATTTCTTTTTGAAATAAGGACAAATATTAAGAAGCTCCTGTCCCTGAACTTGTGAACAGAGCTATCCTGGACATAAAGTAGACATGAACAGTATAGCTCAAGTCTTTGCTTGGCTGACAGACATTAGCATGATCCACTGAGCTCTTGACACAGTCCTCTCTACTCAAAAGGAGTCCTGGGTGGGGAGCACTCACAAGGAGCTACTGTGGATTGCTGGAGTTTACTGGACTTGCAGCGACACTACAGCTGCACTAAAACTTCTGTTGTAAAGAGAAAAGGGATAGTCTACATGCCTCATGGGAATAGGCTTATTACCACTAGCCCTAGCACACTGCATCCTAAAGTAGAGATTAGATGAATTCTCAAGTCTCCTTTCAGGCTTGTGAACCTATGAAATAGGAAGCAAATAGTAGGCTGTGCTACATGTGTAACTTTTTAGTATGGAGGAATTTGTACTTAGCTTCAGCATGCTGGGCCCTCAGCTTTCTACTGCTGCAGCATCAGAAGAGATGTTGATGGTGTTGCAGCTTGCATAAAATCTATGTCAATAGCCTTTCTGTCTTTGTGGAACTAACAATTGACTTTATATTTTCAGAGGACAAAAAGAAACCTGTTAAACTTGGTAAGTTCAAACTTTTAAAATATTTAGTCTAATTTTCATTGACTGCTCTTAAAATGCAAAGTAGATGGTCACCAGTGTGGGTGTATTAAGCAAATTTCAGCTGTTGCCTCTGAGAAAGTTCTTACTAGTCACCACAAGAGTGATCCAGCACTGAAAGAGGTTGTCCCAAGACAACAGAGTATTATCAAAACTGGACATGACTGTGAGCAACCTAAGCTAATGTTGAAGTTAGCTGTGCTTGGAGCAGGGAGCTAGAATAGATAACCTCTGGCTGTCCAGTCCAACCATGTTTCTATGATTCTGTGCCAAACATGCAGTTTCTTCCTGTCTGGCCAAACTCTCTCTCTTGTCTTCTGTCAACACAGCACCAAACACAGGAACACCGGATGCTGCATCTGCCGTTGCAGCAAAACATGTTATTGACAGCTTTCTGAAGAAATCCAGAGAGGAGCTTTTGCAGTGTAAGAAACCTAACACTCCTTGAAGATGGACTTTCTGCCCTTGTTGCACTAGTGTTGTGTGACCTCTGTAGTTATCTGACAAAGATACTTTTGTGGGGGTTTAGATAACTTAGTAGGTAATCAGTTAGTTGTTTAACTTGTTAAGCAGTGGTTCTTTTGCCATATGGATCCAATTCACCTTTAGTATTCATGCATTTGTAACAAAGTAAATGAGGCTTTCTCAGCAATGTCTTTGGGTTTCCCAGCAAAGTTCCCAACAGTTCCCTGACTGCATTGGAGGAGCCTAGAAATATAGTGAAACTCATTGGATTTTTCTTTGAAATTAAATGTAGGCTCTTACACAAGCCCATGACAGCACTGTGTACCTTTCAGTGCCAGATCAGCAATCCCCTTCTGCTGCCAACATTTATTTGGGTGGTGTAAGGAATCCTGTGGGGATGCAAGAAAGAAGTAAACTTGCCCTTGTTGTCTGCCTGCTCTGTAACACAGCACAGGAAACAAGTGCCTATGCAGACCTGTATAATTGAAAGTACCTTGCTCTTCAGTTCCTTCAACTGATGTGTGTCCTTGCAGATGCTGCTAAAATCACACTGGATTACAACACAGCTCATAACAAAGTGGCTCTGTCCGACAGATATACCAAGATGTCTGTCTCAGAAATCCCTCTGAATTACAGCGACCACCCTCAGCGCTTCACCTACTGCTCCCAAGTGCTGGGGTTCCAGTGCTTCAAGAGAGGCATCCACTACTGGGAGGTGGAACTGCAGCAGAACAGCTTCTGCGGCATTGGCATCTGCTATGGCAGCATGGAGCGGCAGGGGCCAGAAAGCCGCCTGGGGAGAAACAGCAATTCTTGGTGTGTTGAGTGGTTTAATTCCAAAATTTCAGCCTGGCATAACGATGTTGAAAAGTGCTTACCCAATACAAAGGCTACCAGGATTGGCGTGCTGCTGCACTGCGATGGAGGGTTTGTGATTTTCTTGGCTGTTGGGGAAAAGCATAACTTGATCTATAAGTACAAAACCCAGTTTACTGAAGCACTGTATCCTGCCTTCTGGGTATTTTCCAGTGGCACTGTTCTCTCTATCTGTCCACTGAAACCGTAAAGTCTCTTATCTTAATTTAGTCTGCCTGGGTATTTGCCTGCAAATAATCACTCTTGTAGCAGCTCATCTCTGTAGCTGTACGTGCTGTAGTAATGGGTGCTTTGAATTCAAGGAGAACTATTAGCTTGCTGGGCACACATGTAAAACTGCTCCATTTCAGTTCTGGGAGGAGAAAGGAAAAAGGGACTTTCAGCCTTAACTTCTAGTTTCACAGCTGCACGCCGAATGAAGAAAACAGGAATTTTTGCAACATGGTAAAGTTAGAAGAAAAGGGCTATTTGGTTGTGTTGATTTCCGCCCCCCCCCCCAAATCTTTAGTAAGCTTTTAATTTAATTGCAAGTGGGAGGGGAACTTTCTTTCAAATCCCAAATATCTTTAATGCATGCAAGGTAGCTTTTTTAATAGCAATTTTAAAAGAAGAAATTTGAAATAATTCAAAGAGAAATGACACTGTACAGAATACTGTACAGAATGGTGTTATTCCTACCACAGTTAATTCAAGCAGCCTCAAAGATCCTCTGAGAGAGAAAAACTATCAGCTCTTTTATGCAGTTTGGGTATCTTGATTTTTTTAGTCTGAACTGCTAAAGCTTTTAGATTGTGATTTAGTAAACTGTTGATGACAGTAAAACCTGAGGTAAAAGGGTTTGCAGAGACCTTGATTGTCCTTCTGAAAGCAAAGTTATGATGACATTAAATAGCTTCAGTAGCTACTGTGTCTTCTGCAGTTCCCCATAGAAGACTTCCAGAAGCCATTTTCTGTTCCAGATGTGTTGCACAGCAAGCAATAACCCCTTTGAGAAAGAAATAGGAGGAATCCCTTGACAAATTCAGGTTCCAGGCTTTGAGGTTGGTCTGTGTTGCCTTATCTTTTTCTCTATCCTCAGACTGTTGTGCGTAGCCAGGATTTGAAATACACGTTCTCAATGTGTAACTACCTGAGATGGTACAGAATGAACTATTGAAATCAGTAAATTCACATCTTGCAACACTAACCTATAAAAGCCAATATGACAAATCTCATCGGAACAGAAATGCAGAGAGTCAATGGATATGAAACCATATCACCAGCAAATAAATTACATCTACTCAGAGTCTGGGAACACACAAAAGAAAAGCGTCCTCAGGAAGATATGTTGCAGAGTAGTAGTGTGTGCCCTGTGATGGTATACTCCTTGGGATGAAGCATTCTGTCCTGTTTTGAGCCAGAATATGCTTCACATCTTCACAGTGAAGGCTCTTTAGTATTTCTTTGTATTGAGGAGTTCAGGGAGTATATCTGGGGCTTGCATAGGAGCATAAATGTTTTGTTCACTTAAAGCAGGGTCTCCTGTCATAAAGCTTTTCCTCTTTATGAAGCAGGATATTCTCTGCAGACATATGTTTTGTTGCTCCGTATATAGAGACTGGATTTCCTACATTCTGGCCTTGCTACTGAGACTGTGGTTTCAAGAGTCTGAAAACAGCGTGCTCAGTAAATGGAGAATGTAGTTTGCTCTGTGCATGAAGCCTGCAGCTGGACAAGTGAGTCTTCCAAAACATACAGGGAAGTAGCACACAGGAGAACACACTTCCATCCCCGCTGGAATGGATTTTTATTTCTGGCGTTCTTTGCTTTGGGTTATGGCATGTTTTCACCATGTACAGAGGATTCTATACTTCTGTATTTATTAATTAAAGCTTTAAAACAATCAGTAGGCAATCGAGGTATTTGGATCTCATACTTATTGGGCCTGTATCTTGTTCATGCCTCTGGACTTACCATGCTAGTTCTTATTTCTTGGACTAGCCCATGAAGAATGGGGAAGCTGACAAGAGAAACTTACTGGACTTCGATTAGTAAAGCTCCCCATTACAGAACTTAGCATACTTTGTGAAATAAAATGCAAGGCAGTTTGGAAGAGAGTTGTTAGAATGCTCAAAAGAATCTTTGTGATAACATTTCACATTAGCTGATGTGCTTTAGAGAAAGTCAGGACTTATGGGAATTCAGGCTTAGTGTCTTTATTTTCACTTGGTTTGTAAACTCTTCAGCACATTGTCAAAGATAGCACAAGTCAGATGAGATGCTTCAGTTCTTTTGGCCAGAATGGGATTTGTCATTGCAGTTGGACCTAAAAATAGTGCAATGTTGTCTTTGGAACAGCTGTGCCATCTAAAGGGATCCAGCTTTCCAAAGTGCAGTCATTACTAAAACTATCAAATTAAGCAAAACACCTTGAAAGGTAAGGAAGGAATGTGTGGGACTGTCGTCTTAGGAGCCAACAGTGAATGCAAAACTTCACTCTGCTTTTGTTCTGTCTTTTGAGTAGAGAGAGAGGGGGGATGCCAGGGCCAGAAGCCAGATCTGTAACAGGACAAAGCCATCATGGCTACACTTGGGAGGTTCAGGTGCTGATGAGAGTGAAGTTGTGGCAGTGTGGAGATCCTGAAGAGGTATAGCTCATTGAACATGCAGTATGGAGGGATTCCTTTCCATGGCTGAGTTTCAGTATCTCTGCTTCGTTGTCCAGGAGCTCTGAGATATTAATCCCACCTCAAAGCCCCACTTCTCACTTGTTGGGTTTCAGGAACGCCTGCCCTGGGAGAGGCACTGGACATGTTCTTGCCTTGTGTTAGTGGTGGTTGTTCTGGGGTCTCTCCTTCTCTCTGTACACTCTAATTTGGTAAAACAGTCTGCCTTCTTGCAAGGCATTTTCAAGTGGGCTTTTGTCTTTGGAAGTCCCATACAGGTTTTGGGTGCTGAGGATACTTGGCTCTACGGTGCTTTTTTGATTTTTCACTTAGTAAGAGATGGGCTCGAACTCTTAAGTCTTGACTTGTGATCAGCTATTTTGGTTGCTCTCTTTTTCTATGAAGAGGCATTCCAGTTGTTCCGCTGTGGGGGACAAGAGCATTTAACCACCAGGACTTTAAAATGTTCCTTGGGAGCAGTTTTCTCTGAGAAGAAATGCTCCATCTCTTTAGCTGCTTAGGTGTGCCATAGGGCTGCAGATTCACTCAGCAGTGTGCTGAAGGAGCACTCAGCCCCCTTTTCCATGGGGAGAGAAGTGCTCTGGTGGTCTGTGCAGCAGAGGAAGTCTCCCTCTTCTATCGATTGCTCTTTGTCTTTCAAAGGGCTGTCAATACTGACTGCTAAGCCTCAGTCTGAAGTGATGCTCTAACGAAGGAAAGACAGTTGGACAACGTTGGATTCTTTAAATGTAACATTGCTATATGACCTGCAAGACATGTTCCGAATTATCACAGGCAGTGAAACAAGCCTGCCGCTATATTGGTGATTCTCTTTGGTTTTGTTTTTTTTTTTGTGCTACAGATGATTACAAATGGTAGACTGAGGGTCTGTTGATTTGAAATGAAGTGAGAAACGCATATTCAACTTGCTGCACTTCTGAAAACTGGTATTTCAATGATTAGCTTCAGATATCTTGGATACATTAAAAAATTGGGGCTGATATATTAGAATAAAATATTAGTTACAGCATGATAAATAATGGTTCAAAAGCCTCTTCACTGCAACTAAAGTGTATTTACTCTTTCAGTAGTAATGCCAAAGCTGTACTGGTTTTAGATAAAATGTAGATATGAGCATGCTTCTCAATTACACTTCTTTGTAATACTGTAAAGAACGCAAGTTATTCAGTCTAGAAAGAGAACTAATTCTGGTGGTGTTAACGCCATGAGGATGTGAGAAGATTTGTATATTAATGTACAAGTGAGAGTAATTGGAGAAACACCCACTAAAAATACACTTAATATATTATAATCCTCTGCTATTCTATTAATCAATATAATAGTAAAATATTGCAACTAGAAAAATAAACACTCCTGGAATTATAGAGCTCTTGATTGTACTAAGCCGTGTAGTACTTCAGGGTGGTAATACCTAGGTGAAACATATATATGAAATAGCATGTATCCTTGTCAGGGCAATAGACAGATTTTGTTATCTGTTTTACAGTTGTGCCTAGAAGTTATAAGTTGACTGATTGTTTTTTTTTCCCCACTTGTCAACTGAATGACTTGTGATATTTTGAATTCAATAAAAATACACAGTAAACCCTAACTCTGTTTTGTTCAGTGCTAAAAGCTGAAGTAACAAGTAAGGAATACAAAAATAAAGATTCTCTAATGCACAAATAACTGGCTTCCTACTGTATAGCTGAGTCATAAGAGGACTGAGGGAGAGAGAGAAAAGAACCACAGCTGCATGATTTTAGAGTATAAAATCCCCCTCTTGAACAGCCTCCTCCATCTGAGTTAGGGCACCCCTTATCAGCAAGGCTGCATCCTAGCCAAGGGCAAGAGGACCATTCTATCCAATAAATGCAACTGGAGACCTTTTGGGGTAAGCAAAAAGTGGCCATCAGTTAGTAATTAATAGTTCAAGTTCTCCAAGTAGGTGCAATGGGATTGTTTAAAAAGGACTAAGATGGTCTCCAGCATTCACCAGCTTGAGTTATTCTGGAAGCAGCAGTGGATGCTGAGTTCTAATCAATACTCACTGAAATCAAATTAAAGGGCTTGCGATTAGAGACCTGCCTCCCCAGGTGTCCATCCAGGGGAAAGGAGCCCACCAGAGAGCTGCTCTGGTTGGTCAATACACTTTTAATAGCCAGCCAAAACAAAGGCATCCACAAAACAATTTACTGGCTTGACTTTGCCCCTAGCAGGTTCTCCCTGAGCAAGTGTAGCTGATGACTGCTTCAGGGAAAAACACTCTGAAGAGTTTCCAAGGTGTCAGACAAGTGTTTGTTGACCATGGTTTCCCTGCATGATCAGCAGAGGTAGGTGGAAGAAGTGATGAAGTTAGATACACAAAATAGAACAAAAAAATCCTCATTTTTCCTTCTCTATCTGCTTGTCCCTATGAGGCCCATGGTATCAAGAGGTTGATTAGATCAGCCAGAATTTGGTCTAGGTTTCCAAAAGACGACAAATATGTATTTTGAGCCTGTGTAAACTTGAGCAAGAGTAGAGCCTGGGTCTTGGGCATATACTGAAAACTCAGAGATGTCAATGTGCTCATCACTCCTGTATGGAGCTATTGCAGTGTACAGAACATTTTATGTATACTCTATCACAAGGTCTATTTCCTTATTTATTAATTTCTTCATTTAGCTTTATGATCAATTTTTCACAGCCAAAGGAAGAACAGAATTGGACTCCAAATCACATTCTCTGGGAACACACATGAAAATTTTTGTCAACATTTTTCCCAATGCTTGTTTCCCTTCCTAAAACAGAATGGTATTTGGCTAGTGTCTAGCAGGCTGCGTTTCTGTGCCACTTCTCCGATTCCCTCCTATCTCTTTCCCCTTCCTGATACCCTCTCAATTGAGTGGCTGCTACTTCTCAAATAATCAATATGTCACTTAAAAACATGTCATGGTGTGGTCACTGTATAATGCCTATTCAAAGTCCATGTCATTTAGACTTTCATTGGCAGCTATTTTGTCCCAGTAAGAAGTTCAAGACAGCAATTTGTGAATCTTGCTCAGTCAAGTAGAACTGTGGAAAAAAAAGGAGTTATTTCAAAAGTCAATTAATTGTGGTCTGCCAGAGTCCTCCTTATTCAGCTTTTTTTCCAGGCCTCATCACAGGCTCACACCTGTCAACCCTGCGTTTGCCAGGCTGCTATCAGATGCCATTACATCGTAATGTTTAATGGTTTATTCAAACCATTTATTGGACTTTGGGTGGTAGACACATTTGTGTATCATTTGACAGTGTAACAATTCAATTTACATAAAATATAGGCAATTATGTGAGTCCACCCAAAGCACTAAGGGAAGGTGGGAGAAACTATAATTAAAATAATAAAAGCTAATTGAAAAGAGGCAGATAATTTAGGTGAAAATGCCATCATGAGCAATTCTTGATCCTGAATTGTTCAACTGAACTTGAAGGAGCCAAGCTAGCAGTATTTCATCTGTGTTTGTGTTTTAAACTTCTTGTTTTCAATGTGAAAAAACAATCTGTACTACTTAGAGCACCTACAGTCCATTAAAAACAAACAAACAAACCAACCCACCCCCCACACAACCCCCAACTTAGAAACAGCTTCCGCATTTGCCTGTGAAGGAGTGCTACATTTTAGAAGCCTGATCCTGTAAATCCTACTTCTAGTCTCATGATTGCAACCAGATAAAACTGAAGTCTTTAAACCAAGGGGCACAGCCCAACCAAGCTTTGCCAAAATGTTCATTTCTGGTGAAAACGAAATCTCCAGCTCCCTTCTTCGCCTTGCATTGCATCAGGGTTCGTATACGGCCTTGCCATTCGCCACTTGCTTCACCCCGCTGGAAAATTCTGTTTTTCTGTCTGTAGACTTTCTGGACACTGACATCAGCTTGTGACATGTGGTTCTCAAAACTGTGGGAAACATTTTGGACAGATCCTTTCACCACTAGACGTGAAGACGACAGGAGCTGGTTATGGAGCAGCAGGTGAGTAGTGCAGGTCCTAGGAACTCACTGCATGAAATACTTGGAGAAACAGGTTTGTTGTGTGGTTTGCAGGCCTTCCACCTACATGAGGACACTCTTCTGAGCTTCCATGGCGTCCTGTATGCAGAGGGTCCAAAGTCCTACACAAACAGTGCCATGTGCTTGGAGGCATGCTTTATGACTACTGAAATCAGCTACCTCCGAGGACAAAACAGAAAACCTGGCTGATAATGCAAAGCAGGAGTAAGGGATACAAACAGCCAAGCAAAAGAGGTCAGCTCAGGGATTCAGTTTTTTCACTCTATGTTCCAAGACAATGATTGTCACAGACTACCTCCCTCCTCTCTCCATGGGACTGTGAAATTTTTCCTTTAACAGCAGCAACAGAAGTTGATCCGAGAAGAATTAGGATGTGATTTGATTGGAAAAATAAGAGCTCATTAAGCATTTTCCATGTAAAGGCTTGGGATTTTTTCTCAAAAGAAAATGTCATCCATCCAGGAAAAGACACTCTAGGGGTTGATGAACAACATGCAGAATTTGAAGTACCTCCGTTTGAAGCCTCATTTAAAAATCACATCCTATGCCTGTGCCTCCTTCCCTCAGAACAACCCTAGCTGGTTTTTGGAAATGAAAACACAATAAGACATAGCCTTTCCAAATAAAGGCATTCTTTGTGTACAAAGCTGTACAAAGAAAGAAGCATCTCACCCCACAACACTGGCTGTCATGAAACCATTTCCCTCATTCTCACCGCCCCCATTTTTTTACAGCAATCAAAGAGAACAGAGTTTTCATGATTTTTCTGTTAACTAAGTACATTTAAATCCCATATCCAAAGAATGCTCAGAGAGAAATCTGCCACCATTTGAGCCAAGAGCAAATGAGAAATGAGAAAATGAGAAGTTACCTGTGCAACTGGAACCCCCCAACCCTTCTGTCACAAGGCTCATGGTCATAACCTTTCTGCCCACAGAAAATGAGGGACCTTGAAAGCTTTTCCTTTTAGAGTTCACTTTCTTTCCTATTCAAATTCCTTTTAACACAGCTAGTTTCTTTCTTGAATCAGACAGCATGGACATACCATTATTTTTAGAAAAGAAACAAATAAATCCAAACAATCAATGCATAAATAAAGGCAGAATGATTTTTTGTCAGCTTACCAAAATCACTGCCGCAAATGGCCATGAGAAGTTCCGTGTTGTCACAAGGACGGCACACAGCTAGAAAAAAAGAGAGTCAGTTACTTATAATGAAATTCCTAAGGGACTGGTGAGAGGAAATACGGCAGACCTACAGGTTGAAACAGCATTATGATCAGATGCAAAACAAAATTCTTGTTATGCAAATAAACTGAAGCAAAGAAATAAACACAGAGTATTCGTAAGAGTCACTGAGTGACTGCAGGGCCTGATAGCATATAATCCCTTTAATAACTGATCGAGCATGAAAAAGATACAGCAGAAAACACTGGCACCTGGCACATATTTACTCTGTCATCTTCAAACCTTTTCAAGTTTTGTTCTGTTTTGACAAAAAGAGAATAAAACCCCCCTAGATTGCTTCCAGATCCCAAAGGACAGGAATAAAGACAAGCACCTATGTGTATGCTGGGAGCTATGGCTCTGCTATTGCTCACTGAAACATTAGTAATTCTGCATGGATGGGGCTGAATTTTATTCCAGGCTGCGGGTGTGGGGTAGCAGCGTAAGTCACCCAGCACACCAGATTTAAAACGCCCCGTGCCCCACACCACAGCTGAAGCCCTCATGAATCTAACACTAAGTTGTAGGTTCACTGAATCGATTAGGCTCTGACCCCCATAAATATAATTTGTTTTCCACGCATTTGATCTGGTGGGGTCCTGAGGAGGTGGGGTGGTCCTGATCCTTCAGGACTGGAATTGAGAAGAGCCCTCTCCAACCTCCGTGCTCCCTGGATACATTAATGTATGTGTATGGGGTAAGCATTACTAGGTGTAGGATTATGCTGGTGTAAGAACAGGAAAAAAAAGTAAATGAAGTTTCAAGCAATTTAGGTGTCTAATCCAGTTTTCAAAAGATCATTCTCATTTCCAGTGACCATCTTGGGGCACTGGGTTCCTAATGAATTTAAATGTCTTCCAAACATGGCACTTAAGCTCCTAAACCACTTAGGTGTTGTTAGTGACGTTACACCCAAGGATTGGGGTCACTATGATTACTGTACATACGTCCAGGACTAAACCAGTTGCTAAAGGAGGGACAGAGTTTCTTTACATTGCAGTGTCTTCTCCTGTGCCCACAGGATGCCCCTCCCAGTGGAAATCTGAGCACATGCAGGTCATTACACCA
This sequence comes from Dromaius novaehollandiae, assembly GCF_036370855.1. Taxonomy (NCBI): domain Eukaryota; kingdom Metazoa; phylum Chordata; class Aves; order Casuariiformes; family Dromaiidae; genus Dromaius; species Dromaius novaehollandiae. The sequence goes on along the minus strand of NC_088115.1, from coordinate 11,818,955 downwards.
TACCCACAGAACACAGTCACGGAGCAGGGGAAACAACCTCCCTCGCAATGACAGAGCCCTTGGCCGGGTGCCTGAAACAGCTCCTGCCACAGGCACTCACTGGCAAGGTCAACAGACACCGGATGGATGGACCCACCCGCACACTGGAGCCCAGGGCAGGCCCTGCTCTTACCTCCCACCAGCGCCGCCTTTTCAAGGTCAGGGCCAACAGCACTGGCTGCTCAGCAGCTCGCACTGGAAGCTAGCTGTCCGGCAGCGATGTCCCGCTGCGGGCTGGCCTGCAGGAAGAGGGCCACTCGCTGCGGCGTTCAGGCACTGAAGCAAGACACGTGGCTGGGTCGGGCCTCTTCTGCCTCTCTTACCAGCAGGTGCAGCTGCCCAGCACGCTCCACGTAGATGCTTGCACCCTGGAAGTCGCTGGCTGGCTTGACGCAGACAGCAGTGTGCCGGGCAACGGACAGGCTGGGCTCCAGGATGATGCGCAGGGCTGACGCTGGGTACACCCATTCCAGGGAGCCCTTGGTGCAGCGCAGGTGGACCTGCTCCACCGCACGGGAACAGGGCTCCCAGCCCAAACCACTGCCAAGACAACACCGTCAATCCATCACGAATAATATCCACAGCACAAACTAGCAGTTAGTTTTGCACCAGATTCCCAGACATCTGGATCCCAGTCCCACCTCAGCTGCTGTCCTAGTGCCTCTTAAATCAGCTTCCTCCAGCTGGCTTCTATTTCTAACCTCACAGGTGCAGGGAGGGGAATTGCTGCCACCTGAGATGGCCACGTTCAGGCACACGGTGCCTGCAGCCCAGAGCAGGGCCGGGCACTCGGATGTCTGCACTGTTCAGGAAGATGATGCAGGGGGAGAAGCCGAGACTTTTCCCTGCTAAATAGCAGCAAAAGCTCTGGGTGATAGGTCTGGCTGGTAATTTGCTTTTTGGAAAGATCCACCTGTAGGCAGGTAGGGGTGAGAGCTGCTGACTTGCAGGGAGAGTTGTATACAGCGTGTGCTGAGGCTATACCCCCAAACTGCATTTAAAAGCTTAAACTTCTGAATTTATTTTTAGTGCTTCTTATTAGGGCTCTTCAAGAGAATGTTTCTCAGGAAAGGAAGCCGTGCCAGCCCTGCTCCTGAGCGCTCAAACGGCTGCAACTTCACAGGCGTCGGGAAAACCACTTTCACTTATATCACTTAGGTGGATTTAAATAGGTAATTACTAGAGTGGGTCAAAAGACAGGAAAAGATAACAAAAAGGGAAGGAACATAACTTCTGTGAAAATACATATTCTCCTCTCAAAGTCACACACGCGCACACACAAACTTGTCAAAATCCCGGCCGGTTTTCCATCCTCGTCAGGGGCAACCCGCCCCTCGTGCAAAGCGCGGAGACCCCCAGGCGGGCCGGGGGCCACCCCCGGCGCCCAGAGCGGGGCCGGCCGGGCACCGGCTCCCCACGGGGCGGCCTCGGGGGCGGGGAAGGCCGGGGGCGCCGCCGCGTAGCGCCGGCAACGCGCGGGACCGGCCGGCAACGCGCGGGACCGGCCAACGGTTCCCGCACGACCGTTAGTCCCGGGCGCCGCCGCCAACGGCCGCTGACGGGACCGCGCAACGGCTCCCCCCTCCCCCCTCCCGACCGTTAGCCCTGGGCGCCGCCAACCGCCGCTGATCCCGGGGACGCCGCGGGCGGGGCCGGTCAGCGGCTCCCCGCCCCACCCCGGTCGGCCCTGCGGCCGGCGCCCGCCGCTCCCACCTGCCCCTCCAGCTGCGGCGGGAGGGCCCGGACGCCGGGCGAGCCCCGCTCCGCGCCCGTGGCGGAGGCGGCCCCGGCACCCGCCGCGCCGGGCTGTAAGCGCAGCCGGGGGACGGGCGGGGTCCCCGGGCCCCGCCACCGCCCGCGGCGGCTCCGCGAGCGAGAGAAGGGGGAAGTGGCCCGGCAGCGATGGCTTGCCATCCCCAGAGCTCGCTATTTTTGTCCTCATCCTGCCTCTCGGTGCGGCTTAACGAGGGACAGCAAGGCCCCCTTTTGCCTTTAAAACATTTCAAAGTGATTAATGAGAGTTTATCAGCGCCACTTAGGAACAGAAAAGCACACACGGAACAACTGATGGAAACGCGATAGCTTTAACGTTTGCTTTCACCATTAGCTTCGGGGGTCTGTGCACAAGACAGCACCAGGGCCTGCAATCATCATGCTAACAGCTGGGCTAATTAGATTTCTGCATCCATTGCCCCTTCCGAGTTTCCGACGGGCAACACGGGGAGCTGCCGCCTCGTGGGTGCGAGGCATCAGGGCTTTGCGGCGGGGCTGCCACCATGGGCCGCAGCGCTGCTGGGTGGCCCAGCTGAGGCCCAAGGTTTTGTCCTCCCATGACGCTGGGGCCTGCACTGGGAAGGAGACGCAGAGCTTGCACCCCTGCCTTCCTGCCATGGGGCTGCTTTGTGGTTACAGAAATGTCATTACTAAGAGCGATTTCCTGAAATCGGCAGACTTACAACCAAGATCCCCCGTGCAAGTTTGAACCTAGACTCCCTGAACCTTACGGGACCCCTACACAAGCACTACAGTCTTCATTCACCAAACATTTCACATTTTAACTTTTATTATTAAAAGAAGTTTCATCTTGACTTCCACTGTTCTGAGACCCCACATATACCTTAAGTGGGACCCGTTACACAGCTTTGGGCTAAAACCTGGTGCAAGTTGGTGTTGTGCATGCAGTTCACTCCAACAGCTCTAAAAACATTTAAGAAGTGCATTAATGCTAGCCCATCTACTAGCATCCAGTGTCAGTGATCTTCAAGGCTCTGTGAAACTATCACCTTACCCAGCTAAGAAAAAAAACCTGCTGGATATATATGACCTGATCCTATCCTGAATGGAAACAACATGCAAATGCCTTTAAAAGGTTTGATTGCGGCATAATAGAGGAGCTAAGATGCTGGAGCCCCTTTTCTCTTTCGTGCAAATTAAGCAGGGAGAGGACAACAGAGAAGAGGACTTAGGGAGAGAGCTGACACTACGATAAAGTAGCCCCACAGGAGGATTTATTCACTTCCAAAGGTCCAACCTAGCCCCTCTGCTGTCATCAGGAGAAAGCACTGAGCCACTTGAGCTCTGAGCTGCTTCCAGAGCAGCAGCTTTCCCTTTCTGTGGAAAACACGTATGTGCTTTGCTGACTTGCCCTCAAAGTCCCCTCCAATCTCCAGTTTATATTAACACAAGATAGCACCAAAATTTCCTTGGTTAAAATTCATATTCAGAGATTGCTCTTTAAAGACAAGAAATCTGTAGACCTATTTTCTCCTTAGGCTAAATACTACAAAAAGAATGCACTTCGTTCTTTCTCACCTCTCTTGTCAGTGGTACAGGATCTTAAAACAGCTGAACGATCTAAGCAGTTCATCTTGCTTTTTAAACCTGGAGTCTAATCGTTTCAAATACATCTATTAAAAAGCCATATAAACTCAGCTTTTCCCCTGGTCCATGTAATAGTTTCTTAAAAATCATGCCCCCACATTTATTTTTCAAGGGAAGCATAAGCCAGGCTTGTAATAAAAGGTGTTACGACAATCTAGGCTGAGGTGCCAGAAGCAAGCATGCTACATAAGGAGCTGCTGTTTCAGCTTTTTTTTTTTTCAACCCAGAGCATTCCCTCAGGCAGAAGGGATTTTAATGTTTATAGCTGTTTATGTGCTGAATGTTTCAGTTAATAAACTGTAATGAGGCAGCTTGCTGAGCACGCACAAAGGGAAAGGTAGTACAGAACAAAGTGAAGCAAGAGTTCTTAAGTTTACAAGATGCACAGGTTATAGTTCCCTGCACTTTTAAAATGCAAACACCCAAGTGAAGATAGGGTTGGCTCTCATCATTGAGGCTTATTATAGCTGGGGAAAGAGTTAACTAAAATTAGTAACATCTTTCAGAAACTGTAAATGATGTAAAGAGGAAGGTAGAGCACTTACATGATAATCTTGTAAAAAGCTGGGAGAAGGATCAACCAAAAGTAGACAAGTAGCTGCTGAGACATCCATGTATGCTTCAAACAGTACCAGTTTTACATATGCATGACATTACTACATTGTCTAGAACTATTTCCAGGTACCTGAGGTTTGAAATGTGCTCTTTGCAGAGGATTTCAGGCAGAAGCATGGTTGCAGTGTTCAACAAAACAACTCTGTTCTCTAAGTAACCAAACATGTCACGCTGCAGCCCTGTAAAAGCCAGGTACTTATCTTTATCACAAGTTTATTACAGATGTGAAGACTATTTGCTGTTTACATCATAAGGAACAGGAAGAGTTACATGAGCTTAAATACTTTAATGTACACACTTCAGTCTACAGAGAAGTACAGTAGAAATAACATGACAAAAAGATGCAATAAGAAATTCAGAAAGTCAGTGCTGTGAAAAACTTATTTACAAACTTCTGAGAATATGGAGCAGATGTTTCTCAAAGGAGCTTTCTGCATGCCCAAGTCATAAGGAACAGGCCATGATACAACCGACTGAAGGCAAAGTTTTACTGAGTCATACCTGTGTAAATGTGGAGTAAAGCCACAGAACCTGATGCAGTTCTGCAACTTCACTGAAGTTACTGCTTCTTATTGACAGAACCTGGCTCAAGTTCTTCAATGATACACATCACCCACATGTAATGATCGAGTAAACCTGTCACTGTTACAGGGGCCTAGGGTGATATCATCTGCTTCAGCAATGTTGGATCAAGCCAATAAGGGTGCAAACAACGCAGAAAGTTTTACGAGAAGTTCCAGAATCACTCTTGCTGTGTCCACACAGCAAATATAGCTGGAAAGTGTGTTTTCCTGTTTTACGGTAAGAGTTTTACATGAATACCTCCTCCTCCTCTCATTTCAGCCTACTTTCTTTTAAACACCAAAGGAAAAAAAAATTGGGATTTGCAAGCATCACCTGATGCCAAGAAAAGTGTAAAAAACTTTTACCTTTAAAAATTTACACTGGAGGTTCAACATTATGCTGACTGGTTATTTGTTTGCAAACAGTATACTTTACAGGTGTGAGCATTCAGTTTTGCTCTGAGTTTTTGTCTTCTGGGAAGATAAGTCAGGACAGTACAAACGGCTTTATTATCTTTGGACACTAATATGTTTATCTTAAAATACGAGACATGAGGAAGCTACTGTTTTGTCAAGTACATCTGATCATGTTTGCACTAGTGTTCTATAGGGAAAAAGGAAAAAAACCCCACTGAATCCCAAATGTCATCTTTGTTGGCTGACAAGAACTAAGATATTACAAATTCTACTTTTGAACAGCTGTTTGCATTTTTAAGTTTCTTTTTTCTCATTTAGTACAACTTCAGAATATTCATAAACACAGTCAATACAAATCACAAAAATCACAGCATCACAGTATTTCCAAACTGTTTTTTTTTTTTTTTTTTTTAAACTTAACATGCTGGTATTTTCTTGTAAGTAGTTATGACTAATTTAAGGTTACAGCTCTTAAGAGTCACATTCTTACACTACTCTGATCACTAATTACTGAATAGAAATAACTATACATATTGAAGTTACAAGCTACAAAAATAAAAATCCATTCTGTTTAACTATAAAAATCTTATAAAGAGAAAATGGTTGGAGGTACTCTAAGGATTACAATAGTTGGTAGCAGACAAAATGGCTTTTGAGGGATGTAAACTTTGAAGATACAAAATGGAATAAACTCAACAATATTAGCTTCCACTTCCTCTTAAAAAGAAAACAATGATTTTTATGCTGAAATCTACAAACAAGTTGCAAATAAAACAAAATGCAACAAAATGAGTTACATACAGCAATAAAAGAATAAGTACAGTAAACAGGGCAGTATTAATCAGAAACAAAGTAAAATTTTGAATACATTCAGACTTAAATAGTAAGGGTCGGATGCTCAGCTACTGTAAGTCAGCACAAAATCACTCTATTCACTTGAGGCATGTGGCTTTACACCAGCTAGAAGCTTCTCCCTGAGAACCCCAGAATCTGAACTGGGTATTTAGCACTCTTACTGAGCTAAAAAAATCTGGATTATATCATGCTTCTGGAAATGTGGCCTGAATGAATTTAAGTACACATGTAAATTCTCTCAACATACCTAACTGTTAAATGAAGACATGGTGCTCCGTTATGTTATTCCTGTGTTCAGGAAGCAGCTATAATTTCTCAGAACAAAATTCAGCATCTCAAAATAAGGGCTCACATTCAACAGGATCAGTGATGTTACTAGTACTTTTAAATCTAAAGATATCCTAGCTTACTCCTAACTGAAGGGTCCTTTTTTTTTCTTTTTTAAAAGGGAGAAAACTGCTAATACTAGGTCTCATAAACCTTTTTGTTCTGTATTTCATCTAGAACACATGCAGAGATTCCTAAGTATCCTACTCTTAACCACAGATTAACTAACTAGGTTACAGTGGTGCTCTTCAGAAAAAGAGTGGTTCATTCCTAAGTAAGAAAAAAAAAAGTATGTATTATAACATTGATACTGTTATGCTGCTACAGTGCTTTATGAGTTTGTTTTAATTATACAGTTAGATATAATAATATACTTTTTTTAAAAAAAAGCTGTGAGCTTCAGTGCATGCAATGCAGAACCAAAAGGAACTGGCCAAATTGACACCAGAAACTAACTATTAGTTCAGAGCACCTGTGGAGAACAGGGAGATTCCTCACCAGCAGTGAAGAGCAAACACCACGATTTCAAAGCAGGCAAGGGGGGCTGGAACATAACACCTGGCAAGGTATTAGAACAGGCCAAGGTGTTAACTTGAGTAAACTGGTGATTAAGGTGATTAAAAAACCCAAACAGGTGGGCTGCTGGGCTAAGAATAAATTGCATTAAAACCCTTCTGATTTTCTCTGCTGACAAGCTAACTGGTATAAAGTATCACTACTCTGCGTTTAGTAGGGCTTTTGACACTGTCCCACCTGACAGTATTTTAGAGGCAAATAAGCCAGCATAAAATGCGTAATTAAATGACTGAGAAAAAAGTGCTTACTGAGCAGTTAGAAATACTACCAAGACAAAATGTACAGGTGAACATAAATTCTTAATCCTAATCAGCTGAAATTATACTGAATATATTTAACTTACTCTTGCTATAGCATTGCCTAAAGGAAGATGAATTAGTCTCTAAGCTGTATTCAAACACTGTAGTATTTTCTTACCTAACCAGGAGAAACTCAGGTCTGTTTTCCAAGAGCAAGTGCTTAATGTTTCAGACTAAAATAAATCATATTTTCAAGTTACTCAGTGCCTAAGAAAAGCAAGATCTGAAAAAACTAGGAAGGGGCAATAGTGAAATTAGCCATTTACAGAAAAATTTTAAATGCATAAATTGAACTAGACTGTCTCTACATTACGAACATTAAATGCAATTCGTAACAGTAGCTGAGAAGCATCCAAACTTGAACATAGTTTTCAACTAAATACTCATTTGAAACAGAAGTCTCACCGCTCCACAAGAAAGAAAACAATGTTCTCTACTACAATAATTCCAAAGTTCTTTTAAAATTATGTTCTAAATATGCCATAAGCTGCTTTAAACATCAAGAACTACAGAAATACTTTGAAAAGTGTAAAATTGGATGCCACTCACCTCAGCTGTTTTTTATTTAAAGATGAAAAATTTAAGTTTGGACTTGAGACACCTTTTTATAAGAGAGTCCAAATATGAAGGAAAAATCTCAGGGCATCTAAACCAGCTTATTTTAATCCTGCTATGAATTGCTCAAAGTGAAAAAACAAAGTAATACAAAGCCTACGACAAAAGGCTCCATGCATACGAAGACATGCACATCCCCTCTCAACGTGCATGTGTAAACCAACCAGGTCTGAGCAAGGCAGGAAGCTCGCTCACAGAAAGCCTCTCCGTGCAAATTTAACTTTTCTGAAGTGCATTTCACAGGACTTCAAACCCACAATAAAGGAAGTTATCAGACTCTGATCAACCTTCAGTTACACTACTGCATGCTGCGATAAGACTACAAAATAAACTTTGTGAATTCACTTTTGAATGCTGAACAATTTTTTTACAGTAATATTCACCCTATACATTTTACATGAAGTTACACTATATGAAGACTGAGAAGCTAAAAACTATCCATTATTTGTCTTTCTGAAACACCCTTTTCACCATTTAATCGCTAAGAGGGCATGGGAGAATCCTTCAGTGCAGGATATGAAGTTCAGCCCAAGAGTACCCTCCTCTGGATGGAGAGGGCACTGCAGTATTTCTAGGTTTCCGGTGCTTTACATCTTTTACCAACAACATTAAAAAAGAGCATGTAGCAGTTTCACATCCACGACACACACACACAACAAGAAGCAGCTACAGCTATTTTACAAACTCGAAAAGTGCTTTACCACTTCATTCACATTAGCGTTAGAATCTGGGAGCCCATTGCTGACATTTACTCCCTGCAGTTGGGCTAGAACTGAACCATTCCACGAGAGTCATTCAAAACGGACTAACTCATTATGCAACATACTGGAAAGGAGGACACATTTAAATCGAAGGATTCAGTGCTGGAACCAGCAAGACTTCCCAAATTCTAGCACTAACATTTACGTCTCAAAAAAAAGTTTGTCATACATACAACTACATATAGTCACAGTAGAAGGATGACCGACGCCATGTCTGACTGGGAACTGGACACTTCAATTTTGTAGAATATTTTCTATATCATAAATACAGTTTTACTAGAGACTTCTCGTGCCTAAAATGGATAAGTTTGCTACTTATCTGCTGCAATCACCAAGAGTCATTTTATGAAACATGGCTTTCTTCCTACCACACGCAAGAAGGGGGTGGTCTGTCCAGTATGAGTAAGGCCATTTACAGGCAGTTCTCCCAAAGAACCAAGTGCCCAGCTAGATGCTCCTTTCACTTCTCTTATGCTTCTGCAGAACTAATGATGGATTTAGGGTTCCCAAAGACTATTTCACACATTTAGGACAGGATTCCTAGGAAGCTGCAGTAAGTGGGAGGATCTAACCTGCACAAATACAGTACCTGAGTGTTACTCCACCCAGGCAAGACAGAAGTGGAGAAGCTGTCTCAACTGCTGTACAAAAGGGAGGCTTTTCAAACTCTTCACGTCAATTTTTTTTCATTAGATGCTGGGAGTGCAAAGACTGAAGTTTTGGAACTGTTTTATATCCTAAGAACTGTTAACTGTCTGAATAATTATCTGATCAGCTTTAGGCAGCTCTTCAAACTCCGTTATGAATAATTTAGACCAAGCAGCCAGTACTGCCATTTCTGTTGAGAAAATACTGCTTTTCATAGCGCATACCCTGGTTTTCCAGAGACTTGTAATTTGTTTGTAAACAATAGTTCGAGAACCACAGCATAGAACCTAAATATTTTTTAGGATGCTGATGTTTATAAGTTATTCACATAAAAATAAATTAATAACTTCTAACTAGTAAGATTTTTAAAGTCAATATAAATTCTATCTTCATAACTAAAAAAAAATTAGGATACTGGATTTATCTAACATTGCATGTTTTGGGGTATTTTAAATACTTTTAAATATATTTAACTATTCATGTTCTCCATATTTACATATTATAAAATGAAGTGAGGTGTATACGGCTAATGAACATGGAATTTACAAGTGGCTTCTGCTTTACAGCTCATTACACTCTAATCACATTTTTACACATCTATACATTCACTGATAATCAGTAGTATTTAAGATCTAGCACATACACTTTCTAGAACAAACACCATTGAGTTAAAAATGCTCTCCAAAGAGGATTACAATGGAAGGTTTTAAAAATATCGACTTTGTCAAGGCTTCAATAAGTTATTTTAAAATATAAATACTTCATTCACTGTTAATGCAAACTTTTTTGTTTTATAGATTGTTGTAAAACAGCTGCATTTTACAAAACCTAAAAACACACCCTACTTTACCCAATGGTATCACTTTCAATTAGCATAAAGGAAAAAAAAAGGAAGAATGGGGAGTTTTGAGAAATGAAGCAATATTCAATGTTCGGATCAAGGCCCCTCAAATTCTCTTACTGTTCTTAGCCTATGCAGTATAGATCCAGCATAAATCCACTTCCTACTTGGATACGACCTTCAATACATCAACTTATGACCTTCAGTAAATCAACTAGGCTTAAATGAATACTTAGTGACAAAATTTAAACTTTAACTCATAGCGCTCAGCTGCTGCAGGCTTAAAACACTTATAAGAAAAGGAAAAAAAGGAAGCAGATACTTTCTCCTCTTAATCATGAAGATGTTTTCACCTGAGAAGCTTTTAACCTGAGAAGCTTCAGATATGTCAAACTGACAGTTTGTGTGTAGTGTTGTATGTGTCCTTAATGTTTATTATCAATATAGGCCATCAACTTTTTCTGTGGTCACATATTTATACGGGAAATGCAGACTTAGGTCCAACAAGGTATCTTGAACACCTTAAGAGCCAATCAGAAAACAAATGTTTCTGTGTTTGTGTGTGTTTTTTTTCTCTCCCCCAGAATCAAGTTATACACATGAAGGTTAAAACCTGCTAACCTCTGAAAGCTTAGCTCTCAACCCCCACACTTACTGACATGGTTAACAGATTAACTTGCTCTATCATTTTCAGCTAATTATCAAGCAAGAACTTTAACAGCCTTTTAAAAACATTGCTGATCTTCATAATTTCTTTAAAGCCCTGCTATATTCAACTAAAGAGATAGCTCCCTTGTCCATGGTCTCTTCCAACAAGCCTACTCAACAACTAAGACATGCTGCTTATTTATAAAGCCTAGAATCAACCCCTCACTTAATTGTAGCAGTTAGCCATAAGACCATTCAGTGCAAGTCATAGTAGAATTATTTTGATGCTGTATCTTGGGTACTGAGGACCTCAGAAGTATTCTATTTTGTGTCTTACACAGCCATTGAAAGAGTCATTGGCGAACAGACCATTTCCAGAAACCTCTTCTCCAAAAACATCTTCCTTGCTTACCTCCTTCCCAGAAGACCCCAGATCCTCCACTCTTCCAGTCAAGAGTGCTAGATAAGTACTGCACAAGCAGGTACTCAGAAAAGCATGTCCCCACTCTCCAGAAAAGATGGCAACCAGGAGCAGGCTGCTGTCATAAAAATCAGCCCACATCCTGCTTGGTCTGCTTTTCTGTTCTGAAGCTGTTCCTGGGAAAAAGGGCAGGTGGCATCAGGCCAAACTCTCACATGCTCCCCTTTCCGGGAGCATTAAGCCTTTTGCACACTATACCGTGTATGTGCTGACATCTGCTAGCACAGCAACGAAAGGCTGCAGTATCTGTTCCTCTCCTGCCACTGGAGTAACTAACTCCTCCAGCTGGAAGGGCTGGGCACGACCAATCAAAAAGGCAAAGTAGTTGCAGTAATTCAGCTGTAAAAGTTTTCATGAATGTAAAAGCATGGCTTTTTCCTCAACCCTAGTTTGTTCACAAGCAGGATCCTTACAGCATAAGCATTCACCTGGATTAAATGTTCAGTGTTCTTAAACTGCAAAACCTACGCATCTTCATCTGTCTGCTCTCTCACGTGCTCTTGCTCAGACACGCTGGAAGCGTCGTCATCTGTTTGTTCGCCAGAGTGATATAACATCAGTGCACGTGTCTTATGAGTTATGGTAACAGTGCAGGGCCCCTGAGCCCACGGTTCACCATCCACCTGCATTGGCATCTTTGAACTCTTCAAGATCAGCTAGTATTAAACAGAAGAACACACAGAAATCACAGCAATTCAAAGCAGCTCTGAAGATATCTTATACATCTACAATGTACCGATGCTGCAAGGTTTCAGCCTTGCCAGCAAGAATCTTAGTATATAATTAGCTGGCCTCATAGGCCACCAACCACAACAACAAAGGCTTGTAAGTTATGACATAATTAACTTTTACCAAGCAAGAGAAACATCCAGCTCAACTGCAAACCACAACTTTAGAACAAAGACCTGACCAGACAGTTCAGCACTTGAAGTTGTATACTGTGTATTGGAAAAAATATTGGGAAACACATTTATAAACACTGCTTACCCTCACTGTATGTGCCTGTCCTAGACGAACAGGATTTGCTAGTTTCACCTGTATCTGGGCACAGTGGAAAGAACCATGAACTCCAACAACTTCCAGCAGTCCATCATCATGCCTATGAATTAAGAAAGGAGATGCTTTTCTTAGTGATGTTCATCAGCTCTTAAATATCAGTCCAAATATTACATAGTCCTTTACCACTATTATCATAGTGAAGATGAGTGTTGTTCTACAGGTATGCTTAAACTATCTATTTCTGCCGAATAACAAAATCGCCTAAGAATGGCTGACCTGGATTATGCCAAGGTCTGCTTAGCCCAGTATCCCATTCCAAGCCACCCCCCCAAATGTTACTAACAGATGGTATCAAGGGAAGCCATACAAAAAACAGGGCAAGTATGGAGCAATCCTCCAGCTGGTACAGCCTCCTAGCTTCTGGCGACTACAATGTATGGACTTTCCAAGTCATACTGTGCATCTGCATTATCTAAGGCCCTCAGTGCATTTCTTTTCCATAACCTGTACAACTGCTTTTCTGTCTTTTTAGCCAGTTCATCTACAGGAAGATTTCTCTCATCTACTTGATTTCTTTTAGATTTTGGTAAAGGACCTTGTCCAAGTCTTTTTAGAAATCCAGGCTCATCATAAGCAGTGTGCACTGTGAAATAAGCATATGTAATATATAATAAACATATGGTATATAATATATAATAAGCATAAGCAATAAGCACTGTGGAATATATTTTTATATATAACTTCTGAAGAAGGAAATCACACAAAGGAAGAACCAATGCATCCACCAATTCGCCTCTTTAGTATAGCTCCAACCAACTTACTTGGCATAGAAGTCAAGTTTTTGGCTTGCCTTGTTGTTTTCTGTATTTATGTATGTTGTATTTTTATATTTTAACCTCAAGACATGTTCTCTTCTATTCCAAAATGGACATATTTTATACTTTTTGAAGGCTTTGAGTCTTTAACACGAGGAAAATAAAAATTCAAGATGCCTACTCATGAGGAATCTTCCAGTTATCATATGGGACCGGTCACATAAACAAGGCCTGCTGAAGGGGATTCCTTACACTACAAGAACTCCCCCAAGAAAAAAAAAGAATGCTGATGCATTGTATACCTTGCCAAGGGGTACGGTTCATCACCCATTCCTTCCCAGAGTCTACAGCCACCTCCCCAGTATCCAATATTCAGAACAATGATGCCTTCCAAGTTGGGCAACTCGATTCTCTCACCATCCAACTCTAGCTTTAAAGACACACAACACAAGTTAGTTACTGCAGATCATATTCAGTACTTCAGTATATGCTAGTTGTTACCTTTATGTATTTGTTAGGGCTCCACTAAAGTTAACGAGAAATAAAAACACACCTCTGAGCAAAACTGGACACACACAATAGAGGTTTTTTTTAAATTATGTAAAGAAAGCAACTTCTGACTTCCTAACATGATACTTGAAGCTGTGATCATCAATTTCTGTTAACGGAGAACAATAAAAAGGAACTCTCATTTACAAGTCTCTGGTGCTAAGTCAAGTTTTATCTGAATATCAGTATCTGAACTCGGAGACCCGAGTCAAAGCCACAAAAGAATTCAGGAATCATCAGTAAGTTCAGAGGCATGAATTCCATGCAGTAAGTTGCAGATAGCCAACATCAAAAGTCCCCCAGCAGGTCTAGAGCCATCCTACACACAGGCATTATATTGTAGACGTGAACTGCAAAGCTCTTCCTCTTTCCTTTCACTGGGAAAGTTTTTACATTCCTTTGATTGTCCAGAGAATAAATGGGTGAGTTAAAAAACTTACCTCAATCTTTTTGTTGAGATCTTTACATTCTTGTACTAAGCAGTCTTTGGTTCCATAGAAAAAGTAAACAGCCTATAAAAAAAACAAAAAACAGAAAATAGTATTAAAAAAGATATAGCACATAAGACTATTTAAAATATTCATGTAGTAGAGTTATGGTTCTGTGAGCCTTATTTAAAATTCATACTTAGCATAAAGTATTTGCATATTCTTCAAGTAAGTTCTCTTAATGAACTAAGCCACAACTCCCACGATAACCTTGTTTTCCCTTTTAAAAGGAAATGGGAAATGACCCTAACCCATTAAGTTTCAAAGCAAACAAGAAACTCTAAAAAAATTAAACAAGTGACAGCATAAATATAAACAAGGTAGCAAACAGAGGCAAGACAAAACACTTGGAAACAGTCTGGAAACACATTTAATCCATGAAATCCTCTCCTTAAGGAGTTCAAACTTTTCTAAAACGGGATGAGAGGAAGTAGTGGAATAAAACAATATATCACAGTGTGATATCAGAGCACATATTCCACACAAGCTTGGGGCTAACAACAGCGAGAGGAAAAAAAAGCAGTGTAATGGTGGGTCAACAGAGCAGCTGTGCAGAGAAAACAGATCACTATATTAATATCTAAAGACATGTATTTTGCTTCAAACTAAGGCACTCCTTGACAAAAGGGTCTAAAGGCTGAAAATCCAGCACAGCAATTAAGATGGAACTATAAGACTTATTTGGAAAACCTTCTAGCACACTATGCAGGAGAAAACAATCATGCAGAATATTTCAAACAACAGCTTTAAGTCAAATACTAAACATACCTTATTAATAATTCTGCTGGAAAACAGAGAGGGCGTCTTCTCACGATGAGCATGGAAATTTAAAGCCATGAGAGCATCAGGTCCTATAGAAAAGTAGTTGTTCATTGTGAACACCTGTTAGACAGAAGTTTTGGTTAAGATCATACTAAATTTCATATTATTAGGATTTTGAAAGTTAGGGTTTTATCAGAAGCAGGTAAACAGAAGAGCAAGTACATCCACGTAGCTATTCCATAGAATCCACATTTATAACTTCCAACCATACCTTTGGTTTCCTTAAATTGTAGTATCCTTTGTTTGTTACCTGAACCTTCCATCTGAAAAAACAGAAGCCACTATTCAGACACGACAAATACTGTTCTCATTTAGTAACAAATCTGTAGTTAAGAATCTCATGCCTATACTGAAGTCACAAGATTCAGATTTAATTAGTTATGAAAGAGTTAAACACTGTAAAACAACTAAACAAAGAGTAATTTTGGGCCTCAGTTACTCCACAGTTCTCTAGTCCAGCAGCACTTGTGCTTTTTACACACGCTGCTGTAACTGGATACCAATAATCCTATAGTAATATTTGGTTCTACAGAATGTCTCTCTTCATTGTTACTTACCTGTCTAGCTTGCTTCCATCTGCTTCCATGACATTTCGTAAGATTT
This sequence comes from Dromaius novaehollandiae, assembly GCF_036370855.1. NCBI lineage: Eukaryota > Metazoa > Chordata > Aves > Casuariiformes > Dromaiidae > Dromaius > Dromaius novaehollandiae. The sequence goes on along the minus strand of NC_088115.1, from coordinate 11,803,613 downwards.
GTTCTACAGGGACTTCTCCAGCATAACCTGCTCCCCAGCCCAGTGTATTAGACAGATCGTTGCCTGTTCCCAGAGGTAAGATTGCAACTTGTGGAATATAGCGTTCTTGCCCCTAAGACATAGAAACACTGGATATTAGCTCCCTTTTGTTCATTTTCTCCCTTTTATTCCCAAACATTCAGGCTAGACAAATGCCGTTAATCTTCGGCACATTAATCTTCTTGCACATTGCAGAATGATACAGCTGGCAGCAATAGCATAGCAGATGGCACATCTAAGTACCTACGGTAGGGATAACGCAAAAGAAGGAAATCTTAAACCATTGTGGGGAGAAAAGAACACACGTGTGTTTCCAATGGGGAACCAATACATTATGAATACTGATCAGAGCATCCCTCAAAACAAGGATGCTTTGGAACTGGAAGCGGAAGCCTGAATGTTTTACCCGATTTCCTGACTGTGTTGCTGATTTGCTGCAGTTACTAGTACTGCATGTCCCCCTGGGGAAGCAATATAAATGTTAGAAAAGACAGAAAGAACACACAAGGCCATGGGACATGGAAAGGTTCTTAGAAGATGGAGTGAGGTTAGGTCTAAAACAGAGGCACATAATACTACAGTATTCAGCCATGAACAGAAGCTCACAGACTCAAAGAAGCAAAGCCAGCATCTAAATTCGAGAGACACTGCATACCCACAAATCAACAGATGCAGCAGATGGTAGTCGCCTCTGCAGATCACAAACCAAGTGACACACCCAGACTCTTAAAACGGCCACCTCAGCAAAGGTCTTTGCTTTCCCTTTACCACAAAGGTGTGCACAGTTATTTCCATCACTATGATCTTTGAAGTTCAAAAGAAAAAGTGACATTATGGCTACTATTTTTCAAAAAGAGATATTAGCCAGGCAACCTGGAGTTGAGAGTCAAAATAAATATTTTTGTAATTCCAGTGCCGACGACCAGTTTTCAGAAGCTTAAAAGACTGTAATTTGAATACTTGGAAGCAAACAAGAACCCAGATTGCATCAACTATATTGGCTTTGGGGGTCAATATATCAAGTGTCCAAGACCAAGAAACCAAGTATTCATACTCGTTAAACCTTATAGTTATACCTTGTTGCATTTCTACTTTATTAGTACATAAATTCTCAAAGAAGTTCAGTTCAGTTATGTATTCAGTTGTAATAATGGCCTTCAGCACAACATTTCATGTATTAACAAGAAAGTAGAAAAAAGTTGCTACTAAAAAGGCAGCAACTGGACTGATTCATGGCTGAAATTGAAAAAAAGTTAACACTCTTGTAAGAAGACTTGCTTTCTTCTTTTAACCAGTAGGAAAGAGAGCTCATTAGACAAGAGCCCTACTAATTATTCTTCATTCTTAATTTTCTCAGGAGTCCTTACTGATATACTGTAAATTGAGACATATTCTATTTCAAATCAACAGTAAATACATAGCATGTTTTTTCTCCTTCACTTGCTAACAGGTAATGCTACAGACTAAGAATCTTTAGAAGACAAAAATAAACAGCAGAAGCAAATAATTACACTCATTCATGCACTGGCACTATAATCACTATAGTCAGCAAAAGTTGGGAGGTTATTACAGAAGACTGAATGCTTTGGGAGAAATAAGCAGTCAGAGCAGAATAGCCATTATTAGTAAAGTTATTCATTGCAAAATAAATCTCTTTAGAGGAAAAGGGAAAAACAACGCGTAAAAACGTTCTGAAGATTGTTCTTCTCTTGTTCTACAGAAAAGAACAGCTTTGAATAAACATTTTAAATCTAAAGCTTTTATATTTTTCCTGAACTACAGGCTTCGTAACAAAACAGTTTCCCCCTTCTCCACCAATGTGGATATGCAATTCAACAATTAATTTTCTATAGACTTATTCATTGACATGATCAATAAATGCAGGTAAGAGATGAGGGCTTAGCACTTCAGCAGTCACAAAATTCACTTCACCACAAAAGATGTTTTAATTTAAACACAATACCTTTATCTTCATTTCATCAATTGCATCCAGGACCCAGCCCACTGTGCCATCCCCACCACAGACAAGGACCCTGACAGCATTACAGGGCAGCAAGGTACAAAGCTGGAGTGCTTTAGCAGGTGTGATTTTGCTTAGATCAAAAACCTAGAATAAAAGAAAATGAGCAGGTGTAAGTTCAGAGAACATGACTCAGGATTTGCCTCACAGACAAGTAACTTCAAGAAGTTCATTCTGATGCAAAGCAGACATTTTCCATTTAGGATATTACACTAGTAAAAGAGCAGTCTTGACCTTCATGAGCAGGATTCAGTCTCCCAAATTAACAAAATAACTCCAGCTACTCCAGTAGGAATGAGTGCCATTGATAAATCAAACAGACCAAGTCCTAAGAAAAGTCTGTATCTAGTAACATTACAATTAATTTTGTAAAGATGAATGACCTCAGATAAAAGTTTTTTTTCCCTTTTAAAGGAGTATTCAGGATATGAAGAGGTTTATTCTTCCCAGCCATACTGGGACACATTTAAAACAAGCACATAGTGACTTCTATTAGTCTGCATTATAAGGCTGTGCTTTGAACTTCAAAGGAAGATTATTCAGGTACAGTCAGGAAATCCAAGGAACAACTGCCTTATGTCAACATCCTGTGCCATTCCACTGGAGTTTAAGAAGAAAGAAACAATACAAAGTTACAACTATAAACGCTGCCATTTTCACAAGTAGCGTAATAATTTAAACAAATACAAGTTTCAAATTAAGAAGGTCTAAATATTTTGTTTTTAAAAGTTGTCCAGTATTTCAAGAGTAAGATTCTCATTAACAGAGCTGGTGCATGGACTACTATAAATAGAAAGCTGCACCAATATCAGTAGAACCGTATCAAACTTGGTGGGGGGGAAGGTGTAAGAAGCCTCTGCATTTTTGCTGCTACATATAAACCTGTACTTTCAAAAAAGAAAAAACGAAACCCTGTGTGAATCTGTTTCCTTTACCGACCTTCCAAAAAATCTTACCGTCATTATGCAAGACAAGTGATGTTGATTCTAATTTCAGCTTTTATTTTACTGTAGTGGCTTTCTACCATAATTACCTGAACAGGGTTCAGAAGAATTTTAAATTCTCCCAGTAAGGTTTCACCCATGTTGTTTCCACTACGAGTATTAGCCAGTATGATTATTGGGATCCAGTGTTTTCTGCAGTAAGGTACTATCTGCAAAAAGATAACAAGTCACACAAATACTCCATGAGTGAAAATGTTTAAAGGAGAAACGAGGAAGCTACTGATTAGTCTGAAATAGTAAAAACAAAACAAATACTTTGGACACACTAACTAAGAGGACAGTTTTACATTCATTTCAATCAGTAGCATTCAAAGTTGAAGATTTCTGTTTCTATAGTACCTAGGAAAACAGATCCTATGATGTTACAAAGTAGTAGAAAAGCACAAAACATTAAATATCTGTTTAAGTAACTGCTATGTTTTTCACGGATTTTTTTGCTAGCTAACTATTTATGAAGTATTTTCAACAGTAATTCTTGAAAAGCACCTTCACAGATGACTGTTTTAAGCCTAAATTGATTTAGGCTTAATAATCCAAACTACAAATCAGCTGAAAGGTTGATTTAGGATATATTAAAAAACAAACAAACAAAAAACTTATTTTCTATTACTATTCTTGACTTATTTTTAAAAAGTGTACAGCCCTTCTTTCAGAGGGCTCTCTTCCACACTCCTGGAATATCTGAAAGAGCACTGCATTGCTACAAGGGTTCTGCAGGAAACACCTTGGCTCTGGATCAGCTAGGCCTCACACGTGAATGGCTACGCTGCTAGGTGATGTTATTACTTTGCCAGCTTATTGTCTCTGCATCCAAGGGATACTCTGCCATCCACAGACCTTATTAACGCCATATGCGATTAAAATAATTTAAGAATTCCCTGCCTGCTCCACCCTTTACAAAACCACTCCATTACACCATCATCATATTAACTTTTTGCCACACCTGGGAGCTCACATTAAATTGTTTTTCTAAACTCTTTATAGGCATTACTTTCCAGACTAGAAGCCCTCCCAATCACAACATAATACTGTACTTCAGAAAGTAGGGTTGACATTATATATGCTATGTTTCAATTCAAATACCATGTTTTTAATTAACAGCTACAGCTCTTTAAAAATACGTATTTTTAAGCACTAAAATTTTATTCTTTAACAGACTTATTTTTAATCACCTATTTGGCTTTCTAGGACTTCTCTAGTAAAATATTACATACACATACATATCAGTGCATTTATCTACATCCACATGACATAGATTAAAACCCTGTGGCATGCAGCAGTGAGGTGACCATAAAACACAAAGTAAAAAAGGACTATTCAACAATGGGGAGATATACACAGAACACCTAGGGAAGTAAGGCACTCAAACCTCAGCGCTGTTTTGGAACAATGAAATCCAAATGTCTGTTCAGCTTCAACCATGATGTTAGTAACATGACAAACACCTTCAAATAAACACAGTAACTGTTTGATACATAACAAAACATTCAGCACATAGTCATGAACCTGACCATGTACTTAGTTAATCAGCCTAACAACATACTTAGTTCCAGTTTTACTGTTTTTATTTTTATGTATTATAAAAATGAGAAGTAGATAGTTACCTTTTCATAATCGGTTCTTTTGTCTTTACGCATCTGGTTGATAGCGGATAAGTAGTACGGTGGAATAATTAAGTCTCTGAATTCTCCAAATGTACATTCCTCACTCTTTAGAGAATTCTGCATGCATTCGTCATGTACAGTATGCTGACACCACACACATCTGGAGAAAAAAAAAAGAAAAACCCCAGAACTCAAACAAGTGGCTCACTATGGACTTTCTGAAAAGTACTTGCGCTCACTTGCACCATTATGAGTATTTTAAGCAAATTACAAAGAAGACCACATTCATATAAGCTTTCAGAGAATGCATGCGCTGGCTACAGGTAATCATAAGGACATGATCAAGTTATTTAAGTCTAGAAATGTACTTGAATTAGATAAAGAATAATTCATAGAGTTTTAAGTAAATTATTTTCTCTTTAATTCTAAGAAACAGTTGCTATAAATACCCTCTGGTATTGTATCAGCACAAACACCATTACACTGAAAACCTGTATGAGAAACACAACTCCTATCCATCCTTAAAGAGTACAGATAAGACACTAGAGCTCAGTTTAATTATTTAAAATGTTATAGTAACATCAATTGATTTTGTTAACAAATTTCCTTTTAAGATTAATTACATCACTTCAAGTTTGAAAGCTGAAAGGTTGCAGAATACTATGCAAGGCCAAGGGGATTTCATTATGCACAGCTGCTCAGCTTTTTGACCTATTCTAAAAGCTGTCCTGGAAAAGGGACTAGAACAAGAGGAAATACTATAATACCCACTGCCAGCTTCTGCAGAATGTTAATCCTCATTTTCCCCTCCAAAGCCTTGGCTTAGGCAGCTGTGGAAGCTATTTTTGGAGTCCTTCTGCTTAATCCAGCACAAAACCAGAGGAGCAATCATACTTGCCATGTAGCACAGACAGTGATTACATTGTCTGTGACTTTCTTCTTTTCCTCTTCTTCCTTCCCCCCTTTGCCCCTCAAATCCTCTCCCCCCTCCCTCCCTCTCTCTCAAGGTTTCATTCCTGAAGGTCTTCTCATTCACACGTCTGGAATTCTGCTTTCTTACACAGCAATTTGACAGCATCAAACAGATGGCAAAGCAGAAGCAGGCTGAAATATCCACCAGAAAGATGAAATCCTTCGAGAAAAGTTCAAGGCACAATTACCCCGTATGCAGGACTTGGATCATTAGCACAATACTCCAGTATAACATCTCACCATGCGTGCAATGGTTTCTGCTTTACAAGCACTATTAGCGATGTCAGTGCAAGCCCATTTAATGGTTCCTTGACATTTTTTGGCTTTATCTCACTCTTACCACAAACAGTAAGAACGGACTGTACTGCAATGGTTTACACCAACGAACTTCCCAGTGGTTGATGAAGGACACTCAAAAGAATCAAGGCAAAGCGGCTAGGGAGGATTTAATCTTTTCACAGCGTTTGTAGAACAGATACGCGTGGAGTTGCTAATTCTGCAGGGACGCGCGCGCGTCTGGGCGCTCCGCGCTGTCACTGGAAGCGCCGCGGGTGCTGACCAGTGACCGCAGCCCAGAGCACGGGCTCTCCCGGCCGCGGAAGGCCCACGAAGCAGCCGGCAGCCCCCCCTCCGCGGAGGCCCGCTCCCGCGCAGTACCTGTAGTCGCAGAGCTTGGGCTGGGTGCCGCACTGCTGCTTGCACACCAGGCAGTAGCTGCAGAGCGGGACGTTGCCGCGGATCCAGTGGTGGGGCATGGCGGCGGGGGCCCGGCCGCCCCGGGCCACGGTCTCCTTGCAGGGGAAGCGGCGCTCGGCCCGCTTGAGGCAGCCCTCGCCGGCGCGGCGGCCGCAGCAGCGGCAGAAGGCGCCGCGCAGCACGGGCTGCGCGCACACGCAGCAGTAGGAGGGCTGCCCGAAGAGGTCCGTGTAGCGCCAGTCGTGCTTGCTGCTGCGGAAGATGTCGCGGATGAGCAGCTGCCGCCGGGCCCGCTGCAGGCTGCACCACAGCGTGATCAGCACCGGCAGCAGCACCGAGCACAGCGTCCACAGCGCCAGGCGCCACTCGGCGCCGCTCCCCGGCTCCTCCATCCCGCCGGCCCGACCCGCGGCGCTCCCTAGCTCGCGGAGCCACCGGGCGCCGCCGCCGAGCAGCCCCGAACCCCCATCGCGGCCCCCGGCCCAGGGGCAGCGAGCGGCCCGGCCCGCCCGGCCGCCGCGTTCCCAGTGAGCCCGCGCGGCCGGGCAGCGCCGCCGCCTCCCCTCAGGCCGCCATGCGGCTGCCGCCGCCGCGATGCGCTGCGGAAGCGGAAGCGGCTGTTGCTAGGAGACGGGGGGCGGGGCACGGCGCGGCCCAGTCGCCGATTGGCGGCTTGTCGCCGACTGGCGGCTTGTCGCGAGCGTCACCGCCGGCGGGGCCACTGCGGGCCCCGCTCCGCCCCCGCCCCGGGGGGAGCCGCAGCGCGACGGTTCTGTCAAAACACGGCCGGCGTTGTGTAGAGCCGCGCCGCGCTCGCAGTCCAGGCTGCTAGTAAACTCAAAGGCATGATGGAGAAAAAAGACCCCAAACCCAGTATCGCACAGTTTGAAGATGTTCATGGTCGCACCAAAATCTCCGTTACGGGAGGTGACATTAGAACCGCGGAAATCCCCGTTTTCCCTTCGCGGCCCCGCCGAAGTGCCCGGCTGCCCTCGCCCCGCATGCCGAGGCGGCGCGGGAGCCCGCGGCCCTCTCCCCCGCCGCCGTTTAAGCTCACAGACAAGCCGGCGAGCAGCTGCCCCGCGGCTCCGGCCTCGCGGTGGCGCCCCCGGCGGGTAACGGCGCCCTTGGCCGTTGATGGCGCCCCCGGCAGGTAAGGGCGGGTAATGGCGGCCCTGGCGGTTAATGGCGCCCCCGGCGGGGAAGGGCGGGTAATGGCGGCCCTGGCGGTTAATGGCGCCCCCGGCGGGGAAGGGCGGGTAATGGCGCCGAGCGCACCTGCACGGTGAGGTGTCCTTCCTGACAGGGGCACGAACGGGGTGTCCCGCTTTGAGCTCGCAGTTGCATTGCCTGAAGTTTATCATGTCCCAGTGTTTTGAGACCGGTGGCTCTCCGCGTTGTTTCTCGGCAGCGGCAGTTTGGCTTTGCTCGAGCTAAACCGAATTCACCCCGACGTCTGCGCAACTAGGGCTGGCGACGCAGCGGCTGTTGACAGAGGCCCCTTGGCAGCTGCCCCGAAAGCGATGTTCAGTAATGGGCAATTGTCTTTTTTTAAAAACAGTCATTTATGTTAGGCAGCCGAAAGCGTCACTTGCTCTGCTAAATGCAAGGTAACGTGTTTAATCTTCACAAACTTGAAATAGCCAGTGTAACTCCGAAACCTGAGGTGGAAAAACAGTCTTCTATTTTCCTTCCCTCAGGAACAGAGTTATGCTGAGAATGTTTGAGCAGATAATAGCCATATTCAAAACTTCGGGCCAGATGTCTTCAAAATCATACTATAAGTCAAATTAGTTAAAGCATAAACAAACATTTGTGACTGACGTAGCTACTTCAAGTAGGCTAATGCCCCAGTCAGCGTTACTCACTTTGGAAAAGACTGAGAGGAAGCAGAATCAAAATGAAGAAGTTACTTGTGTTTATCTTCATTTTGGTGTTCCCGACCATTTTTACAGGTAGGAGTTTATATAAAGCAAATCTGCTTATGCATGTGGAGCTGCAGAGCATATTATAAGAATGTGGGTCTTTTGTATTTAATATCTCTGCATTTTACTTTTAGCACTTAACTATATAAAGAATTAAATATTATATTATATTGCAGGATTTCCATGATTTGATTTTTAACAGTCATGCTATTGTATTGGATATTTTACTCTCTACATTACCACACTGTAGTCATTTATTGCAAAACAAGTGTCTTATTTTATAAGCTTCCAATTTTAATACTATTTTACCAGGACCCCACAAGTTAAATAGTCAGTGCAATCTCTATTGCAACAAAAGTCTAACACATTACTTCAAAACATAAAGCAACACAGAAAAGAACAAAGAAAGGGGAGAGTTACTAATGTCAGTGGTTAAGTGGTGCTGTCATATTTTCTCATTTTAGACAGTAACATTAATGTGTTGAGTTTGCTTCATCCTGGCAGAACTAGACTATAGAAAGCGTAAGTATAAAAATGGTTTAAAATTCCGCTCATATCTCCTGGAACACAGTATCCCCTGGGAAGGAGCTGTAATGAAAGAACACTTTGTATAGAGACAGAAATCAGGTTTGGAGACATTTCTTTTTACATCTGAAAGATAAAATATTAACTTTTTGGTAATATCATATTTAATCTCTGCTTTTCAACCTTTAGACACTTCACCAATTTTGAATGAAAAGGAAGCCAAGCAGATTCTGAGAACCCGTCGTGAAGACAGACGAGGAAAAGCTGGTTTTCCTGATGAGCCAATGAGGGTGATTTATGATATTTATTTTGAAAGTAAATTAAGTTTAAAAAGTTTCATTTGTGCTTAATATTAGATTTTTATAAATGTAATTCCAAGCAGTAAGTGCAATTAGTTACAAATATCACCCTTTTAAACAGCTGAGTTCTTCTGTGGAATATTTTTAAACCCCTTTGCAGTCTACAATTACTGTTAAGTAGCATTCTGTAAATGCTGAATATTGCTCAGGAAATGTATGCTTGCAGAATATGGAATTATTTATCATCTAAAGGTATCACATTTCAAAAATGCAGATTAAATTATTGAGAAGAAAGTGCCTTTTCATTTGCAGAAATGTGGAGTTCATCGGGTTGTTCCTGAAAAAATTAAAATAACAGGAAATGGTCTTCTGCTTGCAGTACATTCTGTACTCAAGGCAGAAAGGAGATGCAGGTGTCAGTGGTCAGTGTGGAGATTGAGGTACTTCTCAACTAGCTTTTAAAATCACTTTCTTTCATTCACTTTTTTATGAATGCTACAGACAGGATGGTTTGTTATGATATTGCACAAGTTTTTAGTTGCAATATAATGCAACAACATTGGTTTTGCATTTAATATTTATATTTATTGATTTCTAAACCTCATTACAATGAAAGAAAAAACAAATGAAGTTAGGAGCCTTCTGTTTTCCTTGTTTTGACAAGATGTAACATATAATTCTGCACTTCTCAAGAGCTACTTAAGGTATTTTAAAATTACTGCATATTTCTTTCCAAAGTAACTAAACTGTGCTAAAATTACATGGTTCTGAAGAGGCTAAAGCCACAGAAGCCAGAAAACACACAATAGATTGTGCAAGTGTGATGAACGTAAGGGGCTCAGTTTAGCAAGGTGCTGAACACTTCTGAACTGTGTAGGACATTAAGAGCACTACATACCTTGCAGGATTGAACTCGATGTGTGCCAGGCTTGTGGAGGAGTGGTTTTCCCTTTCCAATGGTTATTGTATACTAGCCAAAAAGAATCCACCTGGCAGTCGCGGGTGGCTGACCATACACCACTTCCGATGTACACACTTCTCCTTTGTCAGCTGTGATGGCCACAACAAATCAAAGCTGTCACAAGAATATTACACCATGCTTGTTAACAACCTTGTACAATTAAGACTGTAAAACAGAGCCAAAAAACAGTAGGCATGGACTTCACTGTTAACCACAACATTCAGGATGAGGCTGGTTTCCAAGCACTTGTTAAATGAGCCTTGTAAAGTTTTTGCAAATTAGCAGTACAGTTCCCATCCATGGTTATACTCAATATACCACCATGATTATATGATACTTTATATAGTAAATATATTAAACAAATAAAACAGTAGGGAAGCTGGATTGAGATAAATCCTTTACCATAGGAAGTTACACGCATACAGGTGGGGAGTAAAAGGAGCTACGGCTAGAGAAGAATTTGATTCCTAACCTCCGCTGCTCTGTCCTGGCCACTTTCCATACTACTATGATTAGTAGTAAATACTTTGTTGCGACTCCTTTGAGATGAGAAATTCCAACCTATTTTTTTTTTTATATGACAAAACTGGCTTTTTGTAGGAAAACCCAAACGCAAGAGTGCTTGTTTTTTCATTAAATATCAAGGTTTTCAGTAGAAAAGGAACTGTCTTCTGATAAAAATCTGTTCCCCATGTGGAACATGGAGATTTTCCCTTCCAAATAAAGGGCCATGCCTGCTGTATCCCTGTGCACAATCCTGCCACAGGCACAAGAAGAAAAACTGATTTTGAATGGATTCTTTGTAGTAAGATGAAATTAATGCTGGGATGAACCTACCTCTGTTCATCTATTTTAAGCAAAAGCTGTTTGAACTAGGCCAGATCATGCTGGGCTGGGGAATTTAATTTGTAGTTCTTTGTGACACTGTTTGACTTCTATGGTGCAGTTTGAATCAAAAAGCCTATTCAGCTGCAGACAGCAAGAGGAGCCATCTTTTATTATTTAAAACATGTCATTTATGTTATCAATGTATTTTAATCTTACTTTGACCAGGACCCTGCTTTTTGTCACGTGGCATCATCTTAATCATGTAGTCCTATTTTCTGCAGGTTCACAATGTAGTCTCACCGAGGGATTTGGGCCAAGTCCCCTTGGGCTGCAAGGAAGAGGGAGCACAGTGAGAGGCAGGACACTAACGCTGCCATCCAGAGAACCTCTGGTCAGCTCAAAGAGCAGCACCAGCAAGTTCTAAAGGAAGGAACGTTAACCCCTATTCTGTGGGGGAGAAAATGAGAAAACTAAGCATTTATCCATTCCTATAGCATCTGATGAGATTGTTTTACTACCTAGGGATTCTCAGTGACCCTTCAGGGAAGAAAAGAAATGGAGGCTAACCTGATTGTTGGTGTCATTCTTTAAATATTGCTAACATCACTGAGGTTTGGGCAAACTGATTGGCAGGCCCATTTCATTCAACTTAATAATTTTCAGGGGTAAATTCAGTCCTTTTATATAACCTATAAAATTCTACTGGTTCACTGGGCTGACATCAGACTTGAATGGTTACATAATTAAATGACGTTTTCTTTTTTTTAAATAGGAGCATATGCTTTACCTCCAGCGCTTGGAACAGAGATCAGAAGAACAATTCCTTGAACACTGGTTAAATCCACATTGCTTCCCACACTGCAACAGGGATTTAGTCCATCCAATCTAATGGATTTACCTGCCCCATAATTGGTATTTTTATATATTTTTACAGTGCACATTTCTTCCTTCCTAATAAAAGATAGAGCCACAAACTGGAAGGGGAGAGAAGCAACAGTGGTTGGAAGAAACATCTTGGGCTGAAAAGGTGTCTGGCAATAGAATAGAGCAATGACAGGGAACATAAGTGTTTTAGGCATCAGATACATCACTGTAGCTCTGCTCATACTAATGAAACATTTGGTTATGCATTTCTCTGCTGTATGGGTATAAGTTGGTTATTGCACAACATTATTATTAATGTTGCTGTTTCTTTCCTGTCTGCTTGTGCTCCTTTTCCAACTCATCTTTTTGTACTTTTTCACTTAGCTCTCAGTGGGTCCACGGCAGGATTAAACTCATAGTTGTCATTCTTAAGATAGGATACAGTCTGATTCTGCTAGAAGTTGAGCTTGTTCTACATTTTCACAGCTATAACAGTTTGCTAGCTGCTGATTTTTTAAATGTCACTATTTAGTTAGTACACATACTGGTAGAGGAAACATTAACATAGAGCATTTCCATAGTGCTTTCATGGGTTATTAGTTCTGTTCATGGTTCTCAACATCAGTGCAACAGAGAACATCATTTGCTTTATTGCCTCTGTTTATCATATGCATGATAGAGCTGGAGTTCAATGGGAAAATATACTCCGAAGCACAGCCCAGAAAACAGGCACTACTCACAGGCCAATCTGTGACAAAATGACACATCCCAATAGTACATTATGTACACTAGGTTTGTGATATGGTCATCCTTTTTTTCCCCCTGTGGTTTTGCATGCAGTTACATCAGCTCATCACTACATTCAGAAACCGATGTTTTGGGGGTAAGGCAGGAATAGGTTTGTAAAATATGAGTATTGATCCTCTTAAACTCTTCCAGTTACCCAGTAGCCACCTGTGATGCTAAAAGAGAAGATATATACACATCTGCATATTTTTGTAACAGGATAGGCTTTTTCTTACAGTCTCTAAACAGATAAGATATTTTCAGCTGGGATAAGTTTGAATTATCACCATTAGCCACTTGCTTAATATTCAGCAGAGATTATATTCAGGCTTAATTTACCTTTTCTTATTGGTCCTGGCTCTCTAAAGACTGAACAATATATTAGTACATCAGTTTACAGTCTATTTACAATGTCATAGTTAACTATGTGACATAAAAACTGAAGATTAGGGCCATATTTTCAGAAAAAATAGTAAGCACTAGAATATGGAGATAGTATCTGTCAGGACTGATCTGATTTGAAAGCCAGAAAGTTAATCTGCTTAAGATCCTGCTGGGCATCTATCTGTACCTGTACATATCTGAATAATTTTGAAAATGTGGACAATAATTTTGAAAATGTGGATATTGGGACAGACTTCAATAGAGCTATGCTAATGCACAGTAGGCAGAAGATCTGAAACTTACTTAAAAACAAAAACATAAAATTCCCAAACTTAGCCCTAGGAGGTAAGTTGGCAGTTTTCAAAAAATCTTCCAGCTGAGACACAGTTTGAAAGCTGGCTGAGTCCTACCCTGCTCATATGCTATTGTGAAGACTTAATGTTAGGGAAGTGCTTAAATGATTTGAAGCCCTTCATGCGTGAATAATATAGCCAATGTATTTATGTGTTTTAACTATATTTTCCATTTTTTCTGCAGATCTCTTCATGTGCATTTAAGAGGATACCTATTTTGTGTTAAGGTGGACAAGATTATTCCTGCACTGGCTATGTGCTAATTGTAGAGCTGAACCTCTTTGGAATACAGTGAAATCCTAGTGATTTAGCAAAGCTTTCAACCATAAATGGCTAGATATGTTATACACCACCATACATTTTATATCTATAGAGAAAATAATGATTGCATGCATGAATAAAAAAATCACAGGTTTCCCCCAAGATCTGAGTTATGGGTAAGAATAAATCAGCAATCAGTGATTCTAAAAGCATTAGAATATGTTTTTTAAGGGTACAGCTTTAGACTACCTGAAGCAAAAGGAGCATAAAGGGAAGGACTGTAGAAAATTACAGAATATGAACATGAAGAAAATGTCACCCTTCTGGACTTTGGAGGAAACCTTAATTAGTAGACATAACATTTATGCAACACTAATCTATGTTTAATTGTCTGATGAGTATTTCATGTATTGTTCCATAATAAACGCTTGACTCAAATCCATTTTCAGCTGATTTTGTTACCCTGGACTCCCAGACTATGTGCTGATAAAAATCACTCCAAGTGAGGCTCAGTATTGCAAAGTCCTAAGGAAACATTAGAGGACTTACTAGAATCAGCAGCTGGGAAGGAAGAAAGTGCAATCTAATTGTTTTGTAGTTTCTTTGCACAACTTTTCCCTTTCCTTTATAATTCTGCCAACTCAGCCACATGTATCCAGCCACCCCTTTTCTGCCAGTGTACCTTTATAACTTATTCCTTGGAACAGAATTGCTTGTAAAGTCAGATGATAAATATATGATATCTGCAAAACAATATGACAAAGGTCTTGATGGGTCTTGCATGACTGTTATGATTTGTAATTGCAATAGTTATGTTAGTCCATAACTATTAGTTATGGACAGACCAAAGTAACTTTCAGAGTTCACCACTGCAGTCACTCTAAGAACCTGATGACAAGTAGCAAAATAATAAAAAAAAAATTTATGAAGATATATAAGGTAGCTACTGCAGTAACAGAGCGTTTGGTAGGCTGAAATAGATCAACAGTCCTAGTATATTTTCTTTCCAGTAAGAGCTTTCCTAGATGACTCCAAGGAAATAATTTAAATCTCAAAGCATCAAAGGTTTACCTTCCACTACTCTTACGATGTAATTACAGATTAAATCTGGGAGTGTAAAAAAACGTAATCAGGCTGCTATTGTGTGCTTCATTCGTAATACTCTATGCCATATAGATCTCCATTTGCATATCTCCATTGAAGTTAAAGTCATTAAGGGAAATCCTGGCTCTGGTCTCTCTTATTCAGCAAAAAAATTCATGCGAGTCTCAGTTATGCCTAGTTTCATCCAGTGAAAGTGGGTTTAAGTACTTCACTGAAATAACAGAACTCCTGCCTAGTTATATTCACTCATAAGTTAGATAACTAGTAAGGTAATCCAGTAGCTTTTAGGTCTACCACGGTAACACTGAGCTAATCCTGATGCAAACACAGGGAGTAGAGGTTGTTTATTTTTTTAAGCTTGCTTTTCCACATTAAGAAAGTATTATACGTATCTCCAAAGAAAGGTTAAGAATTATCATCTCTAGTTTGCAAGGAGAAAAATAAGAACATAGAAAGGTGAAGTACTTACTGGTCCCTGTTCTATGCTCTCTCCCACTTTGTAAGGGGAAAAAAATGTTGGTATGTTGTTAACATCCTTTAGCCCACATTTGTCTCAGGCTGATTCATCTAGCCAAAAGGCTGAAGAGCCAACCCATGTTTGCACTCAGATTCCAATAAAAAATTCACCAGCCTTTCTAGAATTCCAACATTTAAGCTTCTTTACAAAAATAAACTCTCTCACAAGTATCTACACTCCTGTTTTATGGTGCAACTGATCATTGAAGTATCTCCTTCTCGGTCAAGATGAAAAAACTAGCATACACTATATAGGAAAGTTTGAAACACATAGAATAAGGGCAGAGAAAATATAAAGAAAAAGACAGAGGACAGAAAATCATGAAGGTAAAGGAAGAAAGAGAAAACTAGACTAAAGAACATCAATGCCTCTGTAGACCTGTGAGGACAAAGAACACAGTCAAGATGTTTCCAGACATCCAGCTCCTCCACCAGGTTTAAGAAGCCAAGTACTCCACTCATGTAAATTAATTTGGGTCCTGCAGGTAAACAGAGGAACTGTTTATTTTGCCCTACCTGGAGAGGTGGTCAAAGAAGATGAAGGCAGCCACATCACAGCAGACTTTCCAAAGCTTGTTCAGCACTAGCAAACTCTGCAACTTAAAGGGAAAGAGAAGGCCAGAGACCACTCTAGACTATTGCCACAGATGTAGCAACCCCTCATCCTGCTTATTATACGTTATTTCTGTATGTCCATAATATACATAGTGTTTTACGTGTAATTCAATGGGCTTACAAAAGAACAGGATTTTAGGGTCAGGTGTAAATGCAATTAGCTCAAGCATTTACAATGACTTAGCAGTGAAACTCTTGCATCAATTTACATAAAAGGTTAACGTTGCATAAACATACTTAGTTGTATCTACAGAAATTCTATAATGAAGTTTTTTCTAAAGCTCTTCAGTGTGGGTGCTCCACTGGGTTTTTATTCTATTCCTCTACATGGATCTTTCTTTGAAAGCCTCTCTGTGCTTGAAATCATCTAAAATTGAACCAAGTAAGTGTGTGCAGAGATTAGTTGGAGGTTTATTTTTGCCCATGTCTAAAATCTTGGTGAAAAATGCTAGGCTTTTATACATGGGTGCAAACCATTGGCTTCCCTACTGGGTGAAGATTTAGGCTAATCTATGTAACACTAAGTAAATAGAATTTACATATTAAAGCCATGCAGGGGCTTAAATATAACTAAAAGAAGAACAAGTGTTCAGAAAGTTGCCTACTGAAGATGGGAAAATTGGCAAAATAGTTGATTTCCAAATGCTTTTACAGAAAGGGATTACAACAGGCCCGGGAAAATCTTTCGTCTATGACAGAGACAAACACATCACTAGCTTTTGTCGTGGTCTGACTTGTTTTACATTTAGTATCTCTGATAACACTTTGTCTCTTCTCACGTGGAATCGGAAAGCGGCCCTGAGCAGCGGCTATAGGCATTTGCCAATGAAGCAACTGTCCACTAGATGCCAGTGTTTCTGCATACAAACTGCACCACAGCGACCCATGGCAATGTTGCCTCGCCTCTCAAAATATGCTCCCTACATCCCTCCTGCTCCCCCTCGTTATTTTACTCCCTTTTCTTAAAATGCTCAGCTCAGACGATTGAAATAAAGTTACCTTTAAAAAGAAAAAAGAAGACCTTTAGACAATGGCTGATGTTTTCCCCTTGGATCCAAGATTGCTGTGAATGTGGATGTTAGTGAGGTTCTGGTTATGTGTGTGTGCCCGATTATGCCTGCAAGAAATGTTTGAAAGCTTCTACAGAGCAAATTGTAGCAGCTTGTGGCTTTATACTGTCCATCATTCAGACACAGATCCTAAGAAAAGATTTTGTGTGTCTGCAGAAGTTCTTCCCTCTCAGAATGGATCCCATTTGAGCTGTCTTCAGTACCCCCAAACTGCAAGGCACAGACTAACTTTATGGTAAAGCATCAGTCCTTGTGGCTTGCCATTATCTTATAACATTTATTGTCTTTAATATCTTGGGAGAATAGGTGCTAGGCGCTGTACAAACCTGTACTGAGAGGGTTGTCTGTAGTACCCCTCTATAAACAGGGTAGATGAATAATATCAACTTTAATTTAAACATGCAATAACTAGGGGAAAAAAGACAAGCGCTGGAATTTTCAAAAGCATCAACTTCCTTGGCAAAGCCAAGATCGAAAGATTTGATCAAACCCAGATAAACAGTGTATGGAGTAGTTACACTATTGTAACTAAGCGATCTGGCAATTTAACTAATTGTCTATTTCTGCTAGGCTACATGGCCTCCCAGGAGAACATGCATGAGAAGTACTTATTTCCTAAGACTGGAATTTCCAGCAATGTCACTGAAAGCAGCTCAGCGACTTACTTTATTTGAAATCCACTTTCAAAGTAGTGAAGGTAATGGAAAATGCAAGTAAATGGAATTTACCCATTTGTAGTTTAGACGATCTAGTATTCGCTTGCTTCTTACGGAGCCCAAACAGGTGAGTGTACTCTTCTGTTCACGAGGACAGCACTGCTTCTCTAAAGTATTTGTGAAAAGGGAACACACATGAGTAAAATAAAGCAAATTCGTAAGACAATCTGAAATTAAATAATGTGTAGGGAAACATATTTTCTTGGAGAAGTTTTCAGCTTTTTTCTGCAATAGTTAGAGCCTTGTCAGAATTTTCTTTTGAATGAAGACTTCTGTTACTCTGCCTTAATGAATAAATGCAAAAATAACATCATCTGAAACTGCAGAGGAAAACTGGATTGATTGAATGTGATCACTAGAGTGGGAATCCAGCTTAGATTCTCAGTAAAGACCTTAATTTTTAATGACTAAAGAGATCAGAGTGGACTTCAGAAGGTTATCTGAGCCTTTTATGGTCTACAAAAAACAGAAAAACTTGTGAGAACTATGTGTCTTGAGATTTCTGGTATGTGCTTAGAAATGCTGAGTGATCTGTCTCCTTTCTGGCATTTTAATCCTTTTCCAGGTCTTGGGGTGAAGATGTGTATTAAAATGAAAAACAGTAAAAAGCAGAAAAGGTTCAATGAACTTTGAGCTAACACAACTATCCTTACTCTATCAAACAAGCGTGTCCAGCCCAGTGTAGGCTCAACATGAAACCAAGAGTTAGAAGTACTAGAGTTTCTCCAAATCTCAGGCTCATTTCAGTACTTCCTGTCTTTTTTTCAGGACATTTCAGGAAATGACAATCAGTTGAAGCACAATTTTTCCAAATTTGGGGGGGGATTTGGATCTAAAGATCCATTTGGGCATCTCTCTTTTTGCACAGTGCATATAACAAAGCATCCTAAATGTACCTTTATCAAAGCCAGTAAGACAACCTCAGACACAGGAGATCTCAGACCAAAGACAGAGTAACTGGAGCAGAACATTGCTTCAGAGTAATTTTTTCAGAATAAAGAACAACCATTGAGTGGCCGCAAAAAATGTATTCAGCAAAATGCTCCAAACATTCAGAACATACTTGAACTCTTGAACTCTTTTAGTGTGACTCTGAATATGTGCCTATAAAAATGAGAACAGGATCTAGTCCACAGAATCCCTGGATGATCAGATATATAGCACTTCTGCTGTCCAGAAACCCATAAAGACCAATAATTCACCTAATACAATCAGGATGTACTTTTGTACTCCCCATATACTTTATGGGAATAGTCCCAAGGTCAATGATAAACTTCAAGCAGCTTGTCCTGGTTATTCAAGATTTATAGTCTTAGTATATAGGATTTACCCAGTTCAACCAGCAGATTGCTTAGGTTTTGGTGGCCAACTTTACTTTTGGCCAAAACTAGGCCCAACAGAAAAAGCCTGATGATCACTGTGACAGTTGTCACGTCCTCTATGGAATACCTACCACGTGATTCATAATGGGAGAGAGATTTCCATCCTCCTGCAATGCTTACAACAACAAAACATGGCTTCTAAGTCTACAAGTAACTAGCAGAGCACATGAGAACACTTTTTTTTTTCTGGCAAAGAATCTGACCAAGGTGCTGGAAAATAAAAACAGTAAAAAAGAAAGACTAACACTGAGCAGCAGCAACAGAAACAGCAGCAAAAGGGGTTTGTGCTCAATTTATTGGCGCCGTGGCACGCACAGGAGCAGCCCTGGACTCCTATTATCTGTAGGGAATGAAACATGCCAACAAAACAGGGTCAGTCTGTTTCTGTAGTCATGGAAGAATACTAATATGATAAATTTATGGGTCCAATGGAAGACCCTTTAATTTACTGGGAAATGACAAGGCGTCTGTGGCCAACTTGTATAAAATTTACTCCTTTATACCTTAGTTACATGCCATTGAATATTTACTCTGAGTCTGAGGGTATATTTATCATTCATGCAGCATCCCAATCCATCAAAGAGCACTCCTCAGAGGAGTATGTGGTGGGTGCCTCGCCTTTCTAAAAATGAAACTGCAATGACTTAAAAACAAAAAACTTTTGAAAAGTTATGTTCACAAAGAAAAATCTTTACAGAAGCAACTGATGGATATTAAGGCTTAAATAAGGACAGACTTCTGCACAGAAAACAAACTAAGAGTATCAGGAGACTGCTCTTTTATTCACATACCGGCTAGAACCTGTGGCTATACTTATAGAGAATTGTTCACAGCCATACTGTGCAGCTGTAGGCTTGATTTGTTTCTGTTCCAGTCTATTCTAGTCTAGTCTATATTAGGTTATCCTATACTGTCCTCATTGTGCTATTCTATACTAGCTACTGCTACTATTTAGGCGACAGCTCTACGGTGTTGTGTGAAGTTCAAATACATCAGGTCGCAGTAGAGGAAACTCTCAGACAACACAACAGCCAAATACCACTGATTCAAAATAATTAGAGGCCTTTAGCCTGAAAAATAACTTGTTTAAAAATATGTGATTAAAAAATAAATATTCGAGGCCCCATTCTGTAAAACATGAGCAAATCTCACCCATGGAAGTCATCCAGTGAATTCCTGGCTTCCACAGGAGGAAAGTCGCTCTGGTACTCAAACATTTCTTTTCTATTGTTACCAAAGTAAATTTGGGTAACTCCTCATAACTATACTTCACTTCCTTGTTAACACAGAAGAGGCCAACAAACTGGTATGAAAAATACAGTCTGTGATGGATTAAGATTGAACTACTATTGCTCACCTCCTAGAGTCGCATGAAGAAGGCAGATTTCAGCTTTCATTTAGAAAACACGGTTCCAGTGCCTGTGGTTACAGAGAAAAGCTTAAAATACAAATTGTGTATAGCAGATTCTGCCTGAGCCTTCAGGGTGTAGTTCCAAGCCATGCGGCGTACTCTGTTCTTTTCAATTCTCAAATTTATTGCCATTTCTAAGAAGGGCCAGGCTAAAGTCTGAGGGCAAGAGGCACCATGGGACACCATGGTGGGCCATAGCTCGCTTTCATTCACCCTTGCTAACCATGCATGCACATTTACTTCCCAATTGTGAAAAAGAAAATTTTAGTCTCAAGGCAACAACCCTGCAACAAAACTCCATTTCAAAGCAAATCAAAATAAAGAAATAAACTTAATAGATTTGTATCTATTTTTATATATTTACATATTTACAGATACTTATATGTACTCTAAATGATAGAAATTAAGCTTATGTTTCAACATTGGATGGATCTGAATTGCATTTCACTGGTCCTGCAGAAATGAAGGTTTTCAAGAACGCTTTCTGTCTACAGTAATTTATTTTTAAGGTCTGAATATTTGAGTGCATTTCAGTGATACACAAAGTTTTGTTAACATCAAATCTATAGCCATGGAGGAGATTTTGGCTGGCATTAATATTCAGTGTTTTGGATAAGTGCCATGCCAGAAACAAAACAAAACTTTTCTTTTTCTTTTTTTTTACTCTCCTTCTCTATTTACCATTTGATGCTTTAGAGCTGCCCAGGGAAAGAGAGAAAAATGTCTTCTATTTCACACTGCACAGCTGTTGCACTGCTGGAGAAAAACACTTTAAATATTAATATGGCTTTGGGGCTAAAAGCATTTCTTAAGAGGCATTTCAATGCAATGAGTTTCAGCAAAGTGAACAGCCACAAAAACAGAGTCAAAGACCAAAATCCCTTCAGTTGATAGCTGAAGTTGATCACTTCAAAGGCCTGACTCTGCCAGAGGAGAGGAGGCAGGGAGCTGAGGACACACAGCACCACAGGGGCAATGCTCAGCATCCTGCAAGCTTGCTTCAAAACCAAGGGACAAGAAATGGCCAAGTACTAACCTACTATCATTACCAGATGATTTACCATCATCAAGAATGACGACAGTCCCTCAATTAATTCTCTCTTCCCTTTGCCAAGTAAGTCCCCTTTTGTACCTCTCTCCGCTAACTGCTGCTCTCTCCCTCTGCGAGTCCCTGTGTCCCTCCTGTACTTGCAGGTAAGGACACACAGCAAACAGGCGATGCAGCAGAAACATCAGCACTGGCTGTCACGCTGAGTTTTCTCATAGTAATAAAAGAAAGGCAATTCTTGTTTCTGGGGGAATAACAGGTGAAACTTAACAAGTGTTATGAATATATAACACAAAGGTAAAGAAGCTACAAAAGAGCCTGATCTCGGCTCACCATTTTGCTGAAGTTCCCATTTACCTGTTCAATATTTCATGGGCATTATTTCAGTGGAACAACAAGAACAAGCTGAAACAGCTGGAGAAACAAAACACAGACACTGTGAGCTACATCCTTCAGTACTTGCTCTGAGAAAACTCCCGTAAGCAAACTCCCATAAGCACCGCAAGCTGAGAATGGCAGCCCTCCTTATTTTTCTCATGCCGGTTTTTGACATTAAGAGCCTTCTTCTTTTTCAGCAGACCTTTTTTATGTTTTGCTAAGAGATGTTTATATGCATAAATACTATTTCACTACACAATAAAACTATAAAACTGTAAAAATTATGCTGGATCAGAAGAAATTGCTTAAAAATAAATATGTTTTGCAGGTGCCTTCCAGACTCTTGCTGTGATGAACTCTAAGGGGAGATGATCCCTCGTAAGGCGGCAAAGTCTGTCTGGTGCAAAGTATCGTGACTTGGACTCTGGTAGCAAGCACCTCTTAGAGGAGCTTAGCCATGGGGAAGATGCACTGACGTTTCTGCGGGAGTTTTGCTCTTTCTCTGCCTAAGAGCAGACTTCCACGCGAGAGCGTCCTGCTCTGCCAGGCTGCAACGCAACACAAGTGCTCCCAGCTGCTGAACGCTGCTGCAGTTTCTCCCAGCTCTGGCGAAACCAGAGAGAAGACACGGCACTGTGCAGCAGCAGGCAGCACAAGCTGTCAGTGCTGTGGCCCTGGGAGAGGGAGGAGTAGAACTAGTGGAGAAAAACAAATCAGGAGGGAAACTAAAGCTTTCTTAACTCCCATAATAAATGTATCTAAGGGTATACACTGTGGTTGTCTTGTTTAATGCTGTCACAGACTTTTCTGTGTGCTAACTGTTGTAGCTGCACCCAGAGGTGACCCACACCAAGGATATTTTATCTACGGTATTACATCCAAGCCAAGAAAGAAGCAGATGTTCTCAACCCAAATACCCTGACAGTAGATTTCAAGTGGAGCACTGAACAGAGGACACTGCTGTACCTTTGGCGGGGACCCATCTCAAGGAGGCATGGCTCTACCAAGATGATACACTAACGGGGTTTACTGGGCTGCAGCATTATTTATACACCCAAAATGCTGATGCATCTTCAGTTCTGCCTCAAAAAAGTTTTCTGTTCCTGCACTGCCTGAACTTCATGGCCGCCAAGGGGCTCAGAGGGGGCTACTTCCATCACTTCAGCTGCTCATCTATTTCCTATTTCCCAGGCATGCCGAGTGTTCAAGCCCGCCTGGTTAATTTACTCCCAAGCTTTGAATTCTGCTCCATCCGCATAAATAGCTGTGCTGTTCAACCCCATTCTCTGAAGAGCAGGTCTAAAGCGAGCATCCCGCGTGGCTCCAGCCTTGCGCCATCAGGACACGTGTGCCTGAGCAGAGGAGCAATTGATTACAGCACCGGGCTACACACAGTAAATCACCAGCACAGGACAAGAAGCACAGAGACAACTGAAACACCAAAACGTGCTTTTTTACAATGTGACTCCTTAAATTAAACAGGACAAAAAATATATGAAATGACAGCAAGGTCACTTTTTCCTTAACTGTTGCTCCAATTCAAGCCCACACATTTATTTTCAGCTTTGCTCTTCTGCTGTCTCTGTCCTGTAAGACATGGTTACAGAGCATTACCAGTGCAAAAGGACTAGAAAAGATACTAGGCATTAGCTTCTGCACCTTTTGATAACCTTTTTTTTTTACTTTTGGATATTCTGTTTCAGAAGTGCCTGACATACCCGGCTAAAACTCAAGTCCTATGATGGCAAGTAGTGTACAAACAGCTCCCTGTATGCTGTTGCTACATATTACGTATGGTCAAACCTACTAACTTTAGACTGCAATGGCGATACTCACCCACGGGGTGACAGGGCTGATTAGATGTCGCAAGCAATTGCAGTGGTTCCTGAAAATCTGGGCGATCACCATTTACCATAACATTAGCATTCAGACATTGTTCACTCCACTTGCCTCACGACCAGATTTTACTACTTAATTCGTTCATGAACCTCTTGTCCTGATCTCCCTTGCTATCACATGAACAATGCGTGCCATTGCTCACATTGATTGTGTTATTATCTGAGGTACTTAGGAACTATAAACACATCACCTAAACCGTCCTCAAATTTTTAGGGTGGAATAATGAACTACAGGGTCTGAAAGTCTTGAGTTTATTGGTAGATGAAGTATCTTAATTTTGCCTAAACTGGCACTAAAAGTTGGCATTTAACTGAAAAGCTCCATAACTATATACTATTGTTATTTGTTGAGAGCCACACTTTCAAAAGAACCTTAAGCTAAATTGTTGGCATACTACTTCCAAAAATTGCAAGCTTACATTAAGAAGCTGTGTGCACCACTCAGTGGAGATCCAGCTTCTCAAAACCCAGGAACAGGGCAGTCTGCAGGTATGTGGACATGGAAAATTGCTGTGCCAAAGTTTGTATAAGGAAAACAGAATCTGCTCTTCTAAAAGGAGTGTCATAGAGTTTGATGTGCACTTCAAAACGTGTGCATATTGCAAAAGCACTTTGGAACAGACCTTCTTCCTCTCTTTGACCAGACAGAAATGTCTTTGCTTCCAGCTTTCATGCCAGCTCAGAGGGGAAAAAACGGAATTAGTTTTTCTGGCATTTGGGAGAACATAGGGTGAAGCTGGAAAGCGTCCATGTGGGAAGAAAGCTGGGGGGAGATACGAAGGGAGGGAGCTAGGGCTGGAAACAGAGACCTTTGGCTGCGTTTTGATTGAATCAGGTGAGGCCAGCAGGGACAACACTGGGCTGATTTCCGAGGGAACAGGGTCCCTGCCCAATGCTCCGGGTGGAAAGAGTGTCTCAGCTTTACCCTTTGTTCTTTTGGGTTAATTCAGTGCAGGGCAAATTAGAGTGAAACTGTGTGCGAGTATCAGTAGGTGTGTGCGACGTTTGGGGGGACGGATGGATGGACACAGTGGCCAATCGGCACTGCATCTCTGGGCTGCCTGAGCCAGCCCCTGCCTCCGTCACACCTTCCCAGCAGCCACGTCTCACTGGCAGAGGGCCTTTTTTAAAAATAAAAAACTGATATAAGCAGAAACTTAAACTACGAGAGCCACAGTACCACCTGGAGAAACCTTTCCAAGTGCTGGATCAGTGGCTCCCGCAGACCTCACTCTCCCGCTGCTAATGAACCTGCTCGCTCTGGGGCTGCCCAGCAAAGCTCTCTGCTCACCTGCCCGTGCCTCAGTCCATCAGTTCGTCTGTCAGTCAGTCCATCAGTCCGTCAGTCAGCCCATCAGTTAGTTCATCAGTCCATTGGTCTGTCAGTCCACCAGTCAGTCCGTTAGCCAGTCCATCTGTCAATCTGTCCATCAGTCTGTCCATCCAACAGTCCACCTGTCAGTCCGCACGTCAGCCGGCAGGCCCCACCGCTAGCCAGGTGGGAACCACACCGTCTGCGTGCTCCGTGTAAAGGTGCAGCCCCACTTCTCGCCGCGGAGTGCCTGGGCCTGCAGGGACACTCTCCAGGCCCGGCCGGAGCAGGGCAAAGACGACACTGTGTTTTGAAACAAAACCTCTCACATCTGTGAAACCTGTAGTGATGGAGTCAAGGCAGTGATGGTACCCTCGGGATGCCCCACTGTGGGACGCGGCCCGCGCTTTTGGGGCAATCCCAGGGCAGCAGTGCTGTGGGGCTGAGCCTGACACCCACCAGCCGGGCCTGCGAGCCAAGACGGGGCGAGCCCTTGGGGGGCACAGCCAGGCGGCCCGTCCTCCCAGCGGAGACCATGGTGGGACCTCACCGGCTGCTGAGGACCTGCAGGGGCCGGGGGCTCCCTGTCTGGTGAACGGCTTTTCATTACTGGCCATGAGGCAACGGGGCAGGATGACACGCAGACGGAGTCACCACGGGGTTTGGTCTCTGTCCTGGTCTCCGTCCCCGGAGCCAGCGGCACGGCTGCCTGCGTGCGGCTGCTTCAGCTCGCTCATGCAGGCAGCGGCGACGGCCCCGAGGCCCAGGCAGCAGGGCTAATGCTCACATTAATGGAGCTTAAAACATTTCTTAACATGTTTTCTTCAAAGCCTCTTTTGGGCAGCACACATCCCGGATTTTGTGGAGCCAGCCAGGAGGAGCACAGCAGTATAATAAGGGGCTAGGATGCCAAATTATGATTGCGGTCGGATAATAGAAAATAGACTTTTTTTTAAATTGGTAACTAAGATAAGCCTTTTCCATCAGGGAGCCAGAGCACCTCAGAATCATGGCAAGTAATTGCAAGCCTACAAATGCCTCCAGCCTTGCCAGGCTCGCGTCATTGCAGCGGTCTGAAATGTTGCGCAGATTTGACTAAACAAAAGAACCCAAAGAAACTTTCTGCTGCTGATAACAGGCCAAACCAAACCTGCTTATTGGACAAGTGACTTTCCCAGTGAGACTTTTTAAGTGCCAGATTCAGAGAAGTATAAGGCAGCACAAATTACATATCTTCATCTTTTTCCTATGTTCTCCTGACCCCCACTTACGGTGCCTCAGGGATTACGTTGGCATTGTCCTTCCAAATCCCTGCCAGAGCGATTGTCCTGTGCCAACCGAGAGGGAGTCTTGCTGTCACGTACAAGGAACGTAGATGGCAGATACTGTCAGGCTGACGGTACCGCGGACCTGCATTGCCATCAAATTTGTCCTTTGGTCATCTACAGGGCAAACCTCATCCCCTCTGTTGGAAGTGCCTGAGCTGTGGAGCATTCAGAAGTTATTTTCAAAAAACTGGTTAGTATAGCAATGTCTCTTTTGGTACATATCATGAAAAATCAGAGAACACAACAGATTCTGTTTAAGTGAACATTTCTTTTTTTCTGACCCTAAAATGGATTTCTCAGAATTACACTCTAATGCGAAAAGGTTGATGGGAAGAAAACCCAGAATACTTAATTTGGTGCCTCAGAAAGCAGGAATTTCAACAAGCAGCAATTGCATTTAAAAGAGAAGTGGCTATTTTAAATTGATAGAGTTTTGATCCAGTCATCTGTAGCTGCATCCACTTAGCTCCGCTGTCTGTGCTTCTTTCTCTGTGTTTTGATATATGGCAACAATACAGGAATACTGCATCCTGGGATGTGAAGTGGCTTGCTGGAGGAGGATATAAAACAGATGTGTGACATATCCAGTACGCACTCGATGCACCTCCTGTGACCTGTCTGGAGATGATACAAACAATCATCTTTGGAGACAAAGAAATGGAAATTAGCTTGAAGAGCAGGGAGGGAATATAATAGACCAGAGTTGTTCAGAGGATAAGAGATCAATTCCAGCTACCAGAAAAGAAAAGAAGGCAAGAAAGGGCATATTTTTTACAAAATTTTGTAAAGTAAAAGAGATTTAAGTGTCTTTCCCCCATGTTTTATTAAAACTGTTACGATAATTCTCTGCAGGAACCTCCAGTTTCTCTCATAAAAAAATCTTTTGTTAAATTACGTGTATGATTTATCTCAGAGGATAGTTACAGTAAAGCTGCAAGCCTATCACCTCTTGTCACCTTCAGTTTTATCCTAAGTAGTCCCACCAGACCAGACTCAACCAGATTTTAGTAGAATGGTATTACTCTCCGTGTCGAGTCGAAACAAACTGATTTCAGAGGTTCCACATGATAATAAAACCTGATTTTAGGATGATTTTTTCTCCAACAAGGAAGTTTAGGCCAAATGGCCAGATTCTCATTTGTCTGAAACTTGGACAGATCAGTAACTGTATGGATATCAGTAGATATAAGCCTCCACTGTGGCAGGGGAAAAATAGGACACCTGGATTCTGCGGTCCTTCCTGAAAGGGCTGGTTTGTAGAATACAGTGATATTAATTGGGCAGAATTTGGCCCATTATAACTGAAACAATGGTAGAGTGATGTGAAATTGGCCAGTTTTCATTCCGGGGTGTTTTCACTAATTTATTCTGTTTATTTCAGGCTGATGGCATCTGAAAGTGGGCATCTAAACTGTCCTATAAACAGGCAGCCAGAGCTAGCTCACAACTGCAGGTATCAAGAGATGTTAAACCTTGAAATAGATTAATCTACCACCTTCAGTCCTAAATTCTAGCTCACGGATACCTTGCTTGCCCCAAACAGTGGCTCTTGGCCAGTAAGATTTCACACCTTTTAGGTTTCTGGCAACTCACGGTCCAGTGGAGGCTGAAATCTGTGGACTTTGTTAAACCATCTGTTTTGCCCATGGTTTCAGAAGGGTCCAGTTAATCCTGCGTTAGCTAACAGGGCTAACATCAGCTCTGCGACAAACCTGAAACAAGCATGAACAAAAGCACAAAATGCTGATCTGGAAGATTTCCAGGAGTCTGCTTTTTTTTTTTGTTCTGTTCCTGGGCTCCAGGTATAGTTTTGTCAGTGCACTGCTGGTCTCAAGTCTTTGCAGCCGTGCCCCACATAAGGAGCTCTTCTAGATATGTAATATTAATAGAATTAAACAAAAAGTCACAGATGCTACAAAAATCATTATCAAGGGCTTGAATCTGCCCAGTCTGACTAGTGGGTATGAGGATTTTGCCCTGGTAGCGGAGTCCGCAAGTGGGAGTTTTCCTTTCTCCTCTCGTATGGGCTGCCGGGGCAGCAGGTCCGTGGTGGCCCTCCCCATTCCCACGCGGACCGGTGGGGAACGGGTGGGCTGGGAAGGGGAGCTGAGGAATTTTGGTTTGGCACCCGCAGCGCGCCGAGGCAGCCAGGCGGCAAGGAGGGAAAAGCAGCGGGAGCCAAGCACAATGCTCACATGGATTGCTTCTTTTGGAAGGGAGGAAACCCAGGGGCCACCACTGAAGCTCCGCTGTGCTGTTTGGATAGCTCAACTGAATACTGCGTGTTGACCCTAAGAAAGCCCAGCAGAACTAGGACACTATCTCACTGAACTGGGAAAGGATATTTGGGTCGTGTCACAGAATTGAAATACTCATTGTTTAGATAATTTGGAAAAATACCTTGTTTTTCTTTGGTTGACTGGCCTCTGGAAAGTTTAGGATGGCATGCACATTGTGGTAGAGAGGAAAAAATGAGAATAAACAAGCAGTTTGAATTAATTTGACATGGCGGGAACAGGACTGCCGGGGGACTGTAGAAATTACAGAAAGGAAAGTCTGAGCAAGCTGAGAAGGAAGGCAACACAGATAACTGTTTACTGCAGCAGGGATGGATGGGGGATTCCCGGGGCAAAGAACGCCTGAAAACTGCATGTTCAGTGGTTTGTGAGAAATGAGAAGGAGCTCATGAGAAAGGAGCAGAGGAGTTACCAAGGAATGTGAGAAGTTCACAGCCTAGCCTAGGTCGTTTCATTTATGTGGGCTGGATGCTGCTACTTGGATTTTGATCAGGCCATCCTTCAAGGGCCCTTTGGGCTGCGACTGAAAAAGTGGTTCTTCTTGTCCCTCTTCCCCAGCCACACATTTCTGCTCTTAGCCAACACAAGCGTTCATGTGGCTGTGCCACCCTAAGAAACTAATCAGTTGTAAGCATTGCTTTTTTTATTGGGTTGATATTCAGCCGGATCAGTTCTGTGCTCCGATGTGTTGCACAGCCACATGAACACCAGTGCCAGCCAGGAGAGGGTAAGAGAAGTGCCGGGGTGCGGAGCAAGGGGAGGGAGGAACGGAGCCGCCCCTTTCAGCAGCAGCCAGATTTACGCCAGACTAAAGTGATCGTGGAACCACAATCTCTTTGAGTAGCCCCCTTAATTTCGGCCTGGGCATGCGAAGAATCAGCTATTACTCACGCTGAGTGAGAGCCACACAAACGAGCTTTTATCATCAGATATTCTCACATTTGCTAAACTTGCGATGTGCTCCACACTCTGCCAGAATTTTTGGGAGGAGCGGTGGCAATTACGAGGAAACCCATGTAGGGACAATACCATTCCAGTGTGAGAAGGCTGGTATGTATGCGGCCACTTTAGCAGCTCTGTCTGCTGTGAAAGCAAATGAATTCAAGAGCAGACAAGAACTGATATGTGAAGTTTAGTAAAAATGTGACTGCATAAATTAAAAGGACGGGAATGCAATGGATTTTGAATAGGTTCTTTCACATGATAGTGTTCTCCCAGAATCAGAAAGCAGTCATTGCAGCAAAAAAGCTTTACAGTGTCCTGAAATAAATATTAGTATTTTTCTTAGCACAGAGGAGTTAAACGAAATGGTAAATAAAAAAGTGCATGTGTGCATACGTGGGTGCAAATATATTAGAGACAGGAAGTGTGAACTGTAGTGAAAAGGGCTTGATACAGAATATTGACAAAATATTGACTACGTTTTGCAGATTTTCTGCTTTCCCTAACACATCTTTCTGGGCTAGAACTGGCAGATACAGGAAGGCCTGAGCTTCCAACTCGGAACTGCAGTTTCCCAACACAATTGTCTCCCTCCCTGCAAATCGCTTTGTGGAAACAGTTTCGAAATTGTGAATCAATGCTTCTCTGAATCAGCTGACAACCTGAATCAAAAGGTCTAACGGAAGAACAGCCTGATTCATTTTGATGGTAAGTTAGCTCGGCTGCTTGGGGTTGAATATCTACTAAAAATCACCAGTGTTAACTACGTCACTGCTGATCAAAACACGTGAATAAAGAGGCAGTGATTCGAAGTGGTGGTTCTTCATAATGTCCAAAGCAAACGAGCTCATTTTGGAGGCAAAGCTGGGAGAAACGCCACCGCGAGGCGGTGCAGAGTCCAACCCCTGGGTAGATCTGTGGAGCTAAGGGAGAACCTGGCGCGTGAAGAGCTGCAGCACTGCCCCGGGAGCACGGGCATCGGCAGCGCTGGGCAAGGACAAGCGGGTAAGGGTTAACGCTGCCTCCGTTGGCTCCCCAGTAAATCTGCACCTGATGAATAACACTTCTTACGACCCAGTGCCGGTAATTAGTTTGTGCTGACAACAGACCTATAATGAGGCAAGGGTTAATTCCAAAGCCAGGCATGAAGACTTGGGGCCAATATACTATCCAAACTGCCACCAGTCATTCTTTCCAGTTGAAATTCTGGCTTGTGATACCATGACCTATTGTGAAATCAGTTACCGAAAAAAACATTCACATCTGCACTCACTTAGATCCTTTAAAAAGGGGAAAAAATTAAATCCCTATAAGGGACATTTGTGGAATATTTACTCATGCCAGTCTTCCCCCTTTGCACCATCCCCAGCCGTTCACAAAACATCGCTCCTGCTACTGTGATGGGTCTGGATGCTTCCCATGCCAGGCACAGCATTAATTTATTGCCAAACACTTGCCCATTCAGCTAAGAGAATTAGCGTAAGAAGTCATTCTAACGCTTGCCAACATACACAAGGGGGGGATTCAGTTAGCTGCTCCAAAATTATACCTTTCCCAGCATTTTCCCAAAGGAAGTCACCAGGCCTACCTCCCCTATACCCACTCACATGGCAGCTGTTAGTTTTGCCTAATCAGGGCCACGTATTCCCAGAGCAGAACATCTCTCAGACAGGATGGATGAACCACAGAGTCCAAACTTTTAAGATCTAAACCCTTCTCCGCTGGTCATCTCAAAATCTTCTTACGCTGGAAGACATGACAAAAGACCTGGCACCTGAGTATTTATGAAGTTTCTCAGAGAATTATGAGTCTGACCACTTCACCAACAGCTTCCCCGCACCGGGCTGTTCGGCCCTACGGCAATGTAACGGTGCCCCTAGCGCTGACACCGCTGCTGCTTTCGGAGGGTGCTGCCTCCGCCAGCAACGGCTCCGTACCCAACTCGTTACCCGCGCAGCTAAGACTTAGACAATATCTATGCAGAAATCACAGAAGCAGAATAAATCAGGCTGTGCTGAGATCCAAGAGCTGCGACAGGGTCCAAGAACAGGCGTAATGTTCCTTTAGGTCACGGCAGCAACGACATCAGTACCAACGCTGGTCACAGCAGTTTCACGCCAGGACCACGAGTGACTTAGGACGACTTACAGAGCTGCTATCCAGACGCCAGTAGGAATGCAGCCACGTCCCAGCACGTTTACAACACACGTTATCTTTTTTGCCATCTCCTTCCATTTTTGTTTAGGATTTGTATGGCTTATTTGCAATATTAGTGAAATGATTTAGCTCTTTTGACAATTTGTTATGAATCCTTTTTCAGTCCTGTAGTGCGTTAATTTGATTTTGAGCAACTGAATATTTTAAGCTTCAGTTCGTCTCATATTAGTATAACTTCAGCGATAGCTTTTCTTGAGTTTGCTCTTTCACATTTATCAGCTTCAATATATTTATGAAAGAATACTGAACTGTTTTTTTCCTTAATAATAGCTCAGCCCAAAAGTGCTGATAATCTAGTAAAATTTGGTTTTCTAACATACATACTTGTTAAAACTGAATGAAGGAAGCATGTTTTCACTGAAGTGGCTTGTCTAAAAGCTGAATGTTTATTATGACATTGGGAAAAGGGCATTTCTGGCCCTAATAATGTTTGACTACATCTTCACCCCCAAACGATGGCTTCTGAAGCATTAACGAGTTTCATCGGGAAGCTGTCCTCTCTCTGCCGACCTGCTCCTCCCATTCACCTGATCCAAAGCTCACTGAAGTCCATTTCCATCCTTTGACTCAGACCCCCTTTTCCACGACTCCCTATCTTCTGCGGCACTGGAAATTATTCCCTCCCCAACTCTGTTATTAAATCCCAGCGGCCTTGGCTACTGGCCTGCTCCAGGGGTTGCCTTGTCAGGATGCTTATTCACCTTCACCAAAACACCAGAAGTAGTTTAAACTGAAAGCATAGCCGTTAAAAGCTTCACGCAAAACATTCAAACATTCTGAATGAAAAGAATGATTTAGAAGAGAAACACAAAACTCCTCTGCAAGGCCGTGTCATCCATAAGGGATACAGCTAGTCGTTTAATTCAAAACAAAACATCCAGTCTTTCGGAATATCCTCCGTCCTCAGACCACCAAAGCACTTAACATCTCTTTTGCTCACCAAATATTTTTATGATTTTCCACAAAAAAACAGCCAGGCAAAAATGCTAGTAACCACTCTGAGAGTAAGGGAGCACACCATGTCTCCAGACCCAGTGAAAATAAAATAAATCACTAGAGGAGCAAAATTTTATATGGCTTGATTTTTAAATTACTTTTTACTACAAGGAAATGACGATCAGAAGTGTGAACCAAACTAAGGAGCAAACAGCTGCTTTTTCCACAGATCCTGAGGAGCAGTTTGGGCTCGTTATCAGAAAAGACCAATCTCCAGAACAGCCGGTAGCTTGGAGAGCACACAGCCACCGCCTTTGGAGACCCTCTCCCTGCAGGATCAGGATGTCAACAGCAGAGACTGCAGCTATATTAATAACATGCACGGTTTTGCTAATGAGGTCAGTTAATCACTGTGGTGTCTTATCTAGGGATGAACAAGATTCCTGTTACTTACAGTCATTAAATCAAGACTTGGCGCATGTCTGTGTTTCACCCTGTGATGCAAAGCAGAGACATGAGGACCATCTCAAAACCACCCAGCTCACAAACCAGCACGAGGGTAGCAGTAGAAAGGCAGAGTCAGTACAAATTAATCGGGCCAATTTATCCTGCCTTTTAGTAGGGTAAATCCTTCCATTCTGAGCCCAGCCAGCCTGTTCCCTGTCCCCACCAGCTCACTGCAAGCTAGCCTATGTGTCTTCACTCTTCCCTGTAGTCTGTGGTGTAGATATAACCTAACTGACTTTCTACAAGAAGCATTAAAGCTCAGACTGATATTATGGGCTCAATGGAGATTATCACTGGATGATGTACAGCCCTTCTCTAAAGTGTAGCAGACAAAATAAAACCACTTACAGTGATCGCTCAGCGATACGGATGAAAAGATAATTCCGCCGGAACCGGCTTCCTTCGGCCCTCCCTGACCCCTGTTTTTGTCTGTGAGCTTCAGGGTACACGGGGAGCCAGGCAGCTCTACCTCTGCTGTGCACTGCTTTAACGATTCACAGAGAAGCAGCTGTCTCTGAGACCACGCGATGCCTGCTAACATAAGGAGTTTCATGCAGCATAGCACTTCCGTCCTAAGCAGTGTCAATCACCTTCTCAGAAGATGCTTTCTACTCGTGCTCCTTCTCCACGTGGTGGAAAAAACTCATTTCAGTATTTGTTTCTATTATTAAACTCTGCGGATATTCTCCGTGCGGCTTCCCGCCACCCCAGCATTCTCTGTCCCTTATTTCTTGTCCTCCTCATCTACCTTTATGAACCTGCAGGACGAGGTTTCTGCCCCTGCTGCGAGGGTCTCAGCCCACGAATCGTGTCCAGCTGGCACAGCAGACACTCTGTGAGTGGGAAAATTTCAATTCCACTTTATGATTTGCCACCAGAAAGCCAAGCACACACACTGAAATGCTGCCCGTGCATTACTGCAGCGTCTTCCATAAGAAAACATGGATTTCTGCCATTAGACAGACACAGAAACTAGTAAGCTATTCCCTGCATTCTTCTATCCCCCTGGGCACCCTGTGTAAGGGAAGCCATTGATGCTTGCCATCAGATAGACACACAGACTAGTAATAAAATACCCATGATTCACTGCATTTTTATTCCTTAGGGTGCTTCTGAAGAGGGAGCTACTGATTTCTTACTTATGTTTAAATGATTTGTGAAGGGGGAAAAAAATAATCTATTTTATAGCCCATGCCTTTTAGCCATAGGGGAAACTGTTTTCTGAGAGTTCTGTATTTCACTTGATAGATAGCTTTCCTCTAATTACTTATCTTTACTCTGGTCGTTTTTAGGAAGCTAAAGTTTTTCCCTAATCTTGTAATTTTAATCGGTTAAAAGTTGCTATCTATCCGGTGAAACATCAAAGCCCTCCCAGTTTCTGCATATCCTCCTTTCAGTGGGAGATTTATCAGCACGAAGAACATCTTTAATGGCTCATCATTTATAACACAGTAGCCCCCTCCAGTACACTCCACTGTATGACAGCTCCCTCCCCTAAGGATCATATAACAGGCAAAGAAGGTGAAGAGAAAAAGACATGCCAAGTGCTTTTCCAAAGTCACACAGAAATCTGGCAGAGCCAGGCAGAAACCATGCTCTCAGGACATCTGCATCAGTGCCCTGGTCACAAGATATGCGACCTCCCAGGCCCTCCTCAGCACCGCGCACGGCTGCCTTCAGCACGCGCATGCAGACTGCCGCAGGGAGAACAGCCAGCAGCTCCCCAGCCGACCAGCTCCGCTAGGGAAGCCCACAAGGGCCTTCCTTGTTCTCTGGAAGCAGGAGGACTCCGCAGTTCCACGCTTGGCGAGGGAGGCTTTGGACACCACGGAGATAGGCATAGCACAACAACCTAAATAAAGATAGAGGTCTCCACATTCAGCCAGCAGTGGGAATCCTATCCCCAAGACAGACTGGAGCCACATCGTTGCATAATGCTCTAGAAAGCACGGCATCTCCTGGAGCTCCCACAGCACGGCCCTCACCACAGGGCATACTTTGGGGAGTGCTGTGAATATGGCCCTTCTTCACTATTTCCTTTCCAAATTAGTCACATTTAGTCTTGCTCCACTTTCTGCCTCTGGAAGCCTAGCTTAATCCCTGTGTCTGGTCAAGGGAGAAAGCAAGCAAAGCATTTTCTGTAGGCAAGTATCCACAACTCAAAACCACCTAATAACATGTCTCAGTTCTTCCTGACTTGGTAGTGTCTGCACCGGAGAGGCCAAGGGTTGGAACAGAAGAGAAGGAATTGGCCAGGACAAAAGTGCATTGGCAGAGCTCTGTGGAAGAGCTCACGCGAAACCTGTCCACACTGCATCTGGGTCCATCCAGGGCTTTCACAATTACTAGATCTGCCAATCTTTTTTAAAAGCAAACAATCAATAAAGGGGAGAAAACCTAACTGCTTGGCATAAAGTTTGTTGCTACTCAAGAATTTCCCACATTGTGTCAAGTGAAAGCGAAGTAGGAAGTGTACTCTTCTGGGTCCCAATTCACACCCAGCTTCTTGGCTCCAGCAACATCAGCTCCTCCAGGAAGGCTCAAATGCTTAGATGTGGCTGGTGCAGCACATAAAGTTAGTGGGACCAAACAAGCAGCGTTTAGGGCCAAGCTGGCTGGGACACAGGCTAATTCTGTGCATTTCTCAGGGAGAAGTCTCTGAGAGAGTCCTTCGAGAGCCTCAGCCATAAAATAAAGCAGTCGCTCGCGTAGGGTAAGTCCTTCTGAACATCAGCAACGGTGCGGCAGCTTGAGATCCAGTAAGGGGAATGCCTCACCTGGACCTCCACATGTGGAACTTGCTTTCCACTCCTTGACATCCACAGCTGCCACTGCCCCTGCAAAGGGGCTGAAATCAGCATCCGCAGTGTAACACAGGAGGCTTTTGGGAGCTCTACAGTTGTTCTCCCTGCATAGGTAACCAGCGTCCACAGACTCCAGGTCCTCCAGTTTGCCTTACCAACCTTTACAACTTTTAACACTGAAGATTCTTTAGTCTCTGATGCATTCAGTCAAATAACTTATGAACCATCTCTGTCATGCTAGCTGGCTCCTATTGTCTAGGAGGGAGGTTTTTGTGTTTCTTCCTCTATCTTGGGAGAAGAGCCTGGATCTACAACATTTGCACATAGAGAACCTATTCAGAGGACTTCTGCATTTAGGACAGAGACACACTAGTAAATACAACAACCTGCATATTAGATTTCTTAGTGAAGGTAACACCTCATGGAACAAGAAATGCAACAGCACCAAACACGTCAAGTATCAGAGGTTCTGTAAAGAAATACCCCCAGTCCTGGAGCATCACTGCCAACCGCTTACCATCATGCAACTCCAGTGCAAACTGCCTCCTTTTCATGAGGTGTAATTGGTTTGTCTTTATGGAAACTGGATATTACCATAAGAAATCTTCTGAACAGGACCTCTTATGTGCAAATTATTCATTCAAGGTAAAGATCTATAATCATTGAAGAGACATAGAGACTGCCTGAGGCAGAGGTACAGATTCTGGAAGGAGCAACTAAACACCTCATTAACTGAGCTTCATGCCGCTTAGTCTGAATGACTGAATATTTCCAACACAATTGAAATCCTAGTTCTCTGAATTAATGTTATTTTAAATAAAAGGAGGCGTTAAGTTGCCTTCTCTGGTTGAGCACTGTGGAATGTTTCTAACTTCCCTACCAGACGTGGCTGCATTTAAGTGATATTTGTAAGGCACTTGGAGAAGAAACGTGCTATATAAAATTAGCGATTATGCCAAACCTCCGCATTGAATTAGTATGTCCATGTGAATTTGGAGGATGAAAATACACCTTCCATTTGATGGAAAGGTGTCAAATTCCCTGCCGGTGTAAACTGATGCAGACAATTAATTGTAATGAAGTTATTCCAGTTATACTGACAAAGAATCTGACCCTGGTCCATTTGCCTGAAATGGAACAACCAAAATCCTGGGTCTGAACATGCCAGAACTTTGGGCCCATTTTTAATTTTTTTTTTTATAGCGATAATATATTTCTGTACAAACACATTACAACAAATGCTAGTAAAGAAGTCACAAATCAGAAGAAAGATGCTTTGTAAGTTATAGAATTTAAAGAATATTAGATTTTTTTTAGGCATTTTGAATGATCATCTGAAATTGCATAGCAAACATATCACAGTTCAAAGTAAGAATAAGTTTCTGTCCAATATTAAGGAATGAATTTTCTTTTCAAATTCTGAGACAAGTATATCCCTGCCACGATTTGGTAAATGGCACTTTGTGAAAACTCAGTCTCTGCTAGCGCATGGAATTAGGACTTTGGAGTCCAACAACATCGATCCTCCTTTGCTGAAGGGAGAAGTGAGCATTGCAGCAGCAGTAATATCTCTAACCAGATCCCTACTGCTGCAGAGGACACAGCTAATACAAACCTCAGCAAACAGATCTGCAGGACCATTTTCAAAGTGGTTTCAGTGTCTCACTGGGAGATTTTTGCTGGCTAAATTAGCAAAATGTAGAGCATACATTAGGTCTGTGACTCCAGTTAATGAGTCCTTTGTTATATTATACAAATGGGGACGGAGGGTCATTTTCTAATCCATTTTTTCCAGCAGAGTAAAACATCCGCAGCTAAAAACAGCCATAGGTGATGCATTATTTTTGTGTTACTTGTGTAAGTTGCTCCTTACAAATAATGAACACACATAACGAAGCACTGCTCAGAAGAATAAATGACTAACCAGATTTTATCAGTACACAAGCTAGATTCAATGATTTATGAAGAAATCTTGGTCCCGTCTAATGGAATTTTCCCAAAATAAATTCATGTAAACAACTTGCCACAAAGAGGCAGTCAGTGCTGGTTGGTATGTGTAAACAGCTTTAACAGTTGAGAATATAATCTCCTTGACTGCTGGGCAGTCTGGGGAGATTCATGCAGAGTCTCCGTTCAGAAAACCACCTTTGGCTCTGATCCTTCTGACATCATAACGCCACCCATTTCACTCGTTTTTTGTAAATGTTACTATCATCATAGGTGGATAAAATCACTTTGCCTCTCACAGCCAACACATTAATTTAATTTTTACATTTCCCATCAGAATCCCAAGATGCTATTCAGGAGCAGGCATGGTGGGAGGAGGGGAGAGAGGGAAAAATGAAAAAAAATCCAGCCCTGAATAAATGCATCACGGTGTGTCCAGTTTCCAGTGGGGATTACCAATACCTTTTACATGTTCCCAGAAGCAAGCTGAAAGCAAGCTGCAGCCATACTAACATGTTGCAGTCATTCTTAACATGTTTAGAGAGGAACTGCTATTTTCAGGGTCTCTAACTGCAAGGTGAAGTCAATTATTTGATAAATTATCCCACTGGTGTTAACTAGTCCTGTTAGCAGATAACCCTGGAGAACATTATGGCTAAGCTAACCTGTGTAAGCGTTCAAACCGATACGAGCTGCTTGCCAGACAACCTAAAGCATGATTCTTTCAAACTGAGCCAAAGCTGTTTTCAAAGTTTGCATAATTATCAAAAATATTTCCTTCTCTGCTTTAATTCATCCTTAAAAATAGCATGTCACAGTCAGTATCAGTTATATTAGAATAAAGGCAAGTAGGCACGCTGGCATAGCACCGGAATGGCAAAAGACAGCTTTTTCTAATAGCTGTTCATAATTATAGCATCCTTAGCAGTTCCTTGGGTATGTACAGCATGTCCTACTGCTTAGTGAAAGGAGAAAACCTGCACTATACATAGAGATTTTACAGGCTCTAATAAGTACCTTTTTTTAGATTTGTAGAACTTTCAAGGCTTTTCACAGCTAATATTTCTGCATTAGCCTGATTTCACAATATGCCTGTTAGACAGATGCAGACTGACTTTTTTAAAGGGACTAGTGATTTTGCATGCCTAACTTCCAGGTTCTGGGTTGCCTAACTCGAGCCAGCCTTAAGAAGAGCCTGATACTTCGAGGATTTCCGAAAATCAGTTCCTTTGAGTTGTATCACCATAACACCTCATCAGTCTCTCCTCAGCTCTGGTCAGTAAGGAAAAACCCCCCAAACACTCCTTACTCCTGAAGTCAGGGTTGAAGGAGACCACGGTGCTTTCCTGGAATGACACGAGAATTGCTTTGCAGCGGTAACAGTATGCTGCTGTTTGATAGTGGGCAATTTTGATCTCCAGCCAGGCGCTGATCTGTGCGGTTCCTATGACTTTCATCATGTAACTCTGAGTTTAGATCAGTGTGAATGGGACCAACATTTACTTCTACTGTTTTAGGTGGCTCTCTGATCAGCTTTTTCATGTAGCTTGTGAGCTGTCTTGGAACAGACTTTTAACATTTAAAATTTGTTTCAATTTTTAGGTTGATTTTGGTTGAAATGAAAAGAAGTGTCTTAGGCCAGTTGAATTAAAGGATATTATCCATGCATGGCTTTTACATTAGAATGGTTTCATTTTGAAATAAGAACAGAATAGCTTAATTCAATCACCAGCACAAAAAAAGTATAAGATAACGGAGACTTCATAGGAAAGATATACCTGATGTCAGACAGCCTCATAAGCAGGCCAGCAGCCAGGTCTAACAGAAAAACAATCTATGAAGAATCCTCAGCATATTATATTCCCAGGCTTTTTGCAAGCTATTTTCTGGCTAATCAAAAACCAGAAGCTATATCCTCAAGCAGATAGAATAACATCCCTGCTGAAATACATCAGCAGAAGATCATGTCCACAGCATGAATTTAAGAAGTTCGGCTGCATTTTAACCCAATCCTTCTACTTACCTAGCATCAATCAGGAGTGACAGCGCCTGAAGTCAGTATGTTCAAGGCAGTGCAAATGAGATAGAAAATCAAGCCAAATCAGACCAACAGTGATTTATAATGACTTTGCAGAAATGGATCTATCAGGAATAAGGCAATGGAGAAGCGGCACCTCTGTACCTTCCCTCATACCCGTATGCACATACCCATCGGCTAGCTTATATCCTAGGGCTCAGAAAACCCCTAACAGTGGGATCAGCCAGCCTGCAGTTGCAAGGCCCTTGGTGAATATGGGGGATCAGGATGCACAAGTTTAAAGAAATCTGCATCACCATAGATTAATGTCCAAAAGAAGTTAACGAAGCCTGATACACATGGTATTTACGTGGCATCTAGACTATCAAGAGCTATAACTGATAACCTGGAATCCCTCTCTAGGAAAGCTATTTTCCTAGGCTCCTTTCCATAAAATATTTAAGTTCATAAAGCTGGCGGTGTTGTATTCAAATGTTAAGAGCATCATTCTGTTGAGAACTGCTGCAGAATTTCTAACTCCCCTAAGACCCTTTGACATCTCCAGTGAAAGTGGTAGCGCCTGTTCTCACACCCTGCACTCTGCAGTCTTTGGCTGAAGACTTGTATTGGTGTCCCTTGCCACAGCACACAACTATCTTCCACAGTGAAACTCTTCTCTCTAGACCTGTCTTCATTCTTGCCTCTCCCATCATACCTTAGCCTCCAGCTACTGGTAAATTAATGACCACTAGTAGTTTCATACAGACCTTTTTGGAGAAACCCTGCTGTTCTACTTCCCAGTGGCCATTCCTGCAGCCCTCTCCCATGTCAGTAGTCCCGCTCGCTGGCGAACACGCTGCAGAACAGGGCCCTTAGGCCGTTAGCAGTGGAATATGCTGACAGCTCCATGCGGCTCACCGCTTGGTGCGTTAACCCGATTATGTTTGACATCTGAGGTCAGCCAGAGCATTGCAAATGCCCATTGCTGGTCTTCTGAGGAGTCTCAGAGTTTTTCCCCCTGACAGCTGGTTGTTAAACTGCCCATCACAGTAGAAATATCTTCCTTCAAGTGCAGACCCTGTGGCTGCTACACTGTGTAATTGCTGCTTGCATACACACATGAAGTGTGTCTTGCTCTGTCTAATTATTGGGATGGCACCAAAAGCTACATTAATAGCTACGAACTCACAATCTTTGACTAGTTACCTGAGCAACTGAGAAGATCAAAGCTGCTGTGTTTTATATAAGTAGTCATGTATACTAATGTCACTGAAAAGGGTGGAAAGCAGCCTAAAAAGAGAAAAATAGCAAGAAATGGTATAAGTTGCTTTTTTGCATATGTAGCTTGTAATACAGGACTTTCTCCTAGGAGAAAGGAAGAAAAGGTTGCTTTCATATCTGTGCTACTGTATCAGGGACATTTTTAGACCAAATCCTCAGACACTGCAAGTTGGTATAATTTCATTTCAATCCAACTAGCAGGGCAGTCATCAGAAACTCCGGAATAATTAAACTATTTTGAAAATTTGAAATCATAGCAGAAAATACATATTGCATCTTCTCTTTTTAGTTTGTCTCCTGATATTTGACTCTTTAGGGAGTGCTTGGGTCACATTATCAAGCCTTTTCTCAAAATACAAGGGCTTTCTAGAATGAGAGCCGAGATTCTTGTGTATTCACATGATTGTAGGATTCAGAGCTCTAAGCAACACACCAAATATCGCTACGCATCCGGTAACAAGACAAGAATTACCCAGACTGTACTGATTTCAGCCGGGGGACGGGGGGTGACGCCAGGCAAGGCAATGGTCTCTGGTCCACTTTCTGCAGGCTTTGGGGCACGAGGCTGCAGCACGCAAGAGACGCTTTGGCGTTCTCCAGCAAGGGGGGAAGCTGCTGGCAGGAGCAGGCGAGGGCCAGGCCCCGCTGGCGCTCCTCAGGGCACGGCTGGCCTGCACCGCGCTGCCGGGCGAACGGGGAAGCCAGGAAAGTGTGTCACCCCCGGCAAAGCCGCGGGGAAGCCCTCCGGGGGGGGGGGCTACAGCCGGCCACCGGGTGTCGCTGCTACCCCAAATTTTGGAGCTGGTCACACACCTTCCACGCTCCAGCGTTAAACTAGATGAGAATACGAAACAACTGTCCCTTTAAAAAAGGAAAAAGATATTTATCTAGTATCATCTCTCTCTGTCCCCTTTAAAGAGCGCGACTTCTTCTCCCGTCCTCCCGTGCTCTTCCCCCTCTCGGGAACCAGGACTCCTCAGCTCTGCTCGCAGCCCAAGCTGAGATTTTCTGGCAGCACAAGGGGATTCAATGAGCGCTAAATTAAACCTTTTCAGAGCCGCCGCAGCCAGCCGGGCAGCAGATGAGAGGCACATCGCAGCGCGGCGTGGGAGACCCCAGCGCCGAGGCGGGCAGCGAAGGCAAGGCGGATGCCTCCAGCCGCCGCAGCGCTGCCCATCATCGTGCCGTCCCGTCTACAGCCCGCGCCAAGGTCAGCCCTGCCGTCCCCCAGCAGCACGACCCCTCCCAGGTATCCTCCCGGCCACGGAGAACATCTCTGCTGTTTCCACGAAGGGCAGCGCAGCAGTGGAGCAGCACGCTGGGACCGCGGTGGGGATTTACAGCCGTCTCGCACAGACGACGCTTTCCAGGAAAGCTGCAGTTGGCATCTGCAGCAACGCAGAAGAACTCGGGAGAACCGGATACCCTTCACCTGTCCAGTCTTCCTCCCTTCCTCAGCTTGCACGTGGTCATCTTTCATTTCACTTTGGTCTTTTTTGGGGATTTTCCTGATGGGGCCTGATCCAGAGTGTGTGGGAGCCAACAGACAGGGTTCCCCCGGGCTTTCCAGACACAGAAAGCCACCCGCCATTTCCCCCTGCACCCTTTGAGCAGAGCTTCTAAGATCCGGCTCCAGAGGGGATGGGGGGAAGGAAAACAGTATAAAATGCCAGTTCACACACTGTTTGCAACTTTCGCTGAGAACTGTTGGAAAATGTCAGCTTTGGGGAATTTTAGCTTCTGTTGCAATTTCATAAAAAATACGACAATTCTGTGGAAAAACTAGGAAGCACCAATCTTTTTAAGCTTTAAACCAAGATGTTTCTCAAGACAAGAAAAACGGGCTCATTTCAACCATTATTCCCCCAGAGCTTTCCACAAACTTTCACTGAGGTGACATTTTTTGAACAGCAAAATCGAAACACTTGAGGGGAGTAAGAGCTGGTCACCATGCATGGGCCACAGCCACACTACACCCAACCGAGCTACACCCAGGGGTACCAAACAAGGGAGGTGGCCTATGCTATTTCCATTTCCTACGTGGAATGTTGGCTTTTCTGGGAACACCTAGGGAGACTGCAGAGCAGCCATTCCCAGGCCTGTAAGAACGGGCTGGAGGAACTCCTGCCAGGGAGGCTGTAGGTAGAGTTCATGCCGGTTCAGGGCAGGCGAGGGACTGCACTAGACTCGCAGGTCTATGACTCTATGGCAACACCACAATCTCTGCAAAACTGTATGGTTTGTTCCCAGAACCATAAATCTAGCCTGGCATCACTGGAAAATCAGTGCTGGAGAGCTTGGTTTTAATGTGAGATTTGCTGCAGTACTCAGAATTGAACAAAGTCAGCCCAGGTCTGAGTGTCCTACCTGAACCTGCGACTTACAGAGTGAAAGTTGCTTGAAATTTCTGGTACTACGAATTCCTACTGGATCAGCAATGCTGCAGTCATTTAGTGTCTTGCCTTGCAGGAAAGCTGGAGTCGGAGCTATAACCCCAGACAAACAAAACAGAAGACTCCTGGGTCTTAGTCTGTTGGCTGATGATGAAGAAAGAGTAGGGTGTATTAATTCTGTTGAATTATCTAATGCCCTCATGTAAGTGAAAGAAATTGCAATGTCAGGCAGTGATTGAGTCATCCCTTCTGTTAAGATTAATTTCTACTCACTTTAAGTGATTCAGTGCTCTCCTTAATGCTCCTGACCAAATTCAGGAAAGGCAAAAACATATACAGTTTAAATGACTGATCTCCAACCCTGCGGAAATGCTGTCCTTTGTATGCAAGAATAAAAATTCCATTGACTACTGGGCCCTTAAATTAATAAAATAGATTTACTTGTTATTTTACTTGAATTCATTCCTCCATGCTGTTACATAACTAAAGTCACATTTTAACATAAAATAAAGTCAAGTCCACATGCTATCACTGAAATCTTTACTATTGGCATATCCAAATACTGAGTGGATATTGGATCCCCAATCAATAGGTATAAACAAATGAGAGCCAAAATGCTGGTTGATCAAAACTGAAATCTCAGCGTTTTGTCTAAGCCCATCTCAAATTTTAAATTACATTTTAAAAAACAGATGTTTGAATTTTACTGCGTTTAAAATAACCAATTGAACCCTCTGCTGTAGAATGTATGTAAAGAGTTTATACCTTCCACTAGAAAAGCCCTGCCCAACCTCTTAACAAGATAAGAATCTAATTATATACGTTTAAAGTGACATTTAGAAGCCTCAGTACTTTTCATACTAGATCTCAGATCTTAGAGCTGGCATCTGTTTCTCCTTTTAGTTAAGAAATTGAAAGACTATTTACATATTCTTAGGAGTATATCTCCAATTAAATCTTTTTCAGAACTGCACTCTCAACATTTCGTATTAAATTTCTTGGCAGACAACTATCTTTTTCTTTAAGAGATTTATTTATTCAGTTGGATACTTTTTTTCCATCCTTTGCCTGGGCATTTGGAGTCTTCAACTTCACCATCCTATAATTAGAAAAATGACCCTATGCGGAAGTTTTAGAGCTCTGCTCCAAAATGTCTTCTTCCCAATTTATTTATGCACTTTTTTATTGATGTGGCTTCATCCAGTATTTGCCTTTCTAACAAAATCTGCAGCAGTGCAGCAGAGTAAATGTAATCAGGAGTTTAGCGATCCGCATTATCATCACTAAAGTCCAACATCCAAAACAAGAAAC
Organism: Dromaius novaehollandiae; assembly: GCF_036370855.1. Lineage (NCBI taxonomy): Eukaryota > Metazoa > Chordata > Aves > Casuariiformes > Dromaiidae > Dromaius > Dromaius novaehollandiae. Next base: position 11,758,662 of record NC_088115.1, on the reverse strand, counting down.
CAGATGAATTAAGTAGAGGATTTCTACATTTATCATTCAATGAGAAGGGGAGGTGGATGGGAGGAGACAAGAAAAGTGCAGAGGAATACAGACCTGCCGAGGACTTGTGGAAAGTGTAGCAACACATTCCTTCTATAAAACAATTACTTCTTTCCAAAAGAAGTGTAAGGAATCATTTCTATCCCCAAATTATAAGCAGAATACTCTATTGCCTAGCCTCTCTTGCCGGAGTCACATACATCATTTTCTATTTAGATTTCAAATAATGAAGTTGTCTTCCTAGGTGTCACAGTAAGAATCATTAGACATCAGCTCCCCAGCACTTCAGCCGTCAAGCAGATGAACAAGGGCATACTCCTGCTTTCTCCAGATGTCTGACCAACGGATGCCTTTTGCAACATGCCTGGGAAGTTTCCAGAATAGGAAGCAGATTCCAGAATAGGAAGCAGATTCCAGAATAGGAAGCAGATTCCAGAATAGGAAGCAGATTCCAGAATAGGAAGCAGATTCCAGAATATCTCAGGATCCTCGTAAGAGCTTACACTGTCAGCACCCTCTGTGAGTAACGCAGTGCAGAGGATTCCCCCCTCTCTCTCACAACACCGTTGGGGACATCAGCACAAGCAGAGGATGACTGGACCTGTCCCTGGTGGTACCGCTGCATCTCACTGACCTCTACTGAACTATTCTTCATACACACAAAACTGGAATCCAGTTCACCAGAAATAGAGACATTCTGGATTTAGCATGTAAATAGAAGATTAGTAAATAGAAGCAGACTTTGGTCTGTTAGATCTAAATTGCATTTTTTTACTTGTTGTAGCAAAAAAGTTTGATCTAAACCTGGTATGAGTAAAGCTTTACTAGTATTCAGCCTAGTTACCTACACGACACATGATACTAGCTGCATTTTCTGACAGAGTAATACAGCCCATGGGGTGCTAGATCTTCTGTTTTGTGGGACGAGGTTCAGGAGTGTATCCTGCCAGCTATCATCCCTTACGGTGGGGCCTCAGAGCTAAAAAGAAGCCTTTTCAAGCCTGGAGCAGCGGGCACTGAAGGGCTGGTCACACCACCCACTTCCAGTACAGGATTATGGTGTCCAAATCTCTCAATTGCATTAATTGTCAGTGATTTTTGCTCTGAATCATCCTTTACAGGAACCTCTCTCAGCTCACAATATAGCTAAACTACCATCTAAGTCAGAGTCCTAAGGCTAGACTAAGTGACTCCTTCCAGCCATTCCTTAGCTCCCTCTCGATGGGAGCAAGGAAATCTTTGTGGTGTTTACGGACAAGGCAGGCCAGTGGAATCATTTTAAAGGAAGCCCCACGTCTGTAAAATCAAATTAAGACCCTATGAATGAAATGTTAATTTGCTCTAGTTTACCATATTTTAAACTAAGTTCTGAGCCACAGAAGGGAGATGGAAATTCCTGTTCTAATAAAGCCCAGGGAAGGGCCATCTAGAAGCAGGAGGCCTGGAGATCCTGAATCACAAGTTCACTTTTCTTCCTTGCACCAGTGTCAGTCAGGACTAACTCTGTTGATTTCAGGGCAATTCCATCCCTGCTAAGAACCAGGCCAGAATCTGGCCTCCAGTGTAAGCAGGCAGCTCTACTCCAACCAGGAGATCGAGTGGGGCTTGCAGACATCGATGAACCACAGCACATCCACTCTTGTGGTTCATGATGTCATTGGAATGACTCAATAGAATTACAGCCTTATGTCGAGCTGGGTGTATATTATTCTACTGAAATTAAAGCTTTTGAAATAGGAGCTTATTGTTTTTAATAACTTCAGTTATATAATTCCTTTCTCATGTTAGTGCCTCAATAAACATTTCTCATGTTAAATTTTACCCCAGATCCATCCTTGCCAGTTTTAGGCTCAGAACTGATATATTGGAATAATCCTTTTCGTTTCAAGTCCCACAGACACTGTGCTGTTCACATGATGTCATTGCTGTGTATATTCCTTCATTTACTACTGGTGAGTCATTATTATCGTGGCTAATAGAAAGAGGATTATCTCTTTATTAAATCAAAGGCATACCATTTTGTTGTTGGTGGTGGTGTCTCCTTGATTTTTAACCCTTTAAATTACATGAGTCAGTATTTTTCAGCATGGGCTGTAGTCAGTGACAGCCACACAGCTGCTGCTAGAAGCTTGCAACAAAGTGATGGGGAAAATGAAGGTGCAATTCCTTGCTCTGCCAGAGACCTCCTGTGTGATCTTGGAAAAATTGCTCGGAGCCAAAGCATCAAAAAGTGTTTTGGTATCTTTGAGGACCTGGATCTTAGTTTCCCTGCCCCCCCTTTTTTTTTTAATTCATAAAATGAAATGAATCTCCACCTCAACAGTGGTGTTTGAATTATAGCAATACATTACAAAGGCTGCAGAGGTACTCATAATAAGCCTTAGTTTAATATAAATGAAATTATTGGTACTGTGACAAAGGTACGATGGGAAAGACAGCTACCATTCTGAAGGATGAAGAACTGTTGCATCTAATCCAGAAAGGCACATACCCATCATGACAGCCTTTTAAGGAACAGCTCTCAGGAAATAAAAATTAGTTTTTCAGAAGGCTGCAGAGCTATAAAGAACTAAGTAAAGATCAGCCGGAGAGATTAGTAATGTCTGCATTCAATACAGGAACTAGTCAGAAACCAGAATTCCTTTTTCTTAGGAAATTCCAATATTTTTAAAATTTACTTTCATTCTGAATTGAAATAAAATGCCAAGTTTTCCCATGAATCAAAATTTCTAAGACTTTCCAGGAGTTAGAACTATCTAAACTTTTGGCATATTAAATCATTTTAGGTAAAGCAAAACCAGTTTCATTATGATAGCATAGAAACAACATATAGTATTAAATGTAATTATACATTATTAAATATCTACCCCTGTAAATCTTAGTATAAAATTAAAATCTAAAACAACATTAATCAAAATGATGAAGTCAAAACAAAATATTTCAACTTCATAAAATTCTCCTCAATGAAACAGAGATGCTCGTTTTTAAATTTTTTCTCATGGAAAATTTTGCCAAAATGGATACCTTCCCCGGAGAAGCATTTCAATTTTTGTGAAATGGCATTCATCAAGAGAAAGCTAATCTGTCAAAAAAAAAATTCAAAGAGCTGTATTTGATTTAAACAGTGATTGTTGCTGTGATAGAAACAAGAGCTGTCCATTTACACTACTGCATGATCCTAGAAAGCCATTCCTGAACCTGCGATACCTCTTTTCAGTCATCTTAAAGTCTCCGGGCATGGCTGGCAAGAAAAGCATCAGAGTAGCCGGCCATCAGTTGTGGCTTTCTCTGTTTTAAAGCACAAGATGCCAAGTCAGCCATCACCTCAGAGGAAACCGCAGCTGTGGGCAGGATGTAGGAGACTGAATGAGAACTACTGACACATTTCCTTCCCTTATCTACCCTGTCGCCCGTTATCAGACAGCAGATTATAATAAAGACCACAAGGCTGAAACGCAATTATCCATAGACGTGTTTGAGGACTCACTAATCTGCTAATGTTACTAGCAAGCAGAGTTACCCATTGCAGAACACTTCAGCACTCCAAACGAAGGCTTAACTGTTAATGAAACCTAAATCTTTGGGTAAAAGAAAAAAACCCACTTAGCTCCAGAGATAAATTTCAAGCTTCTTGTGGCTTAAACCTGGAAGCCAATACATCACAGAAACTTTTAAGAATTATCTAAAGAACGAGTAATGTTGGTGAGTTGCCATAATTAAGCCTTAGCTGATTTCATGTCTGAGGGATCTAAGCAGTCAGCTCCTTGTCACTGAAATTATTTTTTATGCTTTCATTATGGCATGTCAAAAGCAGCCATTATATCATGATGGTGGTATCAGAATCAGGGTATCAATTCCCTCAACAGGAAGGAACAAGCTTCTGGAGTCCAAATCCCAACAGAATTCAGTGAACACTGTCAGTTTGGTCTTGAGAAAACAACTTTAAACATAACTGTCCTCAATATGATGCCATATATGTAATTAGGAGCCAAGAGATCCAAGTTTACTACCGAGTTTTGTAACAGATTCCTTTTATGACTATGGAGAGGCCTCGTCTCCTGAACAGAGCTCACCTTTTGTAGTTACAAGTTGTTATAATATTCTGTCATGCTATAACTATATAACTATTTTGCAAAAAGCTTTTCTTGGAATAAAAATGCCTTGTTTTCTCCAAATAAGTATATACCAATTTCAAAGCAGCATAAGCTAAATGGGAAAAGTGGGGGAATTAAGGCATTTTTGTTCCAAAATAGTTATCCAGGCATAGATCCGAAGTGGGATAACTCCAGTGGTATAGACGAGCCTTATGAGACAAGCACAGACAAGCTTTATGAGACACCTTGGGCCAAGGCCACAAAATACCTTGAGGATTAGGGCCCAGACCTTGAACTTGACTTGCTGCTCTTGGAAAGCTGGGGTAGAGACCAAAGGACGATTTGGTATTCTCATTGTAACTGCTGCAGAGCAAATGCACTGCAGACAACCCGATCAACAACAAAATCTCTGTCCATCAGCACTCCAGCCATGCAATGGGGTATCTAATGGAGAGATATATGTATCATATATATAACCATAACATATATAACCATAAATATTACAAAAAACACTTTACCAATCATTTATATTTACATTGGAAATATCTAAAGATAAGTAAGAAGTTCTATATATTCACAACCCTTATCATAGAGCTCTTTATGGGAATATGCTGCACCAATAATAAGTTATCACATTAACAGATGATTTGTTTTCCTTAACAGATTAACTGTGACACACTGAGGAAACATCACACCAACAACCATGTCCATGTTTGCGTAAATCAGTTAGGAGCTCTTTTCCTATCGCCTTGCTTTGTATACAAACACAGACATTTGTATGAACGCCTACAAGGCATATAGGTGCATATCATGCTATACTTAAACACACAAGTTTATGCAGACCTAAGACACTCCCTACTAGGGGGGAAGAAGAGCAATTGCTTTGGCTAAATGCATGAAACATAACAAAATCAAAACCACAGTCAGGAGAGTAACATACAATTCTAAATGGAACTTGAAAACTTGAGAAGTCATTTAAGGGAACCACATTAAATGCTAAAATGTTTAATGGGACCCATGTGTCTCAGGCAGAGAAAGAGAGTGAGAGAAATGTAACAGAGGAAATCAAGGAGACAATATGTCTGTGCGACTTGTTCTAATTAGGGGCGCAGTGCTGGTGAGGATCATTCATTATAATTTAGTTAAATCTTTAGCATGGCAAAGGCACCTCTGTAGAGTGGTATAAAACAAAAGACCCCAGTCGTAAACCAAGCTCAGGCCCATAGAACAGAGGTTAATTTCAGGCGTTTGTGAATGCTGAAGGCAGTACATCACATGAATACCAGCACTTCTTTATTACCGCAGAGCTGTGCTCCAGCTAGCAGATGTCTGCAAATTTGGCATGTGGGGGGTGGTACCGGGGAGGGCAGTGGCTCATTGTCTCCAACTTGTCTGTCGCTTAACTGAGGAGATGTGTCTGTTTCTTTTAGCAGGGGTGGGAAAGAAGTTCAAAGAAAGAATCAAAACAATCCATCCATCCAAGCTTCGGAATATCTGAACTGCACCCAAATATCACCAAGCACTTCCCAATCTCTGCTTTGAAACAAGAGAACGGACAATGATTTGCAGCAGTTTGGGATGATTTACACACTTGCAGCATGTGTAACACTTACTGCAGTGTTATTTTAAAACTTACAAAGCATTGGCAGGCTGAACGGGGTCAGGTTCAGGTTTGCGACACCAGCCAGCTTGTGCTGCCGCACAGCCCGGCTGCAGAACCAGCATCTGTCGAGTCTCCTCCGTGCAAATTCGGGGCGCAGCGGCTCTGATGCGTATTGCAATTGCCACATGCGTGCCGTGTATTTTAGGAGTAATTCTGTTTAAACATGGGTCACACTCTGAGCTGGTGTAAAGCAGTTGAGCTGCCTGCATTCCAGTGCAGATAAACTAATTCACACCAGCTGAACAGCGGCCCAGCAGAATTACATTGCTGCAAATCCAGCAAGAGATCAGAACAGAGTTAACCTGGGCTAGCGCTGGTGGAGCTGAGAACAGAATTTAACCCACAACATTTTGACACTGTTCCAAATATTCGTAAAAACCCATATTAATTTTGAGTGTAAATGTGCCAAATTCACCCTGGTGTCATTCAGAGTCCAAAAAATTACACCCTAGGGATAAGTTTGGCTCTGCATATTTAATCTAAGTACACGGCATCATCCCAGCAAGGAAAGCAAACGAGCAATAAACATAACTTTGCTGTTGGATGTTGTCTCCTTACTCCTCAGCTTTCTAGTACATTTTGTTTTTGGAGCTTATTTAAACGAGCAGTTTATGGTTTGATCAAGTCCTAAACAGGAAACCTAAAGGGTTTATAAAACATTGAGTGTTCTCATTACAACTGACCTAAAAAACTCCAAAGTGGCAATCTTCATTTCTATTATACCTGCTGTTACTGTGACGGGAATGTTTTCTAGTGGTTAACACAGACGTCAGGGAGTCAGGACTCTTGAGGTCTAACTCTCAGCTTTGCCACTGACTTGTTGTGTGGGCTTGGGGGATTCATTTAAGTTCTCTGTGCTCGAGTTTACTTATATGGTGTGGGACAATTAATGATCGCCAAAGGGCTTTGGGTTCCTCAGATGAAAACAGAAGGGTTAGTGTTCAGAAGTATGATAGGAATGCCCACCCCTTTTCTATGTGACATTAGGGTAACACACTAATCAAATTACACCATAAAATAGCCATAATAAACATTACAGTACCATAAAAATAACAATACTACTACTAAGACATAAAGATAATAATATAAAGTTATTTATAAAGCTGCTCATTACCACATTGCCAGGCACCTTAAGCACAAATCAGAGTGCATCTTGGACCAAAACCTCTTTTGATGTGAGCAGAGCTTCAATGAATTGCGCAGAGACCACTCTGGCTACGCTAACCAGTCTCCTGCTGGTGTGAATCAATGCAACGCTACTTAAGTTTCAGGGATTTTTAGCAATTTTCACCAGCAAAAGTTCAGGCCACTTACACATTACATAACTCCCTGTTAAATCTGAGCAATAATAAAGTAAGATAAAGCATGCTGAAAAAAAGAGGAGATGAAAAACCTTGACTCGGGAAAAGGCAATTCATTTAAAACTTCAACCCCTCCAAAGCTTTTTCAAGTAAGATTTTAAGCAGTGCTCTTCGTTTTCCCCGCCTTCAAATGTCCTCAATTTTTTTGTTACATTTACATGGGTATGAGGTGACAAAGTCCCCTTTTTTGCAGGGATGGAAGAAAGCGCATCAAAGAATAGAAACGATCTAGGCCATCAGTGCACAGTCCAGGTCTCACCAGTATCTGGCCTACGTTTTACCCAGCTCCTCCCAACAAGGAGGTCACCAGCTCAGGCCCGCAGCACCCAGTCGGGACGAGAAGAACAGGACACAGCTGCTGCACAGAAGAGGGGTCATTGGGTGCAGGGTAATGGGACCAGTAAAGCCTGGGTTCCTGCTCCATCTGCCGCTCGCTCAGTACAGGCCCTTGGACAAGTCACAGCAAAATCTGCTTTAAACTAACTCTGCCTCTGTGTTTCCTCGAAAGAGGGAGTACAAGGGTTGATGTTCACAGACTATTTCAGTATCTCAGGCTACTACTACATGGTGCGGTTACTTTCCCCTGAGTGGCTACTAACTAATTGCTTAAAGGCAAAGCAGGTGGTACCACCATGAAGTCTGACCAGAAGACAGTAAGAAATACCAGGAGCTAGAAGCAGCCAACTTTTCTGTCTACCTGCCATCAGAAAGAGAGTGGCACAGACACCATTTGAATTAATGGAAAGATTCTAAAGTTTCCTGCTCCAAACAAGGTGAATATACACAGAAAAAAAAAAAGGTTTGAATTCAGTTTGGTGGGTAAGGAACCACTGCTTGAAGAGATGAGTTTGTTTGCCAGCTCTGCCATCAGCCTCCTGCATAAGTCATTTCCTCCTCCATCTTTCTAATTCTCTTATTTATTTAGAGCATAAGCTTGAACACCGAAAGCAATTATATTTCAGACAGTGGGGAAAAGAACAACCAGCACTCAGGGCCCACTCTTCCTGCCTCCCCGCTACCAAGGCAAGGGAAGAGCCCAGCGAACTAACCAGAATGCGCGCCCAGCTCCCACGCGCAGCACGGCCAGCGGCTCCCTCCGGGACCAGGGGCCGGGAACGCCGGCAGGCAGTACCTGAGCGAGGCGGGCTGGGCATGGGGTGAGCCCGCAGGGATGAGCCACGGTGCTGCTACAGACGGGCACCTGCACGAGGAGCCCCGGCCAGGCTGCAAGAGCTCCCAGGCCACACAGGGAGACCCAGGTGCTGCTCCTCAGGGCGATTAAGGCCTATTAGTGCCTTCACGGCCCTGACACAAAGAATCCGATTGGTCATTTTTGCTGAGGAAAATGCAGAAATCTCAATGAGAAAGAGGAGCAGGTCTTCTGTAAGGGAAAAAAGTGGATAAAGTTTTTTTTTTTTTTAATTTAGACTATTCAGGGTTACTTGCTGACTTGGGAACTGGCTGAGGAACAGCCAAACAATTCTTAAGTTGCTTATCAGAAAAATATCAGTATCTAGGATGTAAAGATGCTAAAGCGTTTATTCCAAGTTTATAAAAGTAAATCACTGACATTTATAAAACAATCTTTTGCTGAAGTGGAAAAAGAAAAAAAAAGGAAACACTTCTACCGGTTCCTGTGATAAAAGCTGTGCTCTGGTCAGCGGGCTGTGAACCGCGTGCAGGGCTCCCTTCGCAGCTCCGGCCAAGCTGCCAATTCCTCCAGCCACGATAACCGTGCAAGTTAAATTTGTCAACAAGATTGCAACACCTATTATTTGTAGAAAAATCACCTTGCTCTAGATATTTTGCAAGGGACCTGATAGGCAAAGTGGAAGTTTTATTAGCACTACCCCGTGGTAATACAACTGTAATACAAGTTTGATTCCTCAACCTGTTTCATCAGGATCCTGGTCTAGAATAAAAGAAAAATGTCAGGGGAAGGGCGAGTGAGTCATAAATAAAGCAACATAAATAAAGATACTAAAATCTCAATGTAAAAATATATTAACATACACAGCTGCTGGAGTGCAAAGATCTGTACCACCCAGGAACAAAGGCTGTATTTTCCAAAGCACAAAAGACTGTAAGTAACATTTTCCATCCCGGCTGCTCAGAGTGAGATACTCAGTCAATATACAGAGTGGCCCAATTTTCAAAATGCCTCATAGGAGACACATGTTCACGGAAATCACTAAAAACCAGGTCACTTTGAGCTATGATGCCTAACTACAGTAGGAGCCTATCTGTCGGTGTTGGCCTCTGGAGTTACACGTGCCGGTTTAGAGCACAGCTGTGAGGTAATCTGGCCTTTCGCACCTTTAGACAGCATGTAAAAACCCCACCGAGATTAACCTAAGCATGTGCCCAGGTATATTCTGTACCTATTAGCACGATCTCGCTCTCTCACAAGGTGTGGAAAAACTTTACGAGCATATATGAAAACTGCGGTATAAGGGAATTTTATGATTTAACTATTTTTAGACATTATGAAAGTACCACAACTGGAAATACAACTCAGGAGTTTTGGCTCCTAGTCATATGCTCTAACCAAGAGGGGACCGACACCATCATTCACGTGGTCAGCCTGCTTGGTCTTCCATGTGGCTGACCATCACCATTTTGGGGCTGATTGGGTAATATTGTACTATTAATCAGTCAGTAAGACTCTGTGGTTCCAATTTTCAATTATGGGTATCGACTAGATTGCAAATCCAGGACAAATTTCAATGTCCAGGGAAGAGCCACTGCGGCTCAGTCTTAACTTACCAGATTTGCCCTGACAGGTCAGAAGAAACCACGAGGTTTCTGCATGGCAAGGGATGTCGTGTGATGTGTAACGCTAAGAACCGAGTCAAAGTCCTAGCTCTAATTCCACTGAGGACGCACTGTGTGAGTTTAGGCAAGACGGCTCTATCACTCTTTTTGTTCTCAGTAGACTGACTGATTCTCCCGTTGAAATCCAAGGGAGTCTGAAAGCATTTAGCTGCCTCACAAAGATATGTCATGCGATCTAACATTCTGAGCACAGAACTGGGAGCCAGGAGCTTTTAATGGTGCCTGTAGGGACTGGAGCCAAATCACTTAACCTCTTTGCTTCTCAGCTTCTCATCCATAAAAAGAAAACTATGCCTGTGTTGCTGGCCGGGGTTTTATGAGAGTTAATTCATAGACCTGGATGGAAAATGACTCCTTCCTTGCCACAGAAATGTGAACTTCTTATTTAAAAAAAAGTAACAAAACAAAATATGAACGATTTCAATGGAGACTAAGAGTTTGCAAACAGAAGTTTAAAATTTAGGCTGAATTGTTCTTGAGGAAAATATATTTCTTCTGCACAAGCAGATCCCCACTGTGAAAAAAAATGGAATTTTTAGAAATTCAATTTTCTATTGAAAAACAGTTTTGACAAAATATTTTTGATCAGCCCTAACATAAGTAAGCCATTTTGCACTTAGAAAGTGCTGTGCTTGCAAAATACTTAGCAATCCTCCCATTGACAGCACACCCAGTGCCAAATAGTTGTATTCCCCTTAGCACAGTGAAATCATCAAGTACTTGTGGCTGATTTGCATCGTTTTTAATTTGTTTGAACAAGCTGGGCCAGATCCTCAGCTGGAGTCAATTAGCAATAAAGCCAATGGCATAATGCTGCTTTGCACCACTGAAAGGTTTGGCTCCTTTTTGCTCACGTGAGGCTAAGCCCTTGTGCCTTGAGGAGCCTGGGACACCCTGGGGTTTCTTGCAAGTGCCCACTGGAGGCCATGGAGAGCTGGGAGCCTTGTGTGTGGGAAGAGCTGCCTCCAGGTTGGGTGGGAGGAGGCTGTGGAAGGGGTGCTCCTCTCTGGAGTGGCGTGTTGCAAGGAAAACCCCTGTGGCTTTGCTGTTCTCCTAATAGCAGTGAAGATCAGGAACGCTACCTCCACATCTGGGGTGATGGTTAGGGTGAACCTCCAGCTCGCTCTGAAGAGATCTGGACTCCCAGAAAGGTCCAGTCCCATCTCTGTTGCTCGCTCATCAGCCTCGTGGTTAGCCTGTGTGAAAATCGCGCCACTGAGCTGCTAAGCTGTCAAAAAGTTTCAAACTGCTCCAAGGAGGGGAGCCAATAGAGCTGCTGAAAAACCTCATTCTGTAAGGGATTTTTTTTTTCAAAACTGTGCATGTGTTTGTGAGCCAAGCCTGGAGCGCCAGAAAGACTGAGAGAGAGCAAGCGTCTCCTTGAACATACTTTTGGGTATTCTTTCCTCTCTTCATAAAAAAAAAAAAGAAAAAGAACAAGGAATTGGGCATTACTAGTACGGTCTTAACATATCTCTTCCAACTAAATAAACTCAGCTGATGAAACCACAGTCACTTTGGTCACTATTTATCTCACAGAACAAACTGCTGCACATTTAGGGGTGGATTGCCAACCTTTAGCTCACGACAGTAAGTTACTCACACATGCTTATTCCCATTGAAATTAATGGGAGAGTATTAGCCTAGCAGGAACGTAAATGGGATGACGGATGTAATAAGCCGCTGATGTGAGTGAAGCATTCACAATCCAGCTTCTAATTATAAAATGCCTGGCTACTTGGGAAGAGAAGGAAAAGGGTTTCTCAAATCAGAAGAGAAAATCTATGCAGTGTCAGTGCATTTGAGGGATTCTTCTAGTACCAGCAAAGAAGATGGAGCTAAAGATTCTGTTCTGCCAAAAATAAGGGCACTGAAAGTCTTTGCTGATAGTAATGAAAAAACCTATCTGATGCTAAATCCAACCCCCACAGAGGTAAAATGAAGGCTCTTGATGAAGAATTTTTAGCCAAAAGGCTGGATGGTAGCAAACAAATGTGTTTTCCCCCAGAAATATTTTTCTACTGCCTTTATTTAAGTTCAGCCTCATTTTATAGGCTTTATATTCAAATTTTGCAAAGTAACTCTTAGTTTTCATACGGATTCTTAAATTCTTGTGACTCTCCGTTTGGCTGGGCCTGTAGCCACTGAAGCCAAATGCAGTATGGCTGGGTGCTATGGACTCAGCTGCAGAGCTAGAAAGCGCAGCTAAAGAGCAAGCTAGAGACTGTGATGTGCACTTCCAGCACGCAGAGTCTGAGGAAAAAACACCATGTCTAGCACAAGGGCTGCAGACTTTATCTCTTGGCAGTTCACCTTCAACGACACTGCCTCCCAGGCATGCCCGTGTCAGTGGCATGAATGAGTTGGACTCGTATCTGGTAGGTCACATATTTCTTAGTGCAGATCCACCAAATTCAATTTTCAACATGCATTGATTTGTTTTCCTGAAAACAGCACCAAAGCAAGAGGTCCAGCAAGGGCTTGAACTCGGTCAGGGAGTGGGTGTTTCCCCGCAGGCTCTATGGGGGACTCCGTAGTCAGTTATGAGAACTGAGCAGACTGTCCTCACTTTGCCTCGTGAATGGCTTATTGCTCAAGTCATTCAACATATTTCTACTATACTGCATCAGATTTTCAAGCTAAATGTAGCAACAACATCCATTGCCTTCCTCCCAAAGAGGAGGTGCTGTCAAGCACTGAGATCCTTGAACAGAAGTGACTGTAGACACACAAAATATACTTGACATGAAATAGGTGGAGTTACATTTTGCAAGGCCTGTAGGACACCGGTGGCAAAAAACAAAAAAAAACAAAAAGAAACCCAAGAAGACAACTGGAATGTGGATGTGGTGCACAAGAACGTAGCATGTACACAGCTGTGGCTGACTGTCACTCTTTCTTGCCACTTCAGGAGCCTGGCACAAGACAGCTACCACTAAGGCTCATTTGAATAATTCCCACATACATTCCAGATGTTGACCACATGGTCTGCCTTTGTAGGGCTTGAAAAAAAAGGGGGGGGGGAAAAGCGTGGAGTGTTTTTTTCTTCAGTATTCATATTTACTTTCTACACAGATGTTTGTAGTTGAACAGAATAAATAAGCATAAATCAGAGCCCCCTTTTTCATAAGTGCACTACGTGATCCACATTTATGGAACCCGCACAGGACTCAGTGGAGCTAACCTAAGCCACAGACTATTGACATATAATAAAGGGTTATGGACTGCTTTTAGGGACAAGAAGAAAAAATAATCATGTTGATCAAAGCCACAAGCATTGCCGTGGCTGCTCTACTCACTCCCTTCCCACCCAGTGATCTGCCCCGGCAATCTTTCCCCTACAGCAGTCCACCCAGCCTGCCGACCCTTGCGCGGGTGCGACTGCGACGGGGCAGCGGGGACGGTGGCAGAGAGAGGAAGCAGGCGTGGGGGCGGCAGCAGGGCTCCGGCGGGGGCTGCAGCCCGCTGCGAGGGGCTGCCGGGCTGCGCTGCTCCGGCTCCAGGAGCCAGGCCCAGGCTGGATGCGCTGCCACAGCCCCGCGCAGCAGGTACATGAGCTGAGCTGGGCTTGAGCCCCTGGGGGCTCGGACAGGTCTGCGGCACTGCTGCCAATGACAAGCTGTTAATAGAGCAGTTAAGCTCCGATCAAATACAAGAGAGAGAGATTCTTTCCCCCTACATGCTCCCTTCAGTCTGAGGTCGCTCTTCTCCTGCCTAATTCAAGCTTTACATAAGGCAAACATGCAAGCCCGTATGAACAGTTTAAGACTGGGGATGGGAGTTTCTTCCAAGACTGCAATACTGCATCTTAACCTGGAGAGGGTGGAGTGGAATACGACAATATCACTTATTGTCACCTCCAGAGAAATACTGTCACTTCAATAGTTACAGTACAGTAATCCCCAAGTGATCTTGTATCATACAAATACATTTGCTATGTACCACTCTTCACATACCATCAGGGTCACAAAAATACAATGGGCTCAGGAGGATCTCCTTTCGGTGGAACCTCTTTTCTCCGTAGCAGTGACTGAGCCAGGCGCAGCTGCTAAAAGCAGGGGCAGGCATCAAGAGAAGCAAAACACCAGAGTCAGTATCTGGCTTAACCCTGAAGTGGTTAATGCAACTTTTATGCTGAGATGTAGCTGCTGAGTGCAAAAAGCGGATTAGGTAACCGTGCCATGAAGGTGGAGAAGGACAGAGGCAAGCACTGCCAGCTGCACCACTTCACCCCTTGCCCCACGGGCAAGTCAGCTGTATCACCATGGTGGTACCGTCTTACGGCCAGACTGCCACATTCATTCTCTTTAGGAGTATGTGAGGCTCCAACACCAACAACTAATGCCTAACATCATCATCAGCAAGAACACGGTATTTGCATGAGAAAAATCTCTCTAGTCTATTAAAAGTGAAAAATGTTTTTGACAGGTTAGAGAAGACTTTTACTTTAAACTCTAATCCCATTCCTCTCTGATACTCGATCCATTTATTTTGGAAGCAGAAAAGGTGAAGATGCTACTGAGAGTTGGATCGCTCATCCTAAGTAGCCTAAGCAAAACCTAGAGGACTGGACTGTTAATCCAGCCCTTCTCAATCTTGCTAAGGCCAGTAAATTAGCTACACTACTAGTCATTGTAACTGAGAGAATCCTTTTTTATGTAAGATCTTCAAGCACAACTTCTCTAAAGGCATATTAATAGGAGGAAACTACAAAACACAACTAAGACCACAACTTCTGTCATAACATTAGGAAATAAAGGTCATAATGCCAGTGATTTTTAAACTATGTGAATCATAGACCCAAAATCTTTCCATGAGTCACAACAGAAATGTGAAGGGTGGTAGAGCACATTTCAAAAAAAAAAAAAAGAAGAAAAATTGAGGTTTATGCTGGTAATTACCGCTGGTTTTTGTGATGAACAAGCTTTAGAAGGTCCCAGACGTCCTGAGTCTGAACTAACACCTATAGGCAAAGGGGCTCAGAAGGAAGAATCCCCGGAGGTGCTCGGTATGGCGTAGCTGGCTCGGAGCGGTGCCCCTAGGGGTGGGGGCGGGAAGCCAGGCCCTGCTCTAGGACCTCAGATATTCTCTGCCGTTCTGTGCAGAACACAACTTGCAAAGATTCAATCAGGCTGGGCAAACGCTACGTTGTCAACACAGAGCTACATACACTGGAATGAAACACTTCAGTGTTTCAGAAAAATGACTGAACAGAACTAAATTTGGTTCTTCTTTGATTTGATGGGGGATTCCACTATAAGTGATAAACAGCCATATATAAATTAACCTATTCCAAGCGCCTCAGTCTGGATTTGAAGTATGTCTGACAAGAGTTAAAAAAAAACCAAATACCTTCCACAAAGATTTTCTGGTATTCTCATTTCTCAAAAGACCTGTCTGCTAAAGACTTACTGAGTGGTACCACTTATATTCAACATTTGGAATTTGGGATTAGCATTCACTTTACTCAGTACAACAGCAGTTATGACTCAGAATGGATAGATCAATCTTGATCACTTAGGGTATACACTACTTTTAGGCACAGCCTCGAGCAAGGGGTTGAGTGTTAATTGCACTGTCCCAAATATAAACCCCAGGGCATTTGTGACTCAGACACACACCTCTGAGTCATTATTCTTTCACTACTTCCTCTTTCTCCTTCGGGGTAGAAACTTACTGTTGGTTTACACCAACCGCAAATTACAACATCCTCATGCTATCCTGACCTTGCCATTTTGGCTAGTGACTCTAAAGTTAGAGTCAACATTCATTCACTCTACCTACTTGAAGAAGGAAGTAACTTGAGGAGTGAATCCTGTTTGCTCCATCACACCCGGATCTGAAGCTGCAGGGTGACATTTCTGAGTAGCCCAATTCACTGCAATGGTACTATCATCTGTTGAGTGATGAAATATTCAGGCAGGACGACAAAACATAGTCAATAGTCTGTGATCATAGAATGACACTACATGAAAAGTGCAAAGATATTTTAGTGTTGTGAGACAGAATGAAGACCTAGCATTAAAAAAGTCCTAGGAGTAGCTGGAAAAAGAACACGGACCTCTGGGTTGCAGTTCCCACTAGCTATGGGAAGAACTACGAATCATTAAATCAACTGAAACTAAACCTCTTGCTCTCATTCTCACCCAAAACCACTGAAATGCAGAGTAACTCAAAATGACGTGAATCCCTACGATATGTGAGATCAGGTCTCCATCACATACTAGTGCCTTGGGACACAGGGTTGAGATTTATTTAGCCAAGATTGAGAAGGAAAAGGTATCTTTCTGTGTCGCAGAGTATCACTACTCTAGCAGATGGCACTGAATCCATTTCCTTCAAAGTAATGAAGTGAGATTGTTTATGTGAATGTTTTCAAAGAGCTGAACCTGCAAGGTCCTGCTTACAGTTCAGGAAATAGCAGAATATAAATCTGTCCAAATCAGCCAAGCTCATACAAAATTCAATATTGGAACGTAGTGACACCAGCAACATCTTGTTCTTTTGGTGTAATGACTGTTGATGCTAGGATTTAGGAGGATTATGCTGATTTAGGAAAAAGAGGAGAATATTAATATACAAAATTGTTAAATGTCAAATGAAATCCTTTAATAACATGTATGTCTGGTTGAGGATGGGAGTGCTTTCAAAACTAGCTACAAATATTTAAGAAATCCATTTGGCAAGTTCAAACAAATAGCCCAAATCAATTACACACACAGTATTCTTAAGGGGGCACATTTTCAGCATAGTATGTGGAAAATTAAGCCCTCTGCTCCCATTATTGTTAATGGGATTGGCACACCCAATTCCTCACGCATATGATTGTGAGTTTAAAGTCAACAGATAAAAATAAGACTCTAAATTAATACAAATGTTTTTATATTCTCTTAGTTTCTCCTGCACAGTGTAAATCAATTACTTTTGTGTTTGCAAAGAAATTTCAACGTATATCCTTTGGGCTCCCTGGCCCTACACATACTTGAAGCTGAAACTGGGACAGAGGAGTACAGAAACTATTCTTGACAACTATGTGGAAAGTTTCATAGATAAACCCAGGCTGGAAAATAAGAACCATATTATAGGGGAATTGTTAAATATTAGCACCTACTCCTAAGCACTGATTGCAGAACAAAAATAAGTCCCTCCGAGTTTTCATGTGCAAAATTAAGAGAAGAAAATGAAAAGCCAACAATTCCAGAGTAACAATTAGTGTAAAGCTGCTGGATAAACTTTAAATTGCTGATTCAGAGGGATTAGAAGCCAGTTATCTCATGTTCCAAGCAACTGTCCCAGCTATCAACTTACTATTTTGATATAGATGGAAGGAATGGGTTTCTTTCACTTGTTGTTTTTCTCTGGTTTTGATCTGAAATTCCTTCCTGAATATCAGAATGTTGAATTAAAGCTGAACTTTTTCACCTCAGGGATCTGTTTTGATAAACTGATATTTTTCTATGGAAAATAATAATTGTAATTAGTGCTAATCATTACTTTTTTCAAAGCACCTAGTCATTTGAGTTTGGAACCCCTGCAATCTTTCCACTGACTAGATCACTCTGCAGTGCGCCCTTTCTCTGGGCTAAAACTGCACAGTCCAAACGGATGTCCTTCAGTGTGTCTAGATACCCTTATCATCATAGCAATATATAGGCAAAACTAACAGTAGAACTCCAGAAATTTGGTTCCATTTTTGTAATAGATTCGTAATGCTCTCATCTGCCTTATCGTGATTACTTGAATGAAAATGGATCACATTCTCAAGACTAGAACTGGATGACTTTCTGCACCAAGTTCATCAGTGCAGTACTCTTTATTTTGCAATACTTTCAGTCACTGTGTGTTGGACAGCTGCAGTTCTTTGCACTAATATCCGTATGTTTCTCTAGACTTTTTCACTGTAGGTATACTGTTGATCAAAGGATAAAAAAGAATTGTCTGTTAGTATCCACAGTTTGGAACCAGCTTCACAGTAAGTGCTCTACAGGAAAAGGACTCCAGAAGGGCTCTGTGAATTTGGCAAAAGAGCCCTTCAAATTCCAACAGCAAAGTTTTGCTCCTGATATCCTGGCTAGTTCTTCTATGCAGAATTCCCACAGATTTAGCTTACAACTTAATTCAGCCTCCTACGTACAGCTGTGTAGTCCAGTGAACAGGGCACTAACAGAATATTAGAAAACATAAGTGCTATTTCTGGCTTTATAGTTAACCTGCTGTGTGCTGCCACCTCCCTTACTCCCTCCTCCTCCTTCCTTAGGTGAGGTCTTTAGCAAAGATTCTCAGCTTTTTTTGCATAGCACCTAACATCCCTTGTAGCCAGGTGAGTGCTCTGATGTGGTCACATTCCTCCTGATTTTCATCTGTATTAACTGACAGAGGACTATGCCTCTATAAACAACACTTTATGTAGACAGGAAACACACTGCAGTGGCACTGCCTTTCTGAAGGCATGAGCTATGAGTTTGAAGACATCTTCTGAAGCTGGTGATGGGATGGGATGGGAAGGAAGGGGATGGGATGGGAAGGGAAGGGAAGGGGTGGGGCCAAGCTGTCTTGGATATGGATGCAGAAGCATCTATAAAAATTATTTAAATTCCATGAATCTTTGTACTTTGGTTTTGACTCAGATTGTTCAAGAATAAAGTGCAAAACTTGGTTCCGCACCTGGTGTAAATTGGCATAGATCCATTTACCTCAATCTGAGATGTGGTCCTTCAAGGTCACAAATACCTGGAGAATGTAGATAATTAGGTCTGTGGGTCAACAAAAGCAGCCAACTAGAATTAGCTGTTGGGCCACTTGAGTTTAAGCCGAACATTGGCTATTCATTGGAAATGCTATTCACAGTCACTGAGACATCAGTGCCAGTGGAGGTAAGTATTTTTTCTACCCAGTCCTCTCTGATGGTCACTTTCTACACTTTCCCAAGGAGCAAATGTTAAATTCTTTCATGATGATTCTTTTTCACTTACCAGGTTTTACACTGAATTTACACCAGTAAAAGCCAGGAGGGGGAGTGATGGAAGGCTCTTCATGGAGTTCTACAAAGAGA
This sequence comes from Dromaius novaehollandiae, assembly GCF_036370855.1. Lineage (NCBI taxonomy): Eukaryota > Metazoa > Chordata > Aves > Casuariiformes > Dromaiidae > Dromaius > Dromaius novaehollandiae. The sequence continues at coordinate 11,739,618 of NC_088115.1, read as the reverse complement.
TATTGTAATGCTCCCTAACAATTTAGTGCAGACAACATAATATTCACCAAGTAACAAAATCTATTACATGATCAGTCAAATTGTTTACTTAATTGGTTTTTTCCTTAAGCTTCAAATAAAGATGATCAAGATTTTCAAGGCATTCCATTTGCCTAGTGGAATGTTCTTTATAAGCAATTTACATAACAAATGTCTTGCAGAACATGGTGTGCATAAATTAAAAACAATGAATAATAAAGTGGATTATAGTTTAATCATTGTGAGATAAATATAGTCCAAGCAGCTTACTATATGTAAGCCATTTATATAAGGCCCTAAAAGTAAAGATCCTATCTAGTAATCTGGGATTTTAAGGCTAGATTTTTAAAAGAGGAAAGAAAATATGCGTGCAATATATGTATATATTTATATAACATATGCATTTACAGTAACCACATTGCTATTTACTGTAGATGTCTACTTTGCCTGACATTAACTATTCACTGCAAATCTTATTTGTGGTTAGGAAGACATCAGTGCAGTTTCCACATGTAAACAGCCACTTCTCTACGAAGTAGCCTAAAATCCGTGCTGGAAATAATACGGTAAGTACATTCCAGCAGGGGCGGTCAGTCCGTACGAAGCCTTGCAATTCATGATTCAGCTTGCGCGTGTACCTGATGCAGTCTGAAGAATGCAGGTGTAGCTGTCCTTGTGTCGGATCCCACTACGGCGCTCTCACCCTGCAGAAGCCTATCTCGTGATTCCATGTGCCACCCACCGCGGCACCCGCATTGATTCTGGTCTCCGGAGAACACCTATCAATTATACCCGTCTTCTTGGATCAGTTTTAAGATCTCAAAAGTGTCTCAGCAAGCACATTTTATTAGGCCTAACCTAACAGTATTAAGCAGCATTGAACTCCACTGACTCTCATTAGACTTTAACTTCTCTGGACTACAAGAACTCTCTCTGGGAGAAAAAATAAATAACAAATAGCACTATCAGATGAGTTGTGTGGGGCTTGGCTAATTTTGGTCAAGCAGCTCAGGGATTATTTATATACTGCAATTAATTTCTCTTCATATAACTGTAGCATCATTTCACTCTGTCCAGTGTCCTATGAAGCTTTTTGACTTCTGATGTTAATTTATATCTATTACAGCATTATGAGGTGTTTGAAGAAATGATGTAGCAGACTCTCAGAATTATCTTTCTTTTTAAGAAAATAAACTGTTGACAGTTAGTAAATACTTATTGACCTCTGTTTGCCCTCTTGCCCAAGAAACATGTCCGAACTTTATAACCACAGTGGTGAGAAATGTATTTTTATATATAAAAAATGAAAATTACTATTCTAATGTCTTCACGGAAATCCCAAAGCCATGTCTTTACATATAAACACTAAGTATGGAGGGAGCTGGCAACACTGCTAATAGAAAGGAAGTGGTGAAGAAGGGCCTATTTTACAAAAACACATGTCATAGTAAAAAGTGTGTTTGAAAAAATATTTTAAAGGGTTGGAGCTAAACTCTGGCTAGTGAAAATTTGAATTTAACTAATAGTGCTACTTCAGATTACATTAGCTGAGAGATGTGTCCGCTGTCCAAAACTAGTAAGAGAAGGACTGAAACAGCTCTCGTAGGGAATTCTGCTTTCTAGAAATGCTCTATTTAAGATAAAAGAGACTGGAATCTCTGTGAGGCAGACAACGTCAAAGACCAAGTGATGGTCAAGATTAGGGTCTGAGAAATCATCCTGGGGACAGCTCAGATCTGCATCTTTATGCTTTTGCTATTGATAGCTTTAAAACTTAATTGGAAAAAGGCTACGAAAGTGAAGCAGAGTGCAGGATCAGAGCAGGACCTCTGAAGATGGCATAGTATGGACCCAGAATTGTACTCCAGCCCTGAAAGTGGAGATTCATTTCAGGAACCTGGGAAGGAGTCACTGGGACCTACACAGGGCTTCATATGCTTTTGGAAATGCAAATATTCCTATAGTCACTTCAGGAGACATTGTCATAAATGGCCTGGTATTTGTCATGAATCACTCTGAAGATAAGAAAAATGCGAGATTCACAAGGAATAGCAGGTTAGGACTAATAAGGGAATCTTATTTATTAACTGCATTTCTAAGGTATGCTTTAATATGGATAGATTAGTGATGATTTTTAGTTTCTAATGACCTGATTTCAAGTCATTGTCATGCTTCCCTCTGCTCTTACTGCTTCTGCTGTTTTCCGACTTTCATAGGCAACAAATGACTTCAGCACATGCTTGGCTTTAAGAAGATGACTCTCCTCCTGAAGGCAACAAGATTATTTACATCCTTGCGGTTATACAGGTATTGAAGTTTCAGACCCGCTCCAAGTGCCAGGGAGGCTGGGCTACTCTTTCTTGCACAGAAGCCAAATGCAAAGCTCCCAGGCAGGTTTTCCTGTCGTTACTAAAGCCAGTACAGCACCATGCATGTCAGCAACAGAAATAATAAAAACATGCCAGCCATTGACATTCCAAAGGAAAATTCTTCCTTGGTGGCTTGCTTGGTGGCACGTGACAAAAAAGTCACGCCATGTGCCACAATAGCACATGACTAGCCAGCCTGCGCTCCAGGGTAAAATAGGTCAAGGCTGAGATGCCCTGGCAGAGCCACGCAGGGAAGTTTGCATAACGCCTAGCCCCACGACTTCTGACTGAAGCCAGCATTATTAATCACTCACTTTCATGAGCAGTAAATTCACCCATAAAATTTAATTAAAAAGAAATCTGTAAATGCATTTTTAAAATAAGGCATAAAATACAAATGCCCATTAAAGGAGTGACATAAACACCCACTCGGAGCTTTACTGGGGAGCCGAGGAGGAGGGCTTCTTTGTTGTCGTTGTTCTGTAGTAAGTTTTAAAATACTATAAAAAATAAGCATCAAGAAGTATTGTTTTGAAGGGGTAAATTACACACCCTCTGAAAGAGATCTCTGTCAGCTGTCTCAGTACCAAAACTGAGTGTGCTATTAGGCAGACTAAATAGTAGGCACAACATAACTCTGTATCACTGGAGACCTCCCATATATTTGCCCAGAGGCTAATATTCTGAGGTGGATAATTAAGCCTTTTCCGTTCTGTGTGTTAAATAATAATAATAATAATTACATTTTTAGAAGAATTCAGCCCCAAATAGCAAACGTTCCAGCCAGTCCCTCCAGAAGCAGAGGGAACAGTTGCTAATCTATAAATACTGCCGTATCCAGGAAAGGCGACTGCTCCAAGAGCGCCTTCGCCTCGACACCGAGCCTCCTCCGCCGCTGCCGTGCAGGAAGGGGCTCCCTGGGGCTTGCTGTCCGAGGGGTGCTGCTGCAGCAGGGATGGAGCCGTGAACGTTGCCTGCCGAGTCAGGGGAACTTTCTGGCCCGCTTGCCTCCTCCCTCCCCTCTCCCCCCAAAAAAGAAAAAAAAATCACTGAACTTTGTATTGCTTGCTTGTACTGCTCCAGACATCTGCAAAATAAACTTTTTCATAGATGATTTATATGCAGGGAAGTTAAAAAACAAACTGACCTTTCTCACCCATCAAATAGTCCAAGCTTGTTCTTGTATCCGATTGCCTACTTAAACATTTGAGATTGCTCTTTGTAACGCATGGATATGCTTTTGTATGTGTCCACTTAGAAAGAAGTTCTAGGAGGAAAAGCAGTGAGGGGGTTTTGCAAGATGTTAGTCCACTTAGCAGATGGAACTGCTGAGAAAAATCACCACCTATTTTTCTGGAAAAACAATGTTACATAAGTGCTTCTGTAACTTTTTCTGTTTCATAAGTAACCTGGCAAGTTGAGTAATTCACATTCTGGGTATCATTCTAAAGAAATATTTCTAATAATCCTCTCTGTGTACAAAGCGGTATTGCCTCATCCCGGTCTGGCATTTAATCTACTAGTTACTATTTTCAGGAAGGCTATTTCCAAATCCAAACAAAAACAACAATCTTGCACTTATGTAGCGCCTTTCATCCTACAAGATTCCAAAGAGCTCTGCAGAATTAAAACAAAACAGACATACTGGACACAAGGGTGCTTCATTCATCACTGAAATGCAGCCAGCTCCAGGGCGAAACATGGTTGGTAGCAACAGCTCACAGCAATATTACATCGCAGCTTACAGCAGGCAGTGCAGAGTGCCCGAGTCTCTTCTTTCTTATCTTATTGCAGTTACACTGAATCCCGTGACCTGATGATTTATACATGTAGTCAAATGCGCAATATTCAGCTACCTCCATGGCAATGCCCTGCTCCCTTTACCACACATAAAGTCATGCAATGCCACTGTGTTCAAAACCTGTAAAGGGGGCAAGAGGGGAAAGCCACAGAGACTGGACAGGCTCTTGAGAGAAACGCATAGGATAATGCTAGTACATATCGTCCCCACAAACATCACGTGCAAAGAAAGATGCAGCCCAGCCTGCATTCTCTTTTTCCACGGAGCTCTTGTCTGCCCAAACCGTCTTACAGACTCTGGAGCCAGCACAGAAGTGGGAAAGGTCTGCCGAAGTCCAGAGCCAATACAACAACACCATGACCGCATCTTTCGCTGAATCTGAAATCTTTGGGACAGCCCTTGACAGCGGTGCAGCAGAGGCAGGCTCCAGTTTGGGAGGCAGTCCCTGCCGCTCTTCCCTCGCAGGGTTCAGGCAGCCTGCTGCTGCTTCGCAGCGGCCTCGGCACCGGCAATGCCGGCCCACAGCACCAGAAGCCCCAGCTCTGGACCAGCCTTTTCAAACCAAGAGGTTACGATCCATTTTCTCTCCTGCTCCACACACACGCTTTTACCAACTCGATATGGAACTATTTTGTGAACCTTTTTTCCAGGCTATTTTTCTGCTGCCTCCAAGTGTCACAGCATAACTCAGTCAGGCTGTACCAGGATCCAGAGCTGGCCATATTATAATCTCATTTAAAGATACGAAGCCATAATTAGTGAACTCTGAATAACCATTCTGTGTTATGATGTCTAATACTTGTCCTGGCTAATGCAAATACAGGGGAAAGGGTATAATCTTATTTACATGTATCAATGAACTGAATATACGTCTTTACAAAAACCCTGCAGTACTTTTGCCTGCACAATCTAATCTGTGGCACCAAAACTGCACATTAACTGCTTATACTAAGTTGTGCCTTGATTTAAAAAAAGAAAGAAAGGGAAAAAAGCACCAACCTTGTTAACCCTCTTACCAGGCTAATACTTCATTGCAAATCCCCTTGGTTGTAATGGATTTTTCCTTTTATACATACTTTATCAGCACCGTATTAGAGTGGCTTTTTATAAACACAGCACATGAGGTTAATAGCTAGAGCCTCGGTTAGGGCTTTTTTGTACCCTAAATCTCTACCAAGACTGTTATGTAAATGCTACTATTCTAAAAATAAAAGCAAAATGAATCAGGGAAATGTTACGTTATCACTCAGCATATTAGGTTATTAGTGATGGCAAACTAGGGCATGCTACTTGTAGGTGAAATACAACTCCTTACACAAGAACCTATCTTCACCTGATCAGAACTACCCTACCACAATTTATGGCCTGAATTTAGGAAATCTTTCAGGTACATCTTTATATATATGCTTATTGCATCAAGTCTCAGAGGTTATGCACTTAAAAAAGTCACTGAATTTAGACTGAATTCTAATACATGCATATGTGTTTTCTTGAACTGGTGAGCAGAACTATCCATGCTCATATCAATACTGGATGTAATGGTATATTTAAGACACACAGTTTTGACTGTAAACAATTTCAGCATTCACAGCTACTCATGGATTCCCAGGTCTCCTGATACATGCGATTTTGACATTCCTCACAATACTGTCTGCATCATGCTATGTCTTCAACAAAGGAAGCAAATAGAAATCAGTGTTTTTTCATAGATTTTAAGGCCAGAAGAGATATTTTAAAATCTCACCTAGTGCAAAACACAGCCAACATAACTGCATGCAGTGATTAGAAAAGTCATTACCAGCAGCCCATAGAAACTTCAAGGATGTTTTACTATTTCTGAGGTAACATCTTCAGCATATATGCTTCAGGAGAAGTTGCTCACACAACACTCATTTTATGGAAATTTGCTTAGGCAGTGTTTTCTCAGCTGCTTTGGAAATTGTAAGTGGGAGGGGGAAAACTTTAATTAATCTAGAACTATAAAATCAATGCCATAAATTAGACTACCTTGATCAGCACTCCACTTCTCAAGAGGATTACATTTGCCCCAAGTAATCTTTGCTTTGGCCCTCAGGAACTGCAAAAGAGCAGCCAATGGCTCTCATTCTCTCTTCTGCCTGGATGACCTTCATTGATCTAGAGGATCTCTTACAGAGTGGGGTGCGCTGGTCTGGACTCGCATGTTTTGCTCTCCTCTGAACTCGTACTGCTTTGCAAGGCTGACTGCAGCTACGACTGAAAACTGGGATTGTACAACTGCATAGATGCTTGTGCAGTCATGGGCACGTACCTCCCTAGATGGTGCTCATGGCAGAGGGACCACTACGGTCCCTATATCCACAGAGTAATTCCTTACCTAGACATTGCTCTATCTATAGGGTATGAGGGCACACTTGGTTGCTCAAGGCTATCTTCACTGTGAAACGGTTTGTTAGCACACAACATGATCCTACAGGTATAAGCCAGCCTCAGTACCTTCAGAGGCGTGCATCCATACTAGTACGTGACTACTTGTAGCTGAAGGTTTACTGCTCACTATGTTGGTTTTGTTCAGGTCACATATTATATTTTACTGACTTGAATCAAAACTTCTTGGGGATACATAGGAACATCTATTATAACATTTACCCCAAACTTAATGATATAAATCATGTCCTAGTTGCTTTTGCATAAACTGAGGACACAATTTTAATCCTTACTTATGACGCAAAGTTTAGCACTTCTGGACTGGCACCTTATAGAGAGTGCTTGTAAATAAAGACCACTGTAGTCCAAAAGTTCATCTGAGTATTGGATACTTTGTGAAGAACTCTGGTTTGTTTTGTTGGTATCCGTCACAAGCCACTTCATAATCTCACTTCAATGTAGTGTCTTCTGGATGTTTTCCCACAAGAAAGAGATTTGGCTTAATGGTAGGAGTAGCAGACTGGCTTCTGTTCCTTGCTCTGTAGCAGACAGACTCAGTAATTCTAATCAAGGCCCTTGATATCTTAGGTGAATTCTCTGCAAACATCTAGAGATATGTCTGCCTTACAAAGGTGGTATGAGAACTAATTTGAGAAGTACTTCAAGATTCTCATACAACCGCAGTGGCCAAGTACAGACACCACAAGAACAAAGTTTTCTGACGATATATAATTTCCTCACAACTCAAGTTTTGCACCTTTGACACTCGGCAAACAAAATCATGGAGAATGCTCTGTTTCATAGACATCATTTAGTGGTATCTAACAGAGATAATTAGCATTTGTGCTCAAGCAGTCCCTCCAAAGACTAAACATCTCATTTGTCTGGGCACTATATAAAACCACAGTGCCTGACCCGAACATTTTGTAATGTCAGATTAAAAGTGAGTTGCCCGAGGAAGCTTGTGGCAAAGATGAAAATTAAACTGAGCTCTCCCAAAAGCCCAATCTCATCTTTTTAACAGAAAAGCGCATACTGTCCCATTCAGTATTGAGTCAGAAGGCAGAGACCCATTTGTAGTGAGACCTGAGTGTCATCTCCTAACTGTTCTGCGAAGTGAAAGACCACAGCTGGTCCTGTTCCCAGTTCATGAGAAATAAGAAATCTTTTCATAGTGTTCATGGAACTTTCCCCAGACTGAAATATTCTATCTAGACAGCTTTTATTCTAGAAGAAAAAACTCCAGGCATTTTCTTAATAATTTTAGCATTGCTCACTCATTTTTCTTCTTTCCCCCCCCCTTCAATTCCTCCCTGTCATGAGAGTAAAAAAAAAAAAAACATTCAAAATGGAACGTTTTCTTTAATCCTATAAAGAATTAGTATAATTGATGCAACTATAAAATTTATAGGCATGGAATCAATGCTTATTACAGTCAAAACATGCCAGGTCACTTCTCTGTGGCTGGTTTAAGGCTGTTCCGTTAAGTATAATGTTAAATGAAAATGCTTTAGTCTAAACATGAAAAGGTTATATTGTATTACATCTCCACAACTCCGCAGGACTGTTAGGGTCTGATTCCAGGGTTTCGTACAGAAGACCCTCCACTGTTTTCTTTCTACCGTCAATCTGAGGCAAAACTAACTTTTGACAGTCACAGTAAGTAGCTGTTATAATGTAGATAGTAATTTAATCTGGAGTTGTATTACTCCTTAAGTAGTTCAGACTTTGCCTTTATGTTTTGATGGTCAGGAAAACACTGAAAAATTGAGTATGAATGCAGCTTAATCACGGCAAAGATGGTAAATCTTTTCAGTCTCTCTTAATTTTCCTGTTCTCAGACTCCTACCTCCAGGGCTAATGGAAAAGATGCAAGTGTTACGCAGACCCAGTTGCTCCTGCTTCTGTAACTAGAACCGTATTCTTCTCACTGTATGAAACATTTCTACACACTTAAAGTTTACAATTAAGCTACTAAACTTTTCAGCAGACATGTTTTTCTAAGCAGCAAAGTGTTTTATAGCTATTCTATTGGCCTAGAACAACACACTCACATAAATCTAACCGTAGAACATTTAGCAGGTATATTTATTAGGGCTGGATCCAATCAACCGGACTGGAGAATCTCAAGTTGAGCAGATGCCCATTTTGCTACTACTTTGTTATTTCATCTTCATGCTGTGCCTGGCAGTAAACACTTCCGAAACAAAACTGTGAGGCCAAACTGCGAATGCATGGTGCGACTGACCCTGATGCAGTGGTCTCTTCAGATTACAGTTCCTGGGCCAAAGTTTGTTCTTGGTTGAGCAGGTGTAATTCCTGTTGAGCCACGTGGGAATTCCGCAGTTTTAAATAAAAACAGCTCTTGGCCCATTATCCACTTACATGCACTATGCCCAGGGGCCAAGATACACAGACCTGACAAGTGACTGGGGGTTCCTCAAGAGCTTGAAGCTCTGCTACACGCAGTTTAAACAAAGCAGTGCTCCAGGCAGCAGCGAGCGGGGGCCAGTTTCGTTGGTCTGAGTTTCGTCACCCAAAATAAAGGCCCTTAAAATCCCTAGTCACTTTCCAAGACAGACCAAAACCCCCCAAATTAAAAATCATGGCAGTGTCAAAGCCTGAATAAATACATATGTCAGCTGCCAGGATCTGGGATGTCAGTTTTCAAGGCATATATTGCCCCAGACTAGTCTGTAAATAATTCTTTTTTTTATTCGGGACTTTCAAACCACATCACTAGTGGGCTGGGCTTGTGGTTCTTCATTTGCATATTCTGTGTTTTGACCTAAATTGAGTTAAATACAGGGGAGAAGAAATGAGAGTCAAATTTCATTAACAAAATAAAGCAGCTCGTGTGAAATCAGCGTCTAGCGATGGAAAAATATGCAGCCGAACTGAGCCCTTCACTGGTTATTTAACTAAAACAAGGTCTCCTTAATAACAAACACTCCCATCTTCAACTGCATCACAGACACTAATGGAAAATCTTGGCATCTCTCATTGTATGGGAATACGAGGCAGAGCTGGTGAGGACTTTTTCCTGCCATCCCCTTGCCAACTGTACATTCCATCTGACTGAGGATTACTGATAATTTTTGGCAACTTCGTGGCTACAGAGGGCTCTTCTGTACAACTATTTATTTATCCAAGGCTTCAGGAATTTATTTTTAACAGAACTTTAAAAAATGCTGTAAGCACAAAATATGCTAATTGTATTAACAAAAGGATTCCTAAAACAAGCTTTCCTTTTTTTTAAGCGTACTTTGGGGCCAAGTTCCTCAGTTGGTGTAAGTGGGTAGAACTGCTCTCACTTCAGTGGACTCCTGCCAAATTTGCAACAGTCGTGGATCTTTCCCAGTAGAGCAAAATGCTTATAAAAATCTGAACAAAAGGAGTATTTAGTTGTATGTATATTCTTTCCTTAGTAGTAGTACCAGGGAACCTTTAATAGTCATGTCTCTGTAACTGAGTAAGGGACTTAATATGCCAAGGCAGCACATAGAGACACAGACCCTGTCACACAAACCTGACAACCTGAAGAGAGAAGACAGGCCAAGGATATATTATTCCCATTTTACAGATGAAAAACTGACACAAAAAAGCAGTCAGCCGGTGACTGCGAGGGCGTCTCTAAGGATCTGGCTGCCTCCTGACCACACGGCCGCTTGCAGACAGCCTGGAGACCATCTGGAGGCGGCCGGGGCAAACGCGTCCTCCGAAGCGCGATGCAGCAGGGATGCTGGGCACGCGGGGCCCGGCGGGATCCGAGGGCAGCCTTCAGCCCCGCGGCCGCGCTGCTGGGCGGCGGGGGGGCCTGGCCGGAGCAGCCTCGGTGGGGCTGGAGCCCCTTCTCGGAGGCGAAACGCCCTGCCGAGCCACGCATGGGCCGGCGGCAGAGCTTCGGCGAGACGCGTCCGCGGGGACGGGGAGTCGAGCTTGCTACAAGTGGTTTTAAACCGCCAACTTGTTAACCGAGTTTTATTTTCTACCAGACCAGACAGTGCTGACTCCAGCAGAGCCCTAGACTACCTCTCTCAGGCCGTGTAGACCTACCCAATTAGATTAAGCAGCTTGTCAAAAACCCTTGACAAAGCCGAGAACTGCACGATGGCCTCCAGTGTCCCCCTCCAGAGCACAGGCTCCTATTCCCTAAATGTCCTGGAAAATCTCAGGACTAGATTAGAAACTATTACTTTCACCACAAAAAATTCAGTGACAACTTTTTGGTTTTCAGCGAGAGAAAGCTGAAATGTTTTAGTTTTGAACAGAGTTCTTCCCCTCCACTTTTGGGTACCGAAAACCAAAGAATTTTTACAAGCAAACCCGGCTCCTGGTTTTAGCAGGAAGTCTGCTGCCCAAAGAGAGCCCCACAGTGTCTTCTGAACCTGAACCTGGGCATTTTCAGATATTTTACTGAAAAGATGAAAAGCAACTTTTGACCAGACCAAAACTTTCCACACAATTAAAGAAGCTATTTTCTGTTTTCTTCTTCCTTTTCATCAAAATTTTGGGTAGTGGGGAGGAAGCACGGGGCTGTGTCCCAGCAGCACCTCTCCCGGCACCGCTCTGGGAGGCAAGTGCGGAGACTCATCACTGAGTCACAGCCTCTCCCATGTCCCCTCCTTGGACTGAGGAGGCAGCAGAAATTGCTTTTGACCTATGTCAGCACTAAGCCGTGCTGCCTGGCACGCAAGGGGTTCACCAGGGACAGCTCTTCGCCGCCGCAGCTCCTCCCCACCCACGGCATCCCCAAAGGGAAGCAGGTGAAGAGCCTCACTTACTGCCCTGACGGAGGGTCCACTGCAGCGGGGACCGCTGGGAATCTATCTTGTGTACCTGACATAACCAAAGATGGGCAATGTACAACTGGCTTTGGTTTAAACCTCCTGCGTTCGGTTTTCAAGACAGTCAGCGTTACCTTTTGCCTTGAACCGAGCGTACATGCACAAACTGCTAGCCAGGCTCAGCTGAAGCACAATAACGTACTGAGCCACGGCTTCCTGCACACGTGCCTCGGCGCTGAGCAGCGTGGAGGCTGGCACACAAGCGCCTGTGTAGCTCCGAAGCAGGAAAAGCATTATTTCACAAAAATGAAAATTTCTCCTTTATAAAAGGTTTAATTATTTTTAAATGTAAAATAAAATATCCATAAAGTAACCAAAAGAAGTTAAATGTTCCCTTTGAGGGAAATTCTCTCTTTTTAAAATTATCCCTTTTTCTAATAAACTAGTAATTTATGTAATCCATATAAAACCACTAACATTCATTCTTCTATTTTTAAATAACATTGGAGAGCTTTCCCAAGGCTTATTTTATTTTTACGAGAAGGATTAAAGATCATGATGGGCCAGATTCTTCCACACTTCTATCTGCTGACAAGTAACATGCTCCTGCCATAATCCCAGTGACGAGAAGTCAGGGATGTGTCACTGTGCCCAAGTTGCATCACCCTGTTGGCTGCAGGGGAATAATACCAGGCTGAGATTCACTGCTCTGAATGCAATGCCATCTGATCTGGAGCCTGACAAACAAGTCGTAAATCAAGTGATCTTTATGTTTGTATAAAAAAACTTCAGGAAAAAAAATAGATAAAGGGTCTCTGTATAGAGCAATTTGTTCTATCCAGTCTCTTATCCAGCTTAATTTTCATTTTGCCTCACAGTGAACCTGCATATTGTGATTTGTCTAGACTGCACAGGAAGGAGTTCATGCTGCATCCCTATTTCTGACCCAGAAGACGATCACGGGAAGAAACTACAGCCGAGTCACCATGCTTCCTGAGGCTCTCTCCTTCAGGAACACTGCTGTGCACCAACCCGTACCTGCGACATGCAGAAAGCATCATCTGTCCTTGACATAAAAATACTTTAGTTTTGGATCCAGATTAGATCATGTGCCAAAGTGCTGCAAGTCCGTGTGACTGAAATGTCTAGAAATGACACACTCTGAGACAGCATTGCGGTCACAGACCAAGGGACACGCTAGCCTCAAACACTCAAAGGAGCGGTGGATGAAGTCTACCCAGATAAGAGAAACCCTCCCACTCTCTCATTTCCCGACTGCCCCTTATTGCTCACTCAAATAATTCAGATGTTTTAGCCCTTCCAGACAAAACCTGCAGCTTTAAATTAAAATGTCATCTGTTAGTAAAGAAACTAAGCTATGTTTTTCATTCCTGAGAAAGGACTCACTTATGCTTATAACTATAAGTTGCTAGTGATTAAGCAACTGGTATATTTTCACACTCATTAAAAGAAACACGGTGTGTTCGCCTTTCTAAGAAAAGGCATCTTGTTTGTAATACTGTAATACATTGGGAACACCTTCTAATTGGTTTCTAGTGCCCCTTGCCAAAATTCAGACACAAGTTTGTTTATTTACACAAGGAAAAAAATAAAACATTGTATAATTAGTCGAGTAATGGACTCCTAAATTCAGCAACTCAGAGGCATGCAAAACTGACAAACTTTTTAAGATTCCATTTTGGTTTATGAAATATCTCAATAGGTAGCTCAGACTGCATCATGGCTATTGTAGCAATGTGCTGCTCAATGTGGTGTTTGTGTCGAGATGGAAAACTTTGACATGTTTGATTTTTATGCAAGTCAATTAACTTGTTTTTTAAAACTGTAAGGGCATGCTTTGCAAATAAGATTACTTACTATAAATTATGAGAACATAGGGCTCCATTCAGACAAAAATGTTACACACCCCTTACACATGCACAAGTCTGCAGAATATAGTTCTGCACCCTGACAACCTATTCAGCTAGGGGTAGGAGCTTATTTTGGTCTATTCCATGGGGGCCTTCCCAAAAAGATATGAACAAAAGGGGATAGAGTCTTAATTAGAATGTCTCTCTGCACCCCACCTCCCTTCGCACCACCCAGGCAATTCCAACAGGCCAAAACCTCTCCTTATGTGGTGAAGGCAGAATTTCTTTTTTCAGTTAAGTCAGCCCACAGCAGAATTAGCAATGGTATGTCCCCCTAACCACAGCACAGACAGACATTTGGCCATTCCCACCTGTGAATTCTGCTCTCAACACTCACACTTAAGCGTGGTCTCTTGACTGACTGCAGTCATGTCCATCTGTTAACATAGCATTCATTATGCTTGGCCCCAGCTCAGATGGGACCCTTAAACCAAGACAGCAGGGTGAAGCTGTCTCTGGAAAAATGACACTGAGAAACAGAACTGACATACTTATAGCACAAATGAAGATGCCAGGGGTACTGAAGTCAGCAAGAATCATTTTCATTTACCGAAATAGGTGTTTCGTCAAGACTCGTCGACTTCGTCAACACTCCAGTGTCCATTTCTGGTTTCCAAAACTCAGCTGCTTAGATGGGTGCACAAGGAACTCAGCATGTCTATCTGGCATTTAAAACACAACATAAAGAACTGCAGATATGAACTTGGGGCTTGAAGACAACCACAGTGCCAATACATACACAAAGCGAATCCAGAGACAAGTATGAGTCAGACAAAGAAAAACTGCAGTATTTGTCCAGGCCCTTTCTACTCTTACACACGCAGAGAATCTTTACCTAAGCAAATCATCCCATTGATGACACATGCGAGAAGGAATTACTTGCATGGAGAAAGGTTACTGGATCTGGTCCCTGCTCTGTGCATACTGTGATATAAAGCCAACTCTTACTAAGTCCAAGACTTGTTCCTATTAGTTCTGAGTATTAGGTTAAGGCACAGGAGACCACACGGCAGAGCGTTCTGTCTTCCCTGCCAACTTCAATCTAGGTAATGAAGTCATTCTCATCTGAGTTTGATGTCAGATTGTTGGTTCCAATTTAAAGTTTGCAGCATGGATAGACCCTATATTGCAGAGTTATTCATTTCCCTGAAACGTCTTTTACCAATGAAAAAAGGTTAAAAACGGAGAGAGCAGAGTAAGGGACAAATGGCTTTCCTTGTTCCCTGGCTACGTTCTGGAAGAACCTTCCCACACACTGCTTGCTATTAGAGCTAATTTCCAGCCTCAAGTCGCAAACTTGTGCCCTTAGAAACAGTTGTACACATTGACAGGAACACACATATGCCACATACACATTTAGAAAATGACCGTCAGTCAAAAGGCTTTCCAAAGTTGGATTCCCATAACTGTGTTCAGAATAATGGAAGATGCTAGTCTGATCAGGCATTAGCCATGCCATTTACCAAGAGTGACCTGCCACGTAAGGAAAGATACCTCCCAGAACGGTAAAACCCATTCATCACGAGAACCAGCGTGGCTACGTGCCTCTGAGCAGCCTTACAATGTCGGGTCAACTGTTGTTACTGGCAAGACACTGCTGTGGAAAGCCTGCAACAGAATCAGGGACTCATCACTACCAGTATGTGTTGCTATGGACACCATTGAAGAAAAGCAAAATCATTTGAGAAGGAAATAAAAGACTCTTTTCCACCAATAGTGGCAGACACTCTAATAGGTTAGTGATCCTGGTGGAATGCTAATCAACAGCACATAGAAAGACTTGGAAGTCATGCAACTTTTAATATTCCTAGTGAAGGAGCGCAGAAGTAAATTCATGTAATACGTGGCCACACACACGGGATTTGTATTAAGCCTTAGCACTGAAAACGCAGGCATCAAGTGGTAATGCTACAAATAAATCAGATCATATTTCTGTCTTAGAAATCTTTCTCCTCATGGATCTCATACGCAAGCCGAATTCACCTGAAGACCTCCTCTACACAGTCCCAGTGAACCAGATGCTTAAGTGGACTTGGACTCCTTGCTCGTGTAAAATCGAATAGCTCGCCTGACTTCAGCAAAGCTATGCTGATTTATGGCAGCTACGGATCTGGCATCTGATTTGAGCTGTGAGACAATCTAATTTTTCCATTCCTAACAGCTCTGGTGAATAATTTAAATAAATGCTTGGAGCTCACCAAAAATAATATATTTTCAAAATTTTTGGTGAACAGAAAAGTAAAAAAATACTGGCTTAGAATCATGCAAATTGCTCTGCTCAATCTTAAAGAGTTCAGTTGTGACTGAGAGGTGATTTTTGTCTTACGTTGGTTAAAAACTGATAGATCTTTATGTAATAGAACTGAATGAGGATATTTTCAAAATGAAAAAATGCTTTAAGTAAAAAAATCAACGGGTATTCATATTAATCTGAAAATGTCAAAATAAAATATTTGGATTTTTAAAAATTGTTTAATGGTTTCCAGTCTGGAAAATGGCCACATTTTTTTCAGCAGGTGTGAATCTGTAAACGTTACACTGCCACTGAATCACCATTTTTGCCCCAGAAAAACTGCTAATATATTTTTTTCAGCTGTAGGAGTAGCTAAATCCATTGACCGCAGTAAGACAACTTGCATAAGTAGGGCCAGAGGCATTTACTGTTTTAACAGAACCTAAAGTATTCTGAGCAATTTACAGCAGAGATATAGAAGCACGGACATTTTCTCAAAGGGACTTTCAATCTAATTTCACTTGCAGTGCAATGAGATGGATTCAAAATTTCACAAAGAAGGACAAGGGTTACAGCAGTAAACTATAAAAATGCTCAGTAAAGGCTAGAAAGCAGCAAAATCCTTTGAAATAAAATGTTTGACTCGCACATTGCAAGTACCATAGCAAAAATGACTCTCAAGCCTCTGAAGTAGATTTGGGGATGATTTGCAATAGGGCTTTTTAATATCTGCAGTACAGCTATTCGGGTATTCAAGGTATTCAGTCCTATAACTTAGCGTTGTGACAAATTGTTTTATTTTTGTTTTTCCAAAGAAATTAGGCTTACTGGGCTGTCCTGCCTGTAAGTTCGTATGCTCTCTCAGTTATTAATACTAAATTCCTGACGGTGACAAAAAGACAGGAGCCATATTGGGAAGAAAGACCCTATGAGCGCTCCCAGTTTCTAGGGTGAGCTGAAGCATGAGCTCACGTTTTATTGGAAGTGGAAGACCCAGAGCCGTGCCTCCCCAGCGGGGCGGACGGACAGCCCAGGATTCGGGCCGTGTCCCTCAGAGCGCAGCTCAGTTTATTCACTCACAGCTGATGTCACCCGGCTTGCAGCGCCTAGCCAAGGCATCGCTCCCCAGAAATGGGAGGGTCAGGTTAGTGCTGTCCGAGTTTGGCTCCAGACAGATTTGGCAAATGAGCTCCAGGAATTCACTGTCAAGACATAAATCCACAGGAAACCAGGTTTCACATGTTCCATGGCTCAGTATATTCTAAATATTGCAATTTCCCCTCAGTGTTCAAATTCTTGCTTCCAATGAGCAGCACTGCAGGTCATTAGAGGTTACAGTAAGAGCTGTCACAAACTTGAACATAGGAAGATATCCAACACAGTTGTAAAATGCATGTATTGTGCTCTTCCCTACCGGTAAGCCTGCGCGGAAGACAGAAGCCTCTTGCTGCTGCCAGCTAATGGTTTTCTTCCGATCCAGTGGCAGAGGTCTCTGCAGAGGCACGGACGCTCCTGCTGCAGGCCGCTGCCAGGGACTGTTATACCAGCTACTGCAAACAGCAATGCAACAACTTTTCCCCAAAAAGCCCCTGAACGCTACTGCTTTACGCTAGGAAGTGTCCGAAAGAGTTCTTTTAATTACAGATTTTCATCTTAACTACAGCAAAATCCCAATGGTTATACCAGAAATTTCTCATGAGCTTCTCAGGAACAGGCAATATAACTTCAGAATGTATGTATTTTACAAAAGGAAAAGGGAGTGATAAAAAGTCCATGTTTTGCTTTTTACAGAAAGCTACAGAAATTCCACAAAGCTAAGTATTTTCACAGAAAACTTTCAATTTCATAAAACATCTACTATTTGGTCAAAAAATATTTAAATCAAATATGTTGACCAGCTTTAGCGAATATGTTAACAGACACAGAGTAACCTCAGGGACAGCTCATTACTGTGCAAAGGCAGAAAGATTTTAGGCCACAAGAAACAGAAAAAGGGACTTCTAAAAGGACTTCATTTATTTTACAAGCAGATTAAGATCTTCAATTGGCATAAAATAGCTGTATTGAAGTCAATAGGCTTATCCATTACATAGGCAGGGGCTGATGAAGAACTGAATGCAGGCGGGAGGGGACTCAACCACACGGATCCTCCTGCAGCATGTGACACCATCAACCCGGCTGGTGGGAGGCAGAAGGAGGGAAGAAGTGAAAGCAAGGTAATGCTGTCTTAGCCCTGCCTCCCCCCGTCCTCCCTTCTTCCCCACAAATCCATCCTTCCAGGAGACGTGGCTTAGAGCCTAATTATTGTGCTTTAGGATTTCTCTTGCCTGTGAGAAACTCTAAGTCCTCCTCTTTTTCTCATGACTTCAGAGAGAGCAGATTTGGGGATGAGTTTTTCTGTAGCTTCTAAGTAAGCTATATACCTAAATCACACATTTTTTCTATGTGCACCTACCTCTGTTAGCTGTTTTTTGAAAAAAAATCTCAGTATAACCAGAATTTGCCAAATGCACACTCACAGCATCAGATACGAACTTAAGCAGTAAGACTCCATCTGCTGTTTTTTTCACTGTACAGAGTATTATCATTGTCTCCTACTGGGAGCTGTGAACTTAAGCATCCAAAACTCAGCCTATAGTTTTTTCCCTGATAGGTGTCTGAATGTGGAGTAAGATGCCTAATCCTAGGCATCTCAGCTTGAAAATGTTGGCCTTAAAATCTCTTGGCATCTCTCAAAAGCTTAAAAGTAAGAGGAACCTAGTCTGGCTGTCTGAAAGTTTCATTTAGATGGCTTTAAATATATTGTGATTGATTACAGTCTGAACATTTGACTACATGCCACTTCATTAGACTTACCCACTTTTTTGTTCGTACCATAGATGGGAAATCAAAAATGATCTCTTTAAAAACTCTGATATTTAATTTCCCATAAGATATGAGAGAGATTCAGAGCAGTGTCTGGAAAAAAATTAGGATAATAAGGTGTATAAATCTCTGCTTCATTTGAAACAAAGCATAAAAGCCAACCCCACATTAATTTTTTTGCTGAAAGAACTTCAATAAGTTTTAAAGTAAGTGTTTCATTTACTGCCACATGCCACACATACATGGCAAACAGTTTATACAAACCACAACACTCAGCTGTTCCTGGTTAGGTAAAGCAGCGCTCCCCTGAACACCCAAGCTGCTTTGGGCTCCCGCGGGATGCTGGAATACAGGGTGCTGAGCATCTTGGCCTGATCCGAGGAAGAACTTACAGGCATGTTTTCCTTTAATCAGGAGAGCAGCTCTTCTGCGGGAGTGCTCGTGAAGCCTCGGTTGAGTATGTGCTTAAGATTTTGTTGGCTCAGACCAAAATGCTCTGCACTTTTGAAGGCAGCTTAAGTACAGCGTAACTATCCCTGAGCTGGTGGTCTAGCATTAATGCCTTCTTCATGCAGTTTTAGTGAACTTTATTAGACTTTTCAGCTAAACAGGAGAACGCTCCAGTGTGCATATATACAACGCAAGATCCAGCTCCTCCATGGAAAGGAAGTGTTCACACGCTTCTGAAGCCAACAGCCTATGAGCAAATACAGCAAGACACAGGATAGATATCAAGTGTTCCTGAGGCCATGAAAAAGATTTCTAATGTAGCACTGAGACTGAATTTAGTGCTTGATCATAACTAAGACAGTAAGCCTTATTCACAAGCGCATCAAGGTTCAAGTCAATGACCTCACCTATTACACAAGTATTACCTACAAAACAAAATTCTAGCTGCTTATTCCAAAAGGACATGATGCACCTGGACATCCGCTCAGTTTTAAAAGGCAGTATTTCAGCCCATCTCACCTGCCTATAAAGTCACTCTGACAATACATGTATGTTTACAATCATATCTAAGCAATATTTTCCAGTACCCTGTTGCTATATGAAGGACAGAGCACCCTTAGAGGAACAGATCTTTGCACAGGGCAAAATAAAACCAACTAGATACGTAGGATCTCTAAATGTCCAAAGCAAACTAGGAGGGGAAGTGAAGGAAAATTGTTGTCTGTCCATTTTTCATTCACAGACAATATTATGAAGTGCTTGGAATACCAGAAGGTTCATTTTGAAACAGAAGAGTGATGTTTACACTGGCCCTTACATAAATATGTGTTGGGTTTATGTACTTCTTTTTCCTAATACTTGAACTTAAATTCAGTTTATTTACTGCTAAGAAAAGGTGCTGGAGTTTTTATTGCACAGAACAGGTACAACACAGCAGCTTGGCAAACATATTCCGAGTCACAGCCTCTTCCATCCTTTGTTCAGTGAAAGGCCGATTCAAAGAGCTGCATGACTGGGGTCCTATGAAAGTGTAACCTCCAACCCGGGGCCTGGGCATTTGCATTGCCTTAACCAAAGCAGACCAACCCAGCTAGCAGAATGTGTTTGTACTGATATGGGTACAACGAATTTACTGGAAAATCATTTATACCACCCAGTGCAGCAAGTGCTTCCAATTAATGTAACAGCAAAGTAGGCACTTATATTTGCTGCATCCTCTTCTGGACCATGGTTTTGCATCCAAGCCAGGTAAAAAGATTATACCAGGTATAGGCCAAGTATAAAGATATTACTGTGCCAGCAGGAATGTACTGTACACCATTAGAACTGCATCTAAACAAGGGGCTATACTGGTCATATTCTCCCATATCAACCCTCCTGAGAGAAACAACCGCCCCTCAACAACAGTATACCCTTATTGCTACTTAATCACAAATGTAGACCAAGCTTCCGCCTTCCTGTTTCCTTTTGCTCTTTCAATTGAGAATCCTTGCAAGCGTGTCAGCTCTGGTGGTGGCTTTGTGATCTGGATCCTGCTTGGTAGGATCTATGCAGAGACCAACAACTCACTCTGCGCAGCCCACTATGCAGGCATCAGATGACTGTGGCTTTCAGTTACTACCTCTGGACTGAAGCCAAAGGCCTAGCGGTGAAAAGCTCTTTATACCATTACCAATCCCCCGAGCCACCCAGTCCTTCTCCATTGCATACAGGTTTTTAGTGTTGTGCCTTAAGATCTGTTCTGGTTCTGAGTAACGTTCTTTGTGATGGGAGTCTTGCCACTCCCCCTCTCATGAGGAAAAAAAAAAATACCCAAGGAGGGAGTGTGAAACCTATTTTGAAACTCCTTTACGATTATCTGATGCAGCTAGCACTCTTGGCTTCTCTAAGGGGGAGACCTGAGTCCCAGGGAATGTCCGTCTTAGGTGAAGAGTAGACTCCACCTATGAAGTATTATTACCTGTGTGCCTTCAGTCAATACCGGTGGCTTTACCTTGCCGGTAGCTCACTTGCAAAGGTGCATCTGCGCACTGGCAGAGGAAGCCCTTGCAGGAATGGCTGTTAAGCTTTCTGGGATATTTGCAGACCAACTGGGCCTAAGCACACATCCAGGTTAGTCCGGTCCTGAGATCTGGCTCAGACCCATGCATGGGTCTGACTCATGCTTAATGGCATCCCTACAGAAGACAGAAGGTACAACCGCTGGGCCCCTAGGACATCTCTTCTCAGCTGGCTTCCATCTAAACTATCCATCTAAAGTGTCAGAGGCTAAATTGCGCCAGCTCTGCAGCCCCATTCTCCACTTCAGCAGAGGAAAGTGACTCACTGTGAAGTTGTACCCATGCAGATATCCCTTTAGTATGTTTTCTCCTGAAGTCCTTAGAAAGCATATCGCATATAACAGCTGATTTTCCCTACACAGAACAGCAGGAGACTTAACAGTAATACACTGGTACCCGGCCTTCACGAAAGAGGGCTGTAAGCTGCTGATCCTGCAATAACACCTTTAAGGATTTAGAGTCTTTAATGTTAGTTGCTGAATATTTCTGTTCCCCTCCAAACCATTCCAACAGTTGTTTCAAGTGAAAGTATTCATTCCTTTCCTTTTAACCATTGGAGCTTCTTGCTCGGTTTGTGAGCAAGGAAGAGGGAATGAAAGGGTCTCTTCAAATTTGCTATAGCTGCTCTCTTAAAAGAGAGCATTGACACAGATTCTGCAGCCCTTGCGTGTAGTAAAACTCCCAGAGGACTCACACGCACAGAAAGACTGCAGGATCCTTGTGGGTACTCCAGGAAGAGTGTGGCTATTCTCCTCCCCACTGGAGGAGAGGATCGTATCTATTCCTAGCATGGATCTACCAGGTGGCAGCATTCCCCTGCCAACATACCTTTGGTTTGGCTTACCTTGAAAGCTATGATGTTACATTATATGATGACGTCATTATATTTATTTCAACTTTCAATGAAGAGTCCTGGCAAATCTCCGAGCTGGAATATCTTCTTTTTAATGGATCCAAGATCCAGCCAACATGGTGCAGATTACATTTACATAACACAACCCAAGTAATGTGAACTGCTAGGAATTTTTTTAACAGCTGTTGACGTTACTAAATTAAGGATATTTCTCTGTTAAAACTATGGAAGAGGAAAAGCTTGTCCAGTGTTTATACAAACACTACTGCTCTAATGTCTAGCTGTGGTTATTTTTGTGATAATTCTATCATGTGCTCATCCAGGCTCAAGAAGAACTTATCTTTGTGGTGGTATTTTTAAAGCGGCAAAATGAATCACATACACACTTTCACTGTTAACCAAAAGTTTGAGAACACCATATCTTAATGGTGTGTGTAACAAGGTTTTCCTATTTAGGTCTTTTTCTTCACACAAACTGGACTGATCTGGAATGGGCTTATCACAAACCTCTGGAAACCTTACCTCTGGTCTTCATTTTTTATCCTTTTATCAACTGTGTTACTCTTTGCACTTTCAAATCAGTCTACAGCACAACAACTTGCTTTGGAAGTCACATACTTTTTCTGATAAACTGAAGTATAAAGCTTTCAAGAACACTACATAAGATACTGTTCTGCACTGGCAAAACCAATTGCCTGGATGCTAAATCTAGTACCATCGAGGAATCCCCTTAAACACTGGGCCTTACTTTGCTAGGTCTTGTATAATCATGTGATGTGAGAAAACAAGTTACTCTGGACAGAGACTAACCACACAGACAAAGAAGACGAAGTCCTGTACCCCTGACAGGGAGCTGCAGCACCTAAGTTAAAGGACTCACCCAAGGCTACAGAGTTTGTGGCGGAGGTGGAAATGGATTTCTATTTCCCATATTACACTTTAAGGCACTAAAATTGCAAAGAAAGAAACTGAACAGCAACTATGAGCTCACTTTCAACCTTTCCCTTCTTATTTCTTCCCCACAGTGGTCTCTGTGAGGTCTTATGATGCCACTACAAAGATCAGCAAACAAAACTTGGCTGTGTTATGAATTGATTTCAATTTAAAAGAGTCATAATTCAATCTTGTTTTAAAAACATATTACAAAATCTAATATTAAAAAGATTTGCATAGAAACATTCATCAGAAAGATATTTTATTTGTTTGGCTTGAAACACTTCCACTACAAGCCAAATATTTCAACACTAGAGCAGGAGGACCAGAAAGTGAACCTGACCAGAAACAACAGTGAAAACTATTAGTTTATTTTTGCTCTAACAGCTGACAAAATTTAGTTATTTATTTTTAAAAAAGCCTTGTGGATGGTGAAACCCGATTTTTTTAACCTGAAATATTCTTGGAAATTTATTAGGAACCTGGCGTCATTAGTAGAGAAAGTATGTATGCACATATATCTTATTAATTACAATCACTATCAGATTAAAAGATAAGACAGATATGGAGATAGATATCTATACTATATATTAATAACACATTTACTTCACACTCACATAACACCCACAAACACATGCATCCCTGCATGCGTAACATTTTAAAAACTTTAACCAAGCTGTCAAAGGTAGTTTCCAGATGAAGCCTCTGTTTGCCCCACTGCTCTGATCACAGACAGATAAATCACCGGGTGAGTCCTCTAGCTAAGTAGTGAGAATATTACTTTAGTAAAGTTTGCTAATGGGGCAAAGGACCTTGTATTGTAATCCAGTGACATTTTCAACCTTCGGAGAACTTTTGTTGACATTCCCGAGTCGCTGGCTGCCATCCCAGCATGAAATAGTTTCTGTTCACATAATTCTCATGTTTACCAGTCATGAAAAACTCTTGCTTTTGGCTTTTTTTTAAATAAACTTTTTTTTTCTTGCAAGTGAAACTCTGTCTAAAAAAATATTGGCCCCAGGCATAGAAGGTTTTGCATAAATTCATATGTGATGAATGGCTGATTTTAATGTTATTTGGGTATTTGTCAGAACCTAACAAATATACATGGTAATGGTGGTTCATAAACTTAAACATCTCAATATCCCCTTTCTTCTAGAAATAAATTACGTTTGTTTGCCCTGCCTGGAGTCCTAAGGTAGCCGACATTAGGAATATTTTAAATGTGATCATCCATCCAGCATGTCTTTCAGGCGCCACGAAGATTAAATGAAAGAATCATAAGATGAAGGTCTTTAACTTTTAATCCTTTTACAATGAACCCTTAGATAGACATGGGGGCAGGGTGCCTCCTATGTGAGTAATAATGCCTCTGTTCCTCTTCACTAGGTTAATGAATACCCTAAATGTCCCAAGATCTGATTTTTTTCCCCAAACTATTGAAATTAGAAGCAAGGAGATGGGTGGTAAAACGCACCGAAGGAGTGAGAGAGGGGATGAATACGCATCGGAGATACGCGGAGTGACCGTCGCCGAAAGCGGGCTGGGCTGTGTCAACGGGAGACCCGCGGGTTTGAAAGAATCAGCATAGATTCCCCGGGAGCTAAAAAAAAAGGGGGTTGGTTCCAAGGTAAATAGGAAAAGGCTGCGGGCAGTGTCACGGAGCCCCGAGCAACACGTGCCGCGAGTCTCCGCAGCTGCTATCGCCCAGGCACCAGCGCTCGCCTCGGCCGGCACGTAAAAGCCCAGCGCCCGGCGAAGCGCGCCGGGGCCGCGCGGAGGCGGCGGAGCGCTGCGCGGGCGCGTCCTGCGGGCGGGTGGCGGGCCGCAGCCCCGCGGAGGGTGCGCGCACCGCGCTCCCAACGCGTGCGGCAGTGCAAGCGCCGCCGCCGGGCAGCGCGCTGCCCTCCGCGGGGCGCGCAGCGAGGCGCCGCGCCAGCGGGCTCCGCAAGCGCCGGGGCGCCCCGGGGACGGCAGCGCTGCGCGCCCCCGCGGAGCCGCCTGCCGCCCTCCCCCCGGCGCAGCGCGCAGAGCAGCGCGGCCGCGCAGCGCAGCCCGCCGGAGCCGGCGCCGGGTGCGCGGGGCGCGGCGGCGGCGGGAGCCCCGAGGCGCTGGTGGCGGCCGGGAGGGCGTGCGAGCTGTCACCGCATCAGGCTCGCAGCGTGCCTGCGCTCGAACCCCCGGCGCCCACGGGTCAGGTTTCAGCAGCGTCCCGGCACAATGGTAGGTGTGAGAGACACGTGTCCCGCCGTAAATGAAATGTCAAGCGGTTACACGAAATCCCGAGCCGGCCGCCGCCGAGCCCGCCCCGCGCAAGCGGCCGCCGCGGGCGGAGCGGCTCTAGGCGGGGGATCCCCGCACGCAAAGCCGCCCCCCCCGCGCCGCTCGGCAGCGCCGGGGCCGAAGGCTGAGCAGGTCCCGCCTCCCCCCACCGAGAAACGTCCCGCTGCGCCCGGAGAGCAAGGCGGAGGGAGAAGAAAGCCCCCCCGGAGGTGGCCAAACCAAAAACCAAACAGAATCCAAACGGCTCGTGTTTTAGTGGTTGACTTTAATTCTGCACTGCACTTTTACTACAAGGATATAAAGAATAAATAGCAGATACTCTTCATTTACATAGGATTAAGTCATTCAAACTGTTCTCTCTATTTACAATAACATTGTGCTCTAGGCGTTTATTCTTTTTTTTTTTTAAATCTAAAGTCCGTAAGGAAAAGGAAAAAAAACCCACACACACGCTTTCCGAAGAATGGAAAATAGCTTTAAAACGTTTTCTTATCAAAAAGTTTGGTTTTTATTTTTTAATCCTTTTATTAAAAAACAACAAAAAACAACTTCGCCAAAGCGAAGCAACTTCTCTCTGGAATATAAATACCAAAAAAAAGATACATTAGCAACGATCAGGGTAATAGTCTTAAAAATACAGTAGACACTGATTATTTCACGTATAATACTGACCTTTTAATAGTATATTAAAACGGTGCCATATATACACACAATATACATTCTCCTACACGTTACAGTGCATTACAACGTTAACCAGAAAGCAAATGTCTCCTATTTTTGTTGCAGCAAAGGTCCACGTGAGTCCGCTAGAGAAGGGGCAGAGAAGGTAAGTGTCGGTCCTAGCAGGAGCACTTGCACTCCGAAATGATGGGGTACTGGATGGGTATCCATGTGCACCGCTGCCCGCCCCGGCGCTGGCACCGCCACCTCAGGATCGTCAAATGCACGGACTTGGCAGGTTTGCAAAACATGCCTTCTGGGACCGAACAAGACCTTTTACTGTAGCAGCTGCCCACTTTGACATACCGGGGCCAAAAGCGGCTGCCGAGATCGTTCCACGTGTATAGGACCGGGCAGAAGGTCTGGGACCAGAGCCACATCTGCAGCTTCCTGCGCAGCTTCTTGCTCAGCCTGTGCTTCTTGCCCGGCTGCAGCCCGTCGTAAAACTCCAGCCCTTTGATTTCGCTGGGCATCGCTCCCGAGGGTCTCTGCCGGAGCAGCAAGTCCAGCTCAGCCAGATCGTCTACTCCCAGCCGGTCCTCGGGCAAGGAAATAGCCATAAAGTTAGGGTCGAAGTGTCCGCCCATGAGGTTCCTGAGCAAGGTCTCGTTAAGATCCTTCTCCTTGGGGTCAAAGATAGGGTCCGGGTGCTCGATTAGATCCACCAAGGGCAAGTTGTCGCTGGGAGCCGGACGGATGTGCAGATAGTGCTGGCAGGCGCCCTGCTCTAGCCGGAGACCCAGCAGAACCACTACGGCGTATATAGTCACAAGGCACTGGGAATGATCCATCCTTGGGAGAGCGGTGGGGGGGGGAGAGGGGGGCTGGGTTCACCAAACAGCAGGGGAAGAAGGTGCAAGCAAATACATCAGAAAACTTGTACGGGGATATCCAAAATAGCTCGTCTTTAAGGGGGATCACCTCCACTCCCCGCACCACCAGCAAAGACAGCCCCCTAATAAGCCAGCGGAACAAGCCCCCTGCAAATGCTCTCTCTTGCAAGCTTCTCTATAAAATTTCTCCCGGTGGAGCCGCTCCAAAATTCTGCTGCTGCCGCTTCTTTTCACCTTCCCCAGGAAAGGCAGATGCCTCTTTTTGTTGCAAACTCTGTTTGCTGCTTCTGCTCCTCGTTGTCTGCCCGTCCGTACGGAAGAAGTTGCTGCCGATTCTCCCTCCCCGCTCCTCTCCGCCGTTTGCAAAGCAGCCTCCTCAGCAGCAACAGCAGCCACGCACGTTGGCACCAGTTTGTCTGCTTTGCAAGGACCCAAAGCCTTTAAATTTCCTGCACTTTCAGCTTCATCTCCATGGAAACCACAGACTCTCTTCTAACCCACCCCACCCCCCTTAAAAAAAACACACACGCACGCACGCACACACACACACCGCAACCCCCACTCCCACAGAAGTCCCGGAGCGCCTCGCTCCCCCCGCCGCCACCCCGGCAGACACCCTCCGCCGGGCAGGGGCCCGCCGCCGCCTCCCCGCCTCCCGCCGCCGCTGCCCGCGCGGGTCCGCGGCGCCTCGGGAGATGCTGCTCTCGCAGGCAGCGGCGGCGCCTTCGCTCGCCCTTCCCGCCCCGCCGCGAGCAGGAGGCCACCCCAGCACGGCGGCGGGTCCTGCCCGGCCTCCCCGCCGCGGCCCGCAGCGCTGCCGGCCCCGGGGCGCCCCCCGCGCGGCAGCGCAGCCCTGCCCCGGCCCGGCCCCGCGGGCCGCCGGCCCCGCTCGGCGCTACCTGGCTGCCGCGGGCGCCTTTGCCCGGCTCCGCACATGGGCCCGTGATGCAATTGCCGCTAAGCGCCCGCGCTGGCTGCCCGCCCGCGGGGCTCGGCAGACACCTCCTCTGGCTGCGCGGGGCCGCGCCGGGCCGCGGCCCGCAGCGCCGGCGCCTCCCCGGGCCGAGCGAGCCCTCTGCTGGCGGCGCCGCGCGCCGGGCCGGGCCGGGCCGGGGTCCCGCCGAGCCGAGCCGGGCCGGGCCGGGCCGGGGCCGCCGCCCGCCAGGGCAGCGCGGCAGCCGGCGGCAGCGCCAGCGCCAGCACATCCTCCGGCGCTGCGTCCTGATTCCTCGGGGACCTGGAAAGGCCTCTGCCATAAAGCTCGTTTGGCCGCGCTGGGAGCACAGGTAGAAAGAACAGCGGCGCGCCCAACCGCCGCAGCCTGCCGGGGGCTGCTGGCAGGAGCGCTGCCGGGCCCCGAGCCCGGGCAGGATGGGGTCCTCCGCACGGGACTCCTCGGTCCTCCGCCCGGCAGTCTGGAGGACTTGTGACAGCAGATTGCCCTGGCAGATCGTAACTCTTCAGTGAATTCCTAGGAAAACTTATTTAGCATTTTTTTAATCAAGTTCTCTAGGACTTTCCCATCAGAAATGCAATCGAGAGTTCAGCGCCCAGTGCATACAGAAAAGACAGAAAGTCCACCTCAGCAGCAAATACATCAAACGATTTTAAAAACTGACACTGAATGCAGCTTCCACTGCAGAATTACTCCCACAAAGAGCACTTCAGAAGGCATGACAGCACATACAAGGGTAGCTGAACAGACTATTAAGATTTCAGTAAAATTTCCCAAAGTGCTTGAATCCCATTCCTGCAGGCTATTTAGGCACTTAGGAGCCTAAGTTTAATGGGTCTGAAGCTTAGTCATTTCACCTAAATTATTTATGCATTTTTATATGTTACCTTTCAAATTGAGGCTCATTATGAAAGTAATATACAGATTGTATTACCTAGGTTGAGCTGTTTTTCTAAAAATTAGCTACATTTTTTCAACCGTTTTCACTTCCTAAGTAAAAATTAAAACAATGCTGCTTTAAATCTTATCTTTCTTTATTCCTGAGCATGTAGGGCATTTCATAAATAATACATAACAACTGAAATAAATGACATAAAAGGTGGAAAACTCACCCTAGCTCTGCACAGTGACACTTGCTACTATGATGTCAGTTAAGGATCTGTTGGAGTTTTATTAATTTTTTTTTTATCTGGAAGTTTAGGTCTCCAGCTTCATCTAGAACCTGATGAGGACTATTGCTTATTGCTGAAACTTGGCATACAAGCTGTCCTTGGAAATAAGTGAGAAACCACACTTCTTATCTTTCAAAATAAAATCAAAAAAAATTTCAAGGAGCAGAAACTTATCAGGACTCAAGACAAACATTTTACTGAATTGAGGACTTTGCAGCTGAACTGAACACAAGCAGGACCTGGAAGTGCAAAGGTCTGCACAGACCAAGCAAGTGCACTCAGACACAAGCCGCCTCTGGCTCAGGTTCTCACCAGGCGTCTCGGCCTGTTTCAACAACTCCTGCTCCTGCCTCCTCCAAATCTGCCTAGAAGCAGCTGCTCTATCTCTGAGCTGAGCTGGGGAGGTTTTATTCACCCCTCCTTTATTCCTAAACACACCTTTTTTTCTTTGCCCACTGCAGGACAAAAACGGAGTTGTGTCTCTCTTGACACACAGGGGCCTACGCCCACATTCAGAGCTCATCCATGGTTTCTCAGCACTGAATTTTGCTGAGGAACAAGAATAAGGAACTAGGAACTTATCTGCCCAACTGTGCTGTAGCAACAACATTCAGCTTTGTAGCATTGGCAGAGCAGGTTTTGGAAAGGTTTCACGTGGCTGATTTCAGGAGGGAGAGCTTGTGAAGATGGTGGATGAAGTTCCTGGCAAGAAGTTAATGGTTTTGGAGGTGTCTCTGTCTGTCTCCTTCTCCCTCCTCATCTTCTTGTGCCCAGCCAATCTGATCTCACTGCAGGAACTGGAACTATTTTAGGGGGATTTTATTCGGACTGTGAGTAAGGGGAGGCTGCTCTGACTAACTGAAACATGGACATGGGCAGTGTTAAGTGACTGAGGAGTAGAGAATCTGCTCCTCCTCGGATCCCCTCCTCCTTTCTGCTCCTTTTCAGGGAATCTTTGATGCTACACTTCTTTGTAAAGGAATTCTATGAAGTTAGTCAAATATTAGGCTAGATCAGGCCCTTTTCCCCAATGAAGTTACTGGCAAAATTTGCCACTGGTATGAGCCAATTCCTCTGCATTGCGTACATGACAATGCTGGCCAAAGAAAAGGGCAGGCAAAGTAGTAAGCTGTAAGTCAGTGCAAATATTTTTGTATTCATTTTTAAACTTTGTTTAAACACAGAGACACAGATAACAATACCAGGTTAAAACAAGAGTATTTGAAGAGAAAGCAAAAATTCAGAAGTTACATCCCGATGTCCTGTATTTCTTCTTTAATAATAAACTCAGTTTTACTCAGCTGGCATGAAAACAATTTTTTAGTGACCAGTCTCTGAGTCTAAAAATAAAGCCTATGTCCGGTCTACTTCATGCCACTTGTGTGTTTAAGACTCTACATTCAAAACTGTGATCCTAAGTCTGAAAGCACTCAAAGCCCTTACCCTCATGAACGGAACTGCATGCAGGAGGCAAAGCCGCAGGACTGGGGCTTCCCCGGTGGCCTGCCTCTTTAAGGGCCAGCGTTTCCCTTCCGAGCAGCGCACACTGGGGCTTGGTAATTCCTGAAGTGCAGGTGTCTGTGTGGGAGCACCCCAGCCCTGGCGAGGCCCTGCAGGCTCGAGGGAAGCAGAAGTGACAGAAGTCATTCGTGGCCCAAGAATTTCTTGGTGGAATGGCTGATAGCAGGACTGGGGAAGAGCTGCCAGGGACAGCTCTGCCAGAGGCCTCTGGGTCAGGGGAAAAAGAGATTTGGATTGCCATCAGACTCGTTTATTTGGGGATTTGGTGAAAACAGTCAATGAAACCAATAAATGAAACCCAGAGGTAACGGGCCTGATCCAGATGCTGTGTATGATGCCAGCCTTTCCTGGGCTAGGGAGAGAGGCCAGCAGCTCGTGGAGGCCTTAGCTGGTCATTCTACTGGCAATGGTGCATGAAGCAGAGGAGAAAACAACTCCCTTCACCTCAGCTTTATGGGTTCTGGAGTGCTGACAGTAGTAAAAATGTGTTTTTTCAGTAGACAAAGTAAATACAACTTTCAAGGCACAGAGGAAGCCAATGTGGGCAAGACTAAGATGCCATTTCTACAGGATCACATCTCTGATGAGGAGAGAAGAGGTATGCAGCAGGCACTACTTTGCCTATGACTCTGGAGGCAGAGCTCTGGAAACATGAAAGGAACCGATTTCAGTCCACAGCAGCAAGGATGCACAGAAGAAATTCACAAAAGTTTTTTTCCCCATTAAATCAAGTAATAGAAAATGGCAGGCAACCGAATCCACTTCTAGTCCTATGTCCTGGTTAGCTGATAGACCAGCTTTCCTGTTCCTTGGTCAGACCCCTACATATTTTGTAAGGAACTTCTTAAGGATTGACTTTCAACCTTCTTTTAAACTGTGAATCCCTGAAGTACTTCTAAAGGAGATGCAGAGCTTTCAGACATTTTATGTAGTTCATACAGGCGATGCATCTAACTACCCAACCTATGTTGTTAGCTATTGTAGGCCTTGGCCACCTCCCCCAGGACTCCATTTTCCACAGGTAGAAAATCACTGTTTTACTGCTTTCATGCCAGATTCTTTACACTGGAAAGATTCAGGGAGATCTAACAGCACCTTTGAAGTCTGGTGCCACACCTCAAGGTACCTCACTCATTTCCTTCTCCCTTTCTAGATTCACAGAAAGGACCACAGAATAAATGTGGTAATGGATCAGCTAGTAGGTGATCAGCTACTCTGAAGAAAAACAGTGATGAATCACATGCTTTGGAAGGAAAACAGTATTTGAAAGAGAGGAAAGCTCTACCTTGAAATCCCAATGGAATGGAGATGGAGATTGTTACATTCGGTCAAGAACCTGCATCTGCATTGATAAACGATGTATAAATAATATATTTTGAAACTAAGCTCTTGGATGAATGTTTTATAGTGAAGTAAATGTTAGGATGACTGATGTATTAAAGCAATGAAAAAAGTGAAAAGGAGGAGACCCCCCAATAAAAAAAATGCAAGTTAGTTCTTAGTCTTCTCTAACTACAACTCTATGTAAAGAACAGACTTGATGCTTGCCAAATGTATCCACTGCCTTAAAAAGAAGAAAAAAAGTGAAGGCTATAAAAGAAGAGAAAAAAAAATCTTTCGAGGTCCTTAAGGAATTGCTCTACTTTGCTCATTTCATGTCATTCTTGCTCTTAAAATACTGTGTCTTCCTGATTCTCAGCCCACTCGCCTCTAGCTCCTGCATTTTTCCTAAGGTATAGACTTTTGTCTTTAGACCAGGGCTTGTGCATTCATCTGCTGATAAACTGTTTATCTTAGCTTTTATGAGGGCGCCTTGCTGCAAGCCAGCCAGAGACAGGATCCTGGGTGTTTGTCTTTTTTTTTTTTTTTTTTTTTAAAGAGGGTCCGGGAAGTGGTGGGTATTTATACCTCCCCTTGGCTCTATATATCATGGGAGGTGGAACTCCACTGTCTCTGTCTCTCGTTTTTTCTCTCAGCAGTGTCTTCTGCCGTAAATCTGAATCTCAGAACAGAGTTCTGTTGGCTGCAGCCTCACTTGGAGGAATTAAACAGAAGTTTTATTTATTTATTTATACAGAAGGTTTGCAACAGAGGAAAGGCAAAGCTTTTCTAACATTCCCCCCTACCCTTACCCCACCTAACCATCCTATTTTTTTGTGCCAGATATAAACATCTCAGCAGTCAAGTGAAGAGACCAAAGCTGGTTGAGTGTCTCACAGTTTGCAGACCAATTCATTACAGAGAGGGAGGCCAGTGGGAGAACTGGCAAAGATGAAACAGAAACCAAGACATTTTTTATGTTAAAAAAATGACACTTATATTTACAGGCAATGGCTCCTGACGGGTATGTGAATTTCCACACAGGCAACATTGTTTATCCAAACAAACTCCCTGTAGCAGCATATATTACACATATACACTACATGACAAGCAGCAATGTATTTATGCTTTTTTTGCCAGCCAGCTTATTAAGATAAACATCTATTGAGATAAACTACATTTTCATTATTCCCTTTTTATAAAACACTAAAGACAACTGAGTGACGGGGATTCAATGAAGTCAAAAAGTACAGCAACCACTCCCCCCATCAAGCCTTGTGTGCATGTGAGTGATTCATTGATGCCAGCTACTGAATAACCCTGGTACATAACATTTCCCACCTCTGATATTTAAAAAGACCCTCTCGCCCTTTTAGCGCCAATGGAGCCCTTGAAATGTTTTATTGCTAATTGTCTAATGCTACTTGATGAATAGCTGCTTGACTGAAAATGACAACCTCTTTTCTCTCAACTACTTCATTTTCCTGGCTCCAGTGGAGGTGAAGAGGAAAAAATAAATCCGATTACATCATATTTAGTCTTCTGGTTATGAATGAAGGAAAATTAAACTTCTTTTAAAAGTACCTCTATCAGCTAAGCTTTGAGCTCCCAGGTTCCCTGCACTAAGTAAGCATTGCCTCAGATGCTGGGGCAAAACGTTCCGAGAGACGTCTTCAAAGGTTTTGTCGAAGCACAAAATCCCAAAGGCAGGGTCTAATCCTGCCCAGAAAGCCAGAGGGAGCAGGATCACAAATATATCTAACTCAGAAACCACTGGCCAAATCTAGAATGGCTTCAGTTGGTGTTCAGAAGAAATATTCTGGCTACAGAGTAAAAAAACCAGCAGGATTTAGACTAATATATGCCTGTATAGCCTGACTGTAGTTTGTTTCAGGAGTAAAGACAGCAAAGTAAGGTCCCACAAACTGGGAATCATTGTATTATTAGATACTGTTTAAATTTGTTCTGACTAGAAAATCTGCAAAGATGAAGGAGTTTTAATAACTAGAACAAGATTAAACTGCATATCAGTTTAATCTTACATATCTTGCCTCACTGTTTTGTATTTATCACTTCTTTCCTGCTTCTGATACTTTATCCTTTTAGGAAACCTGATATCTTCAAAAAGAAGTAGATCACAATGATCAGTCAGACTTGTGTGTGTAACATTAGCCAGTCTTATCTTTGCAGCCGTCACAAAATGTCACAAAACATGAGTTCATAATGACTGGGCTGGCTGTGAAAGGCTGTGTGCTCAACAGGACAATTCTCAAAGAAACTTGTATCTTTAATGGCAAGTGGAATGATTTCTGCTTTCTCTCCCAAATGATAAAACAGGCATATTCATGGCAGTATATGATTAATTCAAATACAGAAAGACACAAAGGAGACTGATCCCAAACCTGGTGATGTTCAGTATGAATCTCTGGGATGCATGTCTTTGGCTTGGGAGTTTCAAGCCTTTGCCTGTGAAGGCAAAGGGACCCAGGCGAGCAAAATAATGAATCTAGGCTTCCCAGACACAGATCTGACATTTGCTCTCTCCCTCTGACTCAGGCTTTGACTGGGTTCAGGGATTAATTAGGCCATGCAAACGAGTTAGGTTCTCTCTTCTGGCAACCGAGTCACGTAGGGAACCCCCACCCCTCCCCTTCCCCACACTCCCCTTCCCCATAATGAAGCATGACTGTAGTAAAACAAGTCTTTTGATGGTGCCTCTTCTCATCACTTTCAAGACAAACAATGTCTCAGAAGCCCCCCAGCTGCTTTTATTTTTCTTATATCTACAGTTACATCTTGGGTGTGTTTACTCATCCTCATTAAATATGTTCCCCCCCCCCCTTTTTTTGATATCCTTCCTTTATTGCAGTTTACACAACACATCAATTACAGGATAGAGTTAAAAGCTTTTAGAGTCATTCTTGGGTATAGCGCAACATGCCACAACACCACCACTTCTAAAAGAGAATTGATGCAGGGTATAGTAGGAGTGAGAGATGAACATCATCTCAGCAAAGAAAGAAGTGGTCACAAATTACTACTTCGCTCACAGCAAAACATCTCTTATGCATAATCAATTTCCTTTGATAAACCTCAGTGAGGAGTTTGGGTTTTTTTTTTTTCCATTCAAAAATATTCCCAAGTAACTCTTATCAGAGGATAATAGTCCTCCTTTTAGCACAGACACTTGGAAAGTCTAAGGGGGCACAGTAGGAATAATCACCCATCACAGGACTAACAATCAGCTAGACTCTCATGCATACACCTTGGTCTTAAGATTGTTTTCTTTCAAGCAAGACTGAAGTAATGACATTTAAACTGAATACCCTTACTGTTTAGCATGCCTTCTGAAGTTACATCACCTTTTATAGTAGTTGTTTTCACAATAAACATATCAGCTGTCCGTTAAGATACCACACACACACACACACACACACACACACACACACACACACACACGGGCATTTTTTTTTTACTGTTATTTAGATTTGTTCTCTGACCACATATGCATGTGTATGTGTGCACGTGCATGTGCGATTGCTTCTCATGTAGGAATAGCCTTGCTGTTACTCCCATTCTTGGTAGGACAGTGTGTCTTTGGAAGAACTACTGTGTTTTATTTATAAAAAGATCAAAACTAAGCAAAAAAAGAGAATTGCCATGACCTCTGTGGAAGCTCCACAAGTTTTCTATACTTTGAAAGAGAGGGCTAACTCTGGCAAACAGACTGAGCACATCAACTCAAATATTATGCATTGAAACAGACCTGGACAAGTGATTCAAAGAAGAGACATGTCTTTGTGACAGAGAAAGAAGCAAAAGTAACAATGCTGATTTAAAGTGTCTCACAACAGAAGTGGCTTTTTATGCTGCTTTCAGTTAAGATCTCCCCACTTTTCTGATCAAAAGAAAGGTAAGAATAACCTTGCTCTGCAGACCCTAGCCCAGATCACTCACTCTAGGAGGACTTTTCAGCTCCTGGTATCAAAGTCTGCCTGTCATCACTCTGTGTTAGATCTTTTCAATAAATAAATAAATAAACAGCCTTCCTCTGCCAACCTAACAGGCCCTTGTGTGCCAAGACTTAGGTCTTGCCCCATGGCTTACTGCTGCATGACTTGAACAGAGCGGGGCAGGGGGCGAGGCGGGGGCGATCATCCTCCGACACTGGGAGCCGTCTGTAAATTACCCTAAGCTTCCCTTAGTCATTATTCCATTAACTGCCTCTTGGTAGATCTGTCAGTTACTAAGCTGGGACTTATTTGTAGAGAATCAGAGGCTATTTGCTGTACTAAGTGAGCCATGAGAGCAAAAGGGTTTGGGATTTATTTGTAATTACAGTCGGGATTTTTTTCTTCTCCTTCTTGCCTGGACCCCACTGGTACTTTCATTCACATTCCCTAAGCTGAAGCTGGCGCCAGGATCACAGGCTGGCCCTGTGTTTATGTCATTGAGACTAGGACAATATTTCAGTGTGGAGCCAGACCGCAGGGATCCACTCTATAAAACCCTCACTAAAAATAGACAGCCGCCCTGCCCCCAGACCAGTGAACCGCCGGCACCCTGCACGGCGCGGAGCCCTGGGCTGGGCTGAACTCAGCCCTCCCAGCTGGGCCCGCCGGCCCCAGCAGCCCCCCGGGCTCTGCCGGCCCCGGGTCCCATCCTGCCGCTTTCTCGCGGTGCGGGTCCCCGGGAGCCACCCCAGGAGCCGGCAGAGCTGCTCAGGCTACAGCTGGCAGCAGCCTTCCCACGGCTTCTCTCACCCCGACAGCTCTTTGCATGCCTCCAGGTGCCTGCCCGACACACACAGTGCTGCGGACTCCCAAAGAAGCAGCTTCCACAGTGCTCCCAGCCGGGCAGGAGAAGGCGGCACGCCCTAAGACCCCGTCCCGTCCCGCAGCAACCTCCGACCAGCCCTGCAAAAGTGCCGTGCCAGATGTGGCTGCACAGGCTGAAACGCAGAGCTAGTGACGTAGCCCAGAGCCTCACCAGACTGCTGAGGTGTCAGGGTTGCCGCCGGGAGAGTAAGAGATACCTCACGATATCAGGGCTTGGGACTCCTCCTTTCCCTCTGCAGCTTATAGAGGCGTTCAATGAGACCCCAGCAGGACAAAACTAGGTCAAAGACTTCACCTCTGTCTGATAAATCTTTCCTGTAGCAAATTAAGAAAAGAGCTGAAAATTTCCCTCTCATACGCATCAATTTTATTCACAAGCATGAACCAGAGCAAATCATTCAACCTTTTGAATGCCAGTGGTGCATGATCCCTCAGCTTGGAAGGATAAATATAACCAATAAAGTGTTTATTGATTAGTTCAGCAGCTACATAGATAAGATACTAGGCACTTAATGCATAGATTTTCAAGGTAAGAGCCTGATCCTGCAGTTCAGATCCTGACATTGGGAAGAGCGTCATTCAAGAACCCTGTGAAGTGACAGAAAAAGTTTATATGGATTTTAATGGGCAACAGAGCCGTGCAAAAGACTGCAACAACAAGCAAACAGGCCTCTCTATTCCCTTGCCTGCGAATCTAGCAAGAGAATCAAGAGGCAACTGTTTGTTCAGTTGCTTAAAAAGCATACCCAGAGACAGCAGACATGCATGTGTATGCATGCACATACAGATATCCAGAGAAGGGATGCGGCTACTGAGCACCTGCAATGCCAATCTCATCTCCAAAAAGAACAACCTACTCAGAGAACAGCTTCCTTCCAGATTCCTGTCACTGAATCACTATCCTGGCATAGGCCATGTTTATTAAGTCAGTAGGAAAAGGACCCACGCTTAAATGCTTGCTCAAACCAGTGGCAAAACTAGCATGGAAGAACCAGACACCGAGCTGTGACATGGAACAGCTGGAAATGAACGCGGGAGTCTAGTTAGAGAGCCCTGTTTCATTCCTTCACCCAAGGCCCATACCAGTTGCTGCCGTCCTGACTCTTTTCCAGCCCTCTTGGATCCAGACAGCTGGGCTGGGCAGCTCATTCCTGATATGGGAGCAGCCAGTCACCACCTGAGCAAATATGGCCCCATTAATCTGTGGCAGAACCAGAGATTGAACTCGGATCTCTCAAGTCCAGATACTGAAAGTCCTGCTGTGCCACACGAGATGATGGTTACGATGACACTTACTTGATTTGATTGGCTCAAACTATGTCATTGCCCAGGCACTGGGGAAACAAGCCTGTCTCTGAAAGGAGGGAAGAGTATTGTACTGTGGACTACCAGCTTGGCAAAATAATGGCCCCTTGTTGAAAAGCTGCTTTGAAAACCTTCAGAACATCGTGACCACATATATACTAGTGTGCAAGGACAACAGTGGTTTCATAAAGAGATTTATCGGATATGCTAGGGAGAGAATCCAACAGATTCCATACAAACTGGTGCACATGTCTGTTTCCTGCATCCGTGATATGTGTACTCAACACTTGCTCAGTGATTCTTCCGTTGAGTTCAGCTTCTTCTGTCAGTTGTTTCTTTTGTTTTTTCAGCTAAATGCATGAGGTGGGTGTTAGTACAACATGCAGCATTGTCACTACTGCAAAGAGATCCTGACTGCAGACGTTACACATCTATGTTCCAAGGCAGTTCAAGCTCTGAATCCTGTATCATCTCAGTAGACTACACAAATAAAAGGTGAGTAGATAAAAGTAGACAGAGCACACAACTGGCTTGCCTAAGTCACAAAATAGCAAAACTGAGAAGAGAGCTCCACTTTTCCCTGCTCAGGGCAGGTTCCTATCTTTTAGGACAGCAAGGTGTTGGCAGGGATAGGTCACATGGCTTCACAGATTTCATGGCATCTTCTAATTTCATTAGAATGGAAGTTGGTCATCAATTAGAAAGGGAGCACCAAATCACAGCTGCATAAAAGGCAATGACAAAACTCCACACTGATGCTAATGATGGCCTTATCAACCGGCAACGAACATTAAAGAATAAGAACTTTAGCTACAGAGAACAGCTGCACAGTGCTGTGAAATACCAGGTGCTCTCCGAACTGCTTCTCAAAGTAAGCAAGGAAATACCAAATAGACAAAATTTTA
This sequence comes from Dromaius novaehollandiae, assembly GCF_036370855.1. Taxonomy (NCBI): domain Eukaryota; kingdom Metazoa; phylum Chordata; class Aves; order Casuariiformes; family Dromaiidae; genus Dromaius; species Dromaius novaehollandiae. Next base: position 11,701,060 of record NC_088115.1, on the reverse strand, counting down.
GTTTAGAAGCAGCCTTCTAAATTTAACTTGTTGCTTTTGAAGGGTTTCTCATTATGTTATCTGAATAATCACTATTTCTCAAATACCAGGCCTGGTTATAGAGTACCTTCAACCACCTTCAGCCAAAAACGTGATATGTAAGGGAATAAAGCTGAAGGGCATTGGTGAGAGAATGGAGGAAACACATTTTTGATAATGATTCATTTGTTATCACATGCCATTAGTGTCTGAGAAACAGCCCTCCAGCCAAAGTTGTTCTCACACTTCATGCTACAGCTTTTCACTACATAAGCAAGTGACTTTTTTTCCTATGCGCTTCCTTTAGTCAGTGTGCGGAATTGCTTTTTCCTCTTTGAAGCTCACTGATCTTGCACCTGACAAAAGATACACAGTGAAGGAGACTGTTACAGAAATCGGACTCTCCAATTTGTTACAATAATTAGATGGCCAGTAGTGAATGAAGCAGAGGATCGCAAGACAAGGACAATACTTGCAGGAACTGAACATCACTCCAGAAAAATGAATTCTCTTGCTGTATTCTGCCCAAGAATCCCAGCAGTGGTGAATAAGCCACTGAAAACTTTCCACAGGTGGCCACTTAACGTATATGCCTCATTTTCTACAATGCTTAAGCTATGCAGCCTCAATTGGGACTCCATTCATAGCAGGGCATGCATCCACGACAGCTGCAATTGGAGCCAACTGGAGCTGTGCTTTGAACATAAAAGTACTGATATGAAATATCAGCTCTTAGGTGGCTTGAGTAAGCGCCCACAATTAGGGGACACTTGATAATTTTGACTGTTGACCATCTATGTCCAAGTTCTCCAGCTATAAAATGACATCACACCCATGATGATACTACGAAGATAAAAATATATATTCTTTAAAAGATTATTTATATTATCATAGCACCTAAAAAGTTGGAATTGGACCCACTATGCTTGGTGTTGTACAAACACAAAAGAAAAAGACAGTCCCTACCCCCACAGAAGTTTATAGCATAAGTTAAAGACAAGAGGTAACAGATGGATATGATAGAAGAAAGACAATGAAACAGTATATCAGCCTTTGCTTCAGCACACCTATGCTTGGCTCAAGTTTTTTTGTAGATAAAAGAAAACAAACTTTAAAAGAAGGCTTTGAATACTTTAGATACTGTGATAAGAACACCAGAAAAATATCTGTACAGCTTATACACTAGGCTATATGGTTTATGCTCCATACGTTTTGATGAACACAGTATTTTTCAACAAGTTGGTGCTATGAACTGTCACTGAATCTAAAAGACTTTAATAATGCTGAGGGCTGGAGAGGTTACCTTCAAACACAAATGATGACATACTACGAGGTAAAAAACCTGTCTTACATATGCTACAGAAAGGTATGCTGATCTGAGTTTTTCCGTATAAAACAAAATGATGTCTCTATTTTAGTTATCTGTTTATTCTTTGCAGTGCTACCTGTACAATCCAGTCAGATATTAGAGCCCACTGTCTGTCAGGTACTATGAATACAAGCTACAAGGATTGCTCCCACCACAAATACCCTATTATGTGATGGCTTTCACAGCTAATTTGGAAGGTAAGCAGGTATTTTAATTTTAAAAGAAAAGTTGTTCTGAGTCTGCAGATCTCTGCATTCTCTTCAAATGAACGTCAAGACCTGTGAATTTAGCAATCAGCTGGATTTTATACTTATTTTTAAAGTATTGTTAGTATCTTCTGTGGGAGCAATCAGTGGACTGCCTCAGAAGTGTTTAGAGAAATGTATTCTTTCAAATAACTACCAGCCTTTCTCCCTACTCTCCACCATCTCAGAACAGGAGCACATATACAGTTCTCTTTTCCTTGGCATCTGGACAACTCTTCTACTGTCACTGCCCTGTAGTCCTCAGCTGGCATAAGAATTCCAAAATAAATGAGCATGTTGTAATCAGGAGAAAAATATTGTGTCCTTGTGGTGTTGATGTTTTTGCAGCTCAGCTTCTCAATGGCCACCACAAATTGAACTGCATATTTCTCTACAAAAACATGCTGCATTGGTAGCTTGGCAGGCCACTCATTGAATAGACATTTAGCTATTTAACTGTTTACTGTTGCCAATAGAGTGCTATTGATGAACTTGAATTAGGGGAGAAGAGACCTTGACAAACAGTACATGGTTAGCAAGCAGGCAGTCTTTATAGGAATCAGATGGTCCTTACTGCACAAGCAAATCTGCTGGTCAGGAGGCTTTTTATGAGCTTTCGTGAAAGCTAAAAGCTAATAATAAGAGCAACAGATCATAGCAGAATGTTTCTAAAAAGACAAAAGATACTGACTAAATATCTTCTAAGTCTAAGCATGTTTCAGGAAGTCACATTGACAAAATAAACCTCAGCAGACAATTTATAAATCTGCCTACAGGCAACTAAAGAGCAGCATCCTAAGGAGAGCATAAGCCAATATTCAAAACCAGCAGGGAATTACTTAAAGATATGTTGCTACATACAGTCACACAGCCTAAGGGAATGTATTACCCTAGAGAACTAAAAGGGCAAGGATGGGATTTGCTAAAGCACTCACTGTTGGTTTGGCTCTTCCAGCCTCTACTGCCTCCAAAGTGAATCCAAAAAGGCAGATCTTATCTGTGTTCACCTCCCAGAACCAACACTCCTATTGGGGCAATTCAAATTCCAGTATCCTTCACTTCTTCCAAAAAGTGAAGTTCTGGCTAAACTTCATTTCCAGTGAAACGGGAAGCACAAAGTCCCAATTTATTTATTTTGTAGTCTTAGTGCTCCTACATGTGTTTTTGCCTGCCCCCATCAATTCACAGAAAAATATCATCAAAGTATGCTTATTTGCACTTTCAACCTGTGCCTTCTTGCCAGACTAGAGGATATGGGATAAAGCCAGAGCTGTATATTTGCTCAGGCAGGAAGATTTAAGTCAAGATCACTCAAACCGCCAATAGTTTTCCAGTGTCCTTCCCACAACTCTCAGTGGAATGACAGGTTCTCCCGCTGTTGCCTGGAGCAGGATCAGCACAAAGAATTGAAGGATATGCTCCCACAGACAGATCCGCGAGTGCAAAACCAGCCAGGTCACAGACTGTGGAATATTCACATCTGACTTGGGAGAACCCAACCCTGCAGACCACATACTAGTCCCTCAAACTAACGGGGCAGCACAGACATGTCAGTGCACTAGAGCTCAGTGCTCTTTGCAGTATTTTCCAAATTGTGGGGCCCAGTGGACTAGGACAGGGACAGAAAGGCAACAGAGGAATGGGCACAGGCCAACAGCACCATTTTTTCCAAAGCTGTCAATTTTCACTACAAAAGGGCAGTTACTGCATTATGAAAGTTCACAAAAAATGAAGCTAGTAATAAACTGCTAATCTTCACGTGCCAGGGTTTGTGCAGTCTAAAACCATTTTGTGAAGTGTGAACTACGTTGAATTCCAGCGACTATTAACATGCAGGCTATTTAGACTAGCTAACAGTGTTGACTGAAATAATTTCTGTGTGAATTAAAGCATGTGAGACATTAAGATTTACACCAGCAAGAACAGCCCAAGGTATGTGAAAATACATACACCAAATGTAAATGGCGAAGTTACAAGGGAAAGGCGACAATGGTTTTCATTTTCACAAATTTCACATTAAAGAGGGGAATTGCTATTTTAAAACATCCAGTTCCAAAGAAGTATTCAACAGATAATTCTGAATTTAAGTACACCCCAGTACAAGAAACATTTTCCTGAGGCAAAGCTCAATTCATTCGTCAGCTTTTTTGTGCAACTTTGCACATAACCTTTAAAAAAAGAAAATCTGACCCTGGGCTCACAAATTAGGCTGAAGTGTGACCACCTGAATTGATTCTTCTTTTAATGACTTCATCTTTATTCATTTTCCTCTATTTTCACAGAAATAAGCGTGCACATGAATAATGCATGAACAGGGCCAAATACAACCTATTCTGAGAGCACAGCTCCTCATAAAATTGTTCCTGGGACTACATGCTGTGCTATATGTATCTTATGGTATGTGTGTTAAATATTACTTTTAAAGTTCACTGTAAGTTACATTTTCCCCTTTTCCCTACTTGTCAAGAAGTACGGGCTGGAGGCAAAGCATTTCCTTTTTCCACATCTCATCAGAAGATGATTTTAGAGGCACTTCAGTGCAAAAGACGCATGTCAATTTTAGGCAAGTTTCTCCAACAGAGAATTATTCTCACTGATACATTTTGCTCTTTAATCCTACTCAAAACTTCTCTAGTATCCAGATGCTGGGTCTCATAATGCAGTTTCTTTTCAATTTAAAGACTCCTGCACAATCTGAAGCATCTTCCTCATGAACACACTCTTAGTCACTTCTTGGATAAAAGAACTAGCAAGAGTTTAAGTATCGTGCTTTAGGGTATGTTTCCCAGTCCCTGAATCATTATAAATCTTTACTGGCCCTTCTGAACCTTTCTGAATTCCGACTATCTGAACTGGACAAAGTGCTTTACTACTTGCACCACTAATGCATTAATATGTGTGGTAAATCTTATAATTTGGCAAAGAATCTAAGTTAAAACAATTGATTAAACCACAAACAGAAGAGACACTTAGCAAGAAAGACACCAGTAAAAGACATTAGTTTGCCACTTCAAATGAGATTTTTAACATGGAAGCTGAAAATTAGACTATTGCCTGCTTGGGATGTAAGCAGGTAGCTGATGCTCAATACAGGTTATTTCTCTCCAGCTATCATTACTTCAGTGGATGCTGAAGTGAATCCTCGGTTTGTTTTAAAGCGCATTGTCAAAGCTAAAATTTTTTTTCATTGTTTGAACTGTGAATTGATTTAGCAAATAACATGGAACACAACAAAAGTGAAATAACGAAGTTCCCCGTCACAAGAACAACAGGCCTATCATCGGCTTGCTCATTAGTGGGCCCAACAGCACCTGCTCCAAAGTGAAAGTTATCAGCAGGTGATTAAAGGATATTCTATTCATAAATTATAACTATTCCACTTTAAATATCATTTTATCCAATGGATATTAAAGATGCAATACTGAAAGATGGCTGAGGTGGATATGACGGCTACAGAATGTAGGAGGAGGATGCAGGAGATAAAAGGCAACTCAGAAGGAAGATATTTCAGATATTGTGGGAGTTAGCCAAGATTTACTTTAGGGAAAAATATTACCATACAAACTCCTGCTGAGTAACTGTGGTTTTAAGAGCTTGTTGCCTTAAGCCTTTTATTTTGCTTTATTTTATGTACATTCTTACCCAAATCCTTCCTTGACATTGGCACATATCATGACAACTGTGGTCTTTGAATAAGTCCAGAATCATTAAAATATAAATGGATGATAAATATAATATAAAAACTATAACACATTTATGGCAGCCTCATATTTTGAAAGTCAGAGTGGTATCTGTTCAAAGAATCCCTAGGGCCCAGTACTAGCATGAAGCTTAACAACAGAAAGATCATCTGAACTTAAAGAAAAGATGATAAAGCTCCATTTCTTTTCAAGTACAATGGATTAATGTAGGGGAAAGTCAACAGGGCCAATTTCATCCTGAATGTTAAAACCATGGACTACAATGGCATTAAGGGTCAGAGATGAGTTTGGCCGGCTGTGGCTACAGCATTTAATTTAATTAACATTTACATTCTTAAAAAAAAGATTGCAAGTACTAAGTAATATGATAAATATAGCACAAATTATCAGCAACAGCAGGGGAGATTTAAAATACGCACCTTGAGTTTGGAGTCACTCAAACCTGTGGTGATGCAATCATTCAAACAGCGTAATCTCCAGGAGTTTCATTTTGCCAAGAACGCACATACAAACCACGCTGCAGTGAGCCATTCAATGCGGAAGACACATAAGCTGCCCCCAACTATCAAAACACCCCATCCATGTGGGCCTACGCCTGAATGTTTTTGCACATCAGGTGTTTCCTGACAACTCAGCACACTGGTTTTCCACCTCTTTTGATTTGCAGACCCCTACAATGTTTCCAAGGCAAGATGTGGATCCCCGTACGGTGAATTTAAGGCTGTAGGCAACAGGTCTCTGGCAGGCCCTTGGCCGCAACACCAAGGTGCACAGCTGAACGCTGCGGAGAGCACAGGGCCCAGCTCCTTTTGGCAGCAGCTGAGGGGCAACAGCCGCGCTGGGGGGGGGTTCAGCGCCAACGGGTCTCTGTGAGGGGGAGCTGGGCACGCCGCCCCCCCGACGTTTCTGTCACGGCCCCTTCCCTTCGGGGGCCCTAGCTCACCCCGGCCCTCCCAAGCACGGTGACTACCTGGCAGGAGGCAGCGATGGCCGTCGGCTGTTAGCGAGGAGGAAGCGATCCATGCAGGCGGAGCTTTAGCAACGAGGCGCCATTTCCTGAGGACGGCACCGGCCACAGCATCACCATTCGCGGCCCACGGGCTGTGGAAAACACCAGAGGGTTTTTCTTTCTTTTTTTTTTCTTTTTTCCCTCCTTCTTGCATCCCACTCATTTATAGGTCCTCGGCTCCGAGGCTGGCAGCCGCCCTTACCTGCGGCTTCCCAGGAGAGGGCGCCATTTTAGGTGGGCCTGAGGGGAGGCGCGGCCGCGTGGCGCCGCTGAGGCGAGGCGGGAAGCGCGGGGAGGCCGAGGCCAAGCGGCCCCGCCCCCCCGGGGCTCTGGGGACGACGGGGTCGTCTGTAGCCGGCGAGACCCGCTTTGAAAGGGGAGCTTGGCACAGCGGCGACATTCGGGCAGTAAAGGCGAACTGCAGCAGATCCTGTCGTGTTTGCCTCGCTGTGTGTTAGCGCGCGACTCCTATCTGAAAGCCCTGCCCCACCCGCCAGAGAAGGGTTTGCCCGCTGCGGGGTGCTCCTGCCATCGTGGCAGCGTCCGAGGCATCGCTCCACGGCGGCATTTCCTGCATAACCCGCGCTGTGGAGCTGACCCGATACACATTTTTAGTGGCAAACTAGGGAACTTGATAAGGATATATTGATTTAAGCTAGTAAAAATACCTATTCTTTGAATAGAAAATGATACCTCCTTCATAGTATCTCAAGGCATATTAGGTAGGTATGGTGGGTGAGTTAGTTATTTAAGACATGCAGTGTATATATATATATTAAAAAAAGGGGGTAGGAAGCTGCCAATAAAGATTTGAGTTCAGAGCTTGCTGGAATCAGTGAAGAGCTTTTCTTGACGAGGATAGCCTTTGGCTCACATTCCTGATATTTTGAGCGGAACAGCGCAGGCGTACAGGGCGGAAAGCGGAGACTGCTACTGCGTTAGACACCTGCATCGAAGTGGAGATATTCAGGGCTGAACAGCAAAAGCTGGCATGACTTAAGCCAAACTGTCAACCCCTGTAATGGTGTCTTGTAAAATTCAGCTTTTGTGAGACTATAAGACAGGGTAAGGCGTATGCTGTGCTTCGCAGTTGTTTACACGCTTCCTCCACACATCCCGGAGGCCCACAGCACAGCAATGTCTTATTTATGTAAATACTGTCTGTGGGGACAGCCCGTGGAGTCGGGATGGCTCGAGTCACGAGTGCCTATCTGTAGTCATGCGAAAGCTCAATTTCAGGAATGTGGATTCAGACTAGGACCAATAACACGTCCTGAGATTTTAGTTATACGCATTTTATTCAAATAAAAAGATGAGGGACAGCTGCAAGTTGCACAGGGGTTTGTCCGTCTTTATAAGACACAGCGAAAAGTCAGCAGTGCTCTATGGCTGCTTTGAAGAAGTACCTGAAACAGCAGTCTCCAGCTGAGCCTGTGGCGCGTGAATTTATACTTGGTGCATCTTACATCTGGAGACAAGCAGCATATAACTCTATACGTTGGACGTGCGCCAGGGTTAAGCCCCCAGTAGTTGAAGCTGGATCCCTGGTAGCACTCGTGATGGGAGGTCAGGCGCAATGAAAGAGCCCTAGTAGTTCGCGAAGGAACACACCAGCACCTCTCCTGATGGGAGGTCAGGCGCAGTGAGCGGGAGGGCCCCCCTCGTGCTGGCAGCTCCGCTCCAGCCTTTGGCTGGGCTCCAGAAGATTAAAATAGAGCCTTAGAATGTCCCCTCGGCAGCACCGCCAGCCCCAGCCCTGACAATCCGGGGGTTGTGCTCGAACGTGAGTCCCGCGGGAGCCCGGGCTTTACCCTAACAGCTGAGGCACTGAGTAGGTCTGAGCAGGCAGGGTTATTGCTCTTGTGACTCAGACTCGGGGAGGAGAGGGATCACGATGGAGCCATGAGACAGAAGGGGATCAGAACGAAACCAGGCAGCAGCGAAGGGGGGAAGGAGCAAGTGTGCCCCAGAAGAAAGCTTAAAAAAATCCCTATTCTTCTGGGGCTGAGTTCAAAGCATGAGTAGCCACGAGAAGCAGGGCGGTTAAACTATTCCAGCCTGAGTTCTGATTTAGCCCTTTTTGTCACCAAAAAGAAGACATAAATAAAAAAGCAACATTTTCCTTTCTCAAACAATTTAAAAAGCAGTATGGAAAGAGGTGAAGGCTGTGCAGGTTCTTTTTAATGCCTCCATGTATGTGGCAAAATCATTTATGACCCAGAAATTATCACAGCTGAGAGAAGCTAGACCCACATTTTCATATGTGTCTAGTATTATGCACCTGAACAAAATGGTCTGCTTCTCAGAAGTGAGGAGCATTCCCAAGTGCCACTGAAATCAACAGCAGTGGCAGATGTCAGCATCTCTTACAGAAGGGCATTTCAACCTAATCATCTAATACGGATTTATTTTTCATCATTTAATGTAGGCATCCACACCTGAAATGTTTTGCTTCAGGATTTTTAGAAAGTGATTACAAGGAGCACTGCACAAAATACTTTGGCCTTGCCTTTTTTTCTGAGAAGTCAAATTTGGTTGTCTGAAATTTAAAAATAATTTATTTTGAAAATACCACATTGCTTCAGTCAAAAGAATGCCCATATCACCAAGTTCGAAGATTTTAGTTTCATGTTTCCAAAACAAGACTTTCAAATTTGCTGCTACAAAATAATGTTTTGTCTTTAAATTGACTTTAGCATTAGTTTATGAAGCTTAAAAGCTGCTGCTCAGTTTACCATTTTTGTATTTGTGAGTGTGTGAGTAGCAGATTAGAGGAGTCTACCTGAATTTTTTCCTGCATGCTTTCTATAATAAAAGTGGACTAAAAAATCAGAATAATTAGACCTGTTACTTCTACAGATAAGGACTAGAAGTCCTACTGATAAATATTAATTAAAACAACTTTAAAGAAAACAAAAACATTTTTAATAACTCCTTTTCTAAATGAACACATTTGTTTAAAGAGAGAGTTTGAAAACAGCAGTCCACGGAAGAGAGAGGGGAATTTTATTAATAAAGATTTTTTGTATGTTTGGAAAACAAACAAAAAACCAAAATCAAACCCAAAGCTTTTTATTTAAAGACAGAATTAAAAAATGAGTTAACAGACTGCTCAGAAAGATGACAGTTTATATAAGTTAATACATTTGAATGGAACAACAAAATGGTTATCTTTTGCTGTCAGAAGATTGAGTCAAAAACATGCCTATAAGAGTTTGTTAAGTTCTTTCCAGTTGGTTTAAAAGCATTTCAGTAAAACAGCATACAACACAGAGGCAATTATAAAACAGCACTGTCTTTCTTCAAAAAACTATGGCAGACTTGCTCTAAAGGTCTGGAAGAATTGCACTGTTCACCTACTTATCTTCTTATGTAAAGAAGAAATCTCAGCTCTGGGCCAGCAAAACCATACAAACAACCAGGGCCTAAAAATGCATGGTACATGCAAAAATGCACCAAAGTAATTTAAGTACATGCACACACAAAAATCCTTCTTTATCCTGTGGTGTTTTTTTCTAGTTAATTTCCTTAGTATTACTATACATGATGGATTACTTGCATTTTTTTTTCACTCTTACTAGCTCAGTAAATGCAGTAACAATCCTAATATATTGAAATTAAAAATCAAGGAAGCAAAGATGACAGACAGTCATGTTATATCTTACAATTCAAGAATTATTTTGTTCTGTTGTTTAACTCCACTTTGGCTGTGTTCTAATTAAAATATTTTCCATGTGTGAAAATATCCACAGATATTCAGTAGGATGCTGTTATTCTGAAGCTTGCAATGAGTTGGCATGTCATGGCTGAAACACAGACATTTGTCAACATTTACATTACCAATATTCTTGTGCACAAGCTATGGATAATGGAGAGATAATGTTGTAGGGATGCTAGTCAGAAAATTGTGTTTAACTCCCTGCTCTGTAACAAGCTCTCTGTGCGACCTTGGGCATATCACTTATTCCAGTTACGGCATTATCTGCACAAAGGGGAGAACAGTACATGAAACACACTGAGAGGCCCAGACAGTAGGGTAGTTAAAACAGATGTAGGAATCCGTCCATTTTTGAAACGAAGTAAATAATCAGTTACCCAAAGGAGAATCCTTCCAATTTCACTTCGGCATTAAAAATGGAATTGTTATTATTTCTCTTGCTTAAATACAGTAGAGCCCAATTTTATACTACATTACTAATGTTGCAGTGCTTTCCTGTTTCTTTTATAAGAATATGTGAAAAAGAGACCAAGAGGAATCACAGCAGAGGAGTGTGTTTCACTTTTATAAGGTAATTCTTTCAGTAGGTAATATCTGGGGTGTTTCTTGACTACACTCAGATTATATATACCCACAATACAGTACGTTTACAATGTGACTTGAAAGCATGGATTCACACCAGAAATACACAGCAGATTCTGTCTGGCCTGTCATTGTAAATACACAGCTGAAAACTACAGAGCCTGTATGACAGCCACCAGGCTGGGAGGAAGAAGGCTCAGTCCGTCAGCCGGCGAGGTTTCAGCACTGTTCACTGCTTTGATGCAGATGCCTGTATGTCAGCAATTCCTCAATAGGGTATAATACACAGATTAGAAACATGCCTCTTTAAATCTGACTACCAAGATATCACACCTGTATTAAGGCATTTACATTTATGTAAACTGATTTTCAGTTTCTGTTGTCTTTGATGGAAGATTATTTTCACCCACAAACTCTGAAAGTCATGCCTGTTTTATTTAGATTTCTGAATAGGCAGACTGATGTAAAAATTTGAAGACCACGTCTGAAAGCTTGGCCTTAAAAAAATCACTTACTTTCCAATAAAAATAAAAGAATTCTGAGAAAAAACAAACTACATTCAAATTTCCATTGATTGTAAAGCTCACGTATGTGGATATCTGATGATGGTCAGCTAGAACATATTTGAAAAAAATACAGATTAAAGATTATGTGTATGTATGGTATTTAAGATTATATGAATCTGTATGCTAGCATCTTTTCTGTTAAGGATAGAGAAGACTTGAAATGCATGATTTTAGAAGGTCATAGGAGTTTGTAAGAATATAAAAGCACTTCAAGTCTTTTAAAGCTTGAAAGAGCTAGGTTTCTATGATATTAGATCAAACAAAAAAAATCTATGTTAAGAATATTTTTATGACAATGATTCACTCGAATAAATCTAAGATTTCTTTTCCTGACCAATCTTTTTTCCAAAATAGTATTTAATATCTGAAGTTATAAAAAATATTTGTAGTCTTGAAAATTATTTTTATTGTCTATGTTATGTACTATACATGCCTCTTTCAGGAATTATTAAAGAAGCATGAGTCATACGGCACTCATTTACTCTTGGCTCATAGCCATCCTCAATATATATTTTGCTATTTTCAAGCCATTTGTAGGTACATATGCATGAAAATACTGTTGTGTCAAGTCCCAAGGTCACAGTTAGCACAACATACATTGTTCATCTGTATATTTACAAAGTTTTAAAGCACATAAAATTGTGCATTATTATATACCAAAGTTTAAACTTTAACATACACTTGATTGCATATATAGCAACAAGTTACAATAAAAATCTCAACAAAGACAACCAATAAACAGCCAAATTGCTATGTACAAACAAGGCAGGAAGCAATTAAACACTGCCTTGCACATTTCACTTAAATTACTTTTTCTCTGAGGGGAAAAAAACAAACAACCCCTCTTCCCCTCCCCCAAGTCCCCAACAACCCTAAACAGTCTTCATTTTTTCAGTTAAATAACTGGGGGACAAATCCTTCATGGAACTCCCATTGCATTCAGTAGGAGATTCATTTGCATAATATGGGAGTGAAATTTGGTCCCTATTATAAAATGTAGCACTGTATTATGCAGTACATGTTCCCATCACAGTACAACTCGTAACACAGCAGCACGGTGGGCTGGCTCTCTGCGCCCTCCTCCGACAATGGTCCCTTTGACCTCTGGGGAAATATTCCATGAGATAAACAGCCTTTTGTCTTTTTTGCATGTATCTTTTTTTTATACCAGCATGACTGTGTTTTCATGATAACTCCACCGATCCAGATCCTCAGCTGGTATTAAGCCAGCCTCCTGAGTGAGCGGAGCTATGCTGATTTATGCTAGGTAGTATCTGACTCAGCTTCAGTGGACCTACTCTTCTTGATTTACATTGGTGCAAAAGAACCTGAAATGAGGTCCAAGGACAGCATGCTTGGACCCAAGCTGACCTTTTATATAAAGTAAAACACAAAAAGTCTGTGCCATTTAGCTTAAAGTGTGCTTAATAAATTACTACAGTTCACAGTTGAAGGTAATTAGTGCTACACCAATCACTTTCTCTTATTTTAGATCAATTTCATAAAACTTTTTTGAAAAAAGAAAATAATAAATATTAAAAATTATTCTTCTTATTTGACCAGCAAAATAGGAGGTTTTCTGTAGCCTAGTGACAGACACGCTTAATAACACATTACCCTATTATAGGATGATTGGGTTAAAGGCTAAATCTTGCCTAAGATGCTGTGATACAAGAAGGCTGAGGAAGATATTCTAGTCTGGCTCTTATTTCACCTCAAAAGTACAGCACGAGAAACAGCTGGCTGGGTCAGAGCTCCTAAACATCATAAACTGATGAGAGAATCTCTGAGTTAGCAGCAGCTACAGAGCTTCCAGTAGCAGGGGGGGCCTGCTCCAAAGCCTCGTCAAATCAACAAGACTCCTAACGACTCTGCAAGTGGTAGGTATTAGCTAGCAGAAGGGAAGGCTGTAGTTTGTGTCCACACAAAAGAGTGGCAAAACTACTGGCCAGAGCACATTTCCATAGCGTAACTCCCAGCCCGCCTTGGGGAATGTTGCCCTTGGTTTTTGCGGAGAATTCGACAGGACCAACAGCCCTGCTTCCCATGTCTAGGCAGGATTTAGCCTTATGAATTCTATTTCATGGAATCAAAAGATAAATTATACTTACAAATAAAGTAATATTTGTAAGTATATTTGTAAGTTATTCTAGCTATTTAAAGTTTTGCTGTAGTGGAAAAATCAGAGACCCAAACTTGATGAAATCTCTGTTGTCTAAAAATTCAAGGCCCCTTTTCTAAAAATACTTTTTGCTGATGGCAAAGTTCAACACCTCAGAGAAATTCAGAGTAAGTTTCCAAGCTGTATACCATATTTTGAAATACACTATACCCTTGTTGTTTCTAAGGCTGTATTGAAGTTTTACGTAACAGTCATGAGCCGTGTGTTTAAACACCTTAGAAGAGTTGACCAGCAACTTAATGCATTTCTTTATACCCTAGGGAATTTAAAGATGCACCATCTCTTTCCAAAATGCTGGGATTTAAATACTCTAAACATAAATGTTCAGGATAAAATATTCCATCCTCTCCCTCCCCCTTTAATGCTGTATTTAAAAATATTTATGCTTCAGCAGTGAAGGATTAATTTATAGATTTCTCTGCGTATGCTCTTACTACATACAAAATTCAGTTGTTAATTAATATCTAAAATAGGCAAAACACCACACCAGCATGGGAGATGCATGCTGTCAGCCACAGGTTTCTTGAGACAAGCTACCTGTGGGCAGACTACCTTCTTGTAGATGCAATGAATTTTGAGTATAAACTTTGCAGTTTACCCGTATCATTCCATCATCCAGCAGAAACCAGGAAGTTTTAGAACACAAGATACAGGTCCATAGTTTATTTGTAGGGGCATAATATGAAAACACTATCTTTTTTTCTGGCTAGTCCAATCATGTCTAGAAATAGCAGGGAGTGGGTTCAGCCCAGGGGAAAATATACTCCCTGGAAAATGCAGGACAAAAGTTCTCTGGCAAGATTTAAGAATAAGAAAGATTGATATCCAGAAATTTGCAAAGCCTAAGTACCCATTTCAGGGTAGAGCTTCAGCTGATAGGTAGTGGGTACAGACTTACTCATTTCAGTGGAGCTGTCTGATGGCTAATGAAATTCTAGTATGCTGTGGTCTCTGAGCCTCAGTATTTGCTGTGTCTATGCAAGATTCCTTGGAGAGGGACCTGTGCTCAAACTGGAGAAAAGGTTCCTAAGAAAACTGCAGAAGTAGTATAGTTAGTATTGCAACCATGCTTGAAAGGCACCTTTTTCTACTATTTATTTTTCTCTGGGTGCTCATTACTATTCTTTTAGGGAGCTACCTTACTCAACGACTCACTGAATAGGTAGGGATAGCAAGTTAGAATTAAGAACAAATATTTCTACAAAAAGAGAACTCAGTGCTTTACAACCAAAAGTATTTAAGGTCAGAATTATCACTCACTGCTTTAACTATTAAAGAATGTGGAAGAACCTCAGTATGGAGGGAAAAGGATCAAGGAAGCATGTCCTGTTAGGCATCACATAAACACCATTTCCATATAACAAGGTTAAAACCAAGATGGGTTCGATTGTGGCTGGCATCTACACTCCCACAGTCAAATTCTCTCTTAGCGCAGATCGAGACAGTTATCCCAAAGTCAAGCCCTTTCTACCATCAACAAATCCAACTCTTTATTAGATACTTGACTACTAGAAAAGTCCAGCAACAAGAGTAGGTAACAGACATTTTCATATCCTTATCTAACTAGTAGCGTGTGCTTGTTCTTCTGCTATAGATTTGCTACTTCTAGCAAACTCACTGTTCCTGAAGAGCCACAGCAAAGCAAGGTGGGTTTCATTTTGGGAACATCTTGTTTTATCTCATCACTTTCTACAAAAACATATGGCCTCAACATATTGTTATTTTTATTCCTGTTCTGTGGCAGTTTTGATTAGAGGCTGGGGAGTCTGGTGCTTTATACTTGAAAACAATATAAATTGTTTTGACGTCTGAAAATAAGGATTACATTGCTCTGGCTCTCACTGATAAAGAACATTTTGCTAATGAACATAATAATCTAATGAGAAAAACTGGTACTATGACAGTAAAACATCACTATTTGGTCCTATGGTGTATGAGTCAGGTTTTCCCCATGCAACTCCATGTGGTGTAAAACATACAATGTATGTCCTTCTAGCTGCAAGTTGGCACTGACATTTCTCCCCCCCTCACCTTCACACCCACAGGAATTTTCAGTGTGGGTCTCATTCAAAGCCTCTGGAAGTGAATGGAAGCCTTTCCATCCTCACTGAGCTTTGGATCAGGTAATGAATGAGTATTTTTGGTGCAAAAAACTAACTTCCCTCTCCCCAAAAACAGGAATTACAAATGTAAACCCCTTATAGAAAGTTTTCTCCCTTATATCACAGCAAGGACTCTTCTTGGCTTCCGCATACTGACCAAGCATAAAAGAGTGAATAAAATTTATTTTTGAATTTATGTATTGAGTGCTCAGGGATTTTAATAGCACTGGGGTTATGGAAGTGCTATTTTAATAAGGACCACAGATCATGGGCCCAAATCCTTACCTTCACCTCAAGGACTTGTAAACTCAACTATTTAACTCAAATCTCTTTATTGGAGGCCTCAGTATGCATCCACCTGGAGGCTGAAAAATTGAAAAGGAGAAGGCTGCACAAACATGGAGTGAGGGAATTTAACCAGCAGGAATGTGGCCTATAAAATTAAACTTCAAGAACTGTTTAAGAAAAATTAAAGCTTGTGCAACAGCTGGGGTTTCTCTCCATATTAGTTCATTAGTTCTCCAAATGTTATGGTTCTTATTAATATTGATTACATTTTCAAGATCATCTTCTGTAGTACTTATTCTGTCCTATTCTGGTTGCAAAGAACGGAATCATGACTCACTGTGATCTGCCTTTAGACAAATATGGCATGCTAAAACACCATCTCCCACCCTCCTAATGATATTAATATTTATTGAGTCATCAGAGGTGGACTCAAATAAAAAATCTTAGATTCAGACTGCACCCCAAATTCCCTAATCTCAATTGCCAGAATATTCCAAATTCAGACATAGTGATCAAATAGTCCTGGAGATTACAGTGAGTATTCAGGAACAAAAGTCGGTGCATTTCTTACCAATGGGTGTCTGAGGGTGCCTGCAATGTAAAGAAATGCACTCTTGTGTGGTGGGCAAAGGAAAAGACCCAGCTTCACTTCAGTCTCATTTAGACCGTGCATATTATTCATTCAGAGCTTGGCCTCATTCTCTCTGCTCTTGACATTAAAGGTTCACTCCCTTCCTTCTAGGCTTTTAAAATAACTTGCTACTTATATCATTTGAAATCTAAGCTCCTTTAGCAAAACCTTCAGTGATAACAATTGTGTCAGGCTCTGACAGCATTCAGAGATGGTATTGTCTGCATGTTCTAGATACTGAAGAATATTCAGTTCTCTAAATGGCTAGAAACTCTGGGATAACTGTGTTACTAGACCAGTTAGTACTTTAACTGTATGCAAACTAAATCTATTCAAGAAGCAGGCTGAGTAGTAGAAAAAGTCATAGGAAATGGAGGAAAATAGGTTAATAGAAGTTTAGGACACAGTCCTAACATCACGACACTCAGGATGTTACAGTTTGTGCTAACTTGCAGGCAGAACCACTTGTGCGTAAAATTCTGCATGCTCAGAGATACATGGGCATTAAGAGAACTGCCAAACCTGATTACCAGATCTGCAGCCACAAAGTGTTCTGTTACATGGTGAATGTCATGACCCTACCTGCAAAACTGCAGATGCAAATAATAATGCTTGCATCTTGACGGATACTCCTGTAAGACCAGAAATCTGGTGCTGAAGCCAAAAGATTAGGACTCTTTTCAGTAGCAAGAGTTGCCATTGGAGGAGCTGGATTTTTAAATGTGGTTTTGAAAATATATCCCTATACGCATAATGCTCATTATCTCATTGTGGAACAGTGGGAAGCGAGGCAGAAGTCTGGGGTTAAAGTGTGCTGCTGAATACTTCTGAGACAGAAGAACCTGACTGGTCATCTGGACCCATTTTCTGTTGCATAGCATTGCCACCCTTATGTTCTACAGACTGTGTGCTCATTGCCAAGGACTTGCCTTCTTCATCCAGTAATGCTGTTTTATAAGGCTCAACATGTATCCTATGGACATGCTGCCTTGATTCCTCATACTTGCCTTTCCCATCTTCTGGAAGGCTGGATGCATGAGGTAAGAAAGTGCTCCGAGACCCATTGGCAGGAATCTTTATCTGCTCAGTGGAGGTAGGTTCTTGAGATAAATCTGTAGATCTCATGAGATGCTGAGTATACACACCTTCAGACAGAGAGCCAGACTGTGTCTCACTGTGCACACGTAGCCAACGATGATGACGGCTGAAGTAGTTGTAATGTTGATGTTTCCCTAGCTTTTTTTTACCCAAAAAGCTCAATGGCTGCCTGGAGCTAGAGGACTTGTCTGTGCTTTTTGATGTAAGCCCTGACATTGTTAGACTGCTCATGTACTCTGTGCAATATTCAGTGTTAGTATCAAAGGCACTACACTCTTTCAGGCCTTCTTTCAACGTTAGGCAAGGCTTCATGTCATGGACTTGGAGAACATCAGGTGCACTGCCACCTAGGCCACTGCCTGCCTGCTGGGATATATCATTTGAGGAGGAATATATTAAGTCTAATTCTTTGGGGCTTAAAGCATCACTGGAATCATAGTCACTGTCAGTTGGAAGGAATACTTCAGAGCAGCCTTCTTCATCTGAGCAGGGCTGGGAATCTGAAAAGAGAAATGATTACTACTAACAAGACAAGCACATTAGAGGAATTGCTTAAATGTCATTTATATATTTTTTCTTGACTTAGAATCATATCCACAATTCTGAAAATACATGTGCATTTCTTCTGTGAAAATTTCCATGACCCTAGGAGACAGTAGCAAACACAGTAATCAGGGAGGATTTGCAGATGTATTAGAGAGGTGGTGGTAAGAATTAGGAAAAACCAAAAGGATTCAGGTATTGAAAGGAATTGAGCACAGGGAAGAATCTGAATTTGAACTGGGATTAAGATTTGAAAGGATCTGTTTTCACCAAATTTTATAAAAGTAGGGATGTGGGAGACAGAGAAGCTCTAATCCAGATTCTCTTTTCATTAAAGATGTCAGCCAGGTTACTCCAGACTTACACCTCTGCAACTGTGAGTATGTTGCAACTGTATGTGTGTGGAAGAGGGCAGAGGCAAGGCATGGAGGTGGATGAGCAAAAACTCTCCACCAGGTGCGTTATGTATGTTCAAATTCAAAACTGACACACTTAATTCAGATGTGAATTTCAGAATCAAAATTTGCACTGGCACTGAAATCACTGTTGCCCTTTGGATACAGAAGGATCAATAACATAATAAATAGTGTCGTACATGATTAGAATGGTCTTATGCTCCACTGCTGCCCTGGATAGTTTACATTAGATCCAAGGGAAAAAGAAAACCAGTACATTTTATGCAGTGCCAACTATTCACTTTGACCTAGTGTAAATTACCGTATAGCAGAGCAATAATGAATCAAGCCCATGCAGGGCAAGATAATGCTCTAGGTTACATGGTGCCAGAGCTAAGGCATAGGGGATTATTCTGCATTCATGGTATGTAATACAGGGAAAAATTTAGCTCAGGGAGAGGTGCTGAGAGAGAACACCACTGTGTAAAAGAACAAATCAAAGCATGTGACACCACAGTCTTTGGGTTTCTTTTAATCTAATCTAATCAGAGTAGATTTATGTGTTGTTCTTAACTGTAAAAAAATGCCACTTTGAAAAACAAATTATCATTAGCAAAACGGTCATGGCAGTTGTTTAATGCAGCATCTGCTGCTTTTGTTTCTACCATTTCATTTACTTATTGCTTAAAGCTAGCCCAGCAGAATGATGGTTTACATTTTTCTCCAAAGTCCTTACTTGGTTAGCAAATTAGGTGTTACTGTTTCATTTACTTCCTCTTTATCTGATGTGATTAATTTCTTTCATCACTTTAATATTGCAGCTGTTTGGAGAAGCAATAATGGCCAATGAAGAGGGTACTTATTTGTGTGATTTTGTATTTTAAAGGGCCTGTCTAAACCACTGAGGACTCTGAGGTATGTGAAAATGACTTAAATCAAACTGGACTATCGACAGTAAAATTTCTTCCATCAAAACAAAGGAAGAAGAGCATAAGAAAGAATTACTTCAAAGCAGAAGAATACTCAAAGGATGGAAAGAAAATGTCTGTAGTACTAGAGAAACAGAAGGTGACAAATGGTGACTGTGGAAAAGTATGACTTCCATCCTGGGCAAAATGTTAGAAACTAATAAAGAAAAGACACGCACAGTGAGAAAGGGCCAATAGCTTTTGTTCAGTAACTCATCATCAATCTAGTAAAACTCTTTGAACATGTGGACAATGTCATACATAGGCACATTTGGATTTCTGAAGAGCTTTTGACAAGATTCTTCACCAAATGTTCTTAAGAAATGAAGCTGTAATTGAGATAAAGGGAAAGCTTCTTCCACAGATTAATAACAGATCGTTGGTGCAGAAAACAAATGGAGTAATAGTCAGCTTTCACTATGGATGGATTTTACTAATTCTGGAGGTCATGGAAGAATTAGTAGTAGGGCCTGTCCTATCCAGCCTATTTATTAAATAATCTGGAATAGCAAGGTGACAAAGCTGGCTGATGATAAGCAAGTATTCTGAGTAGTGGAAAGCAAAAAACGATTGTAAGGATTGTAGAAGGTTCTCGGGAAGAGAGAGTAGCTAATTATTAGAGTAGCTAATGATTGGTAAAATGATTGGTAAAATACCTTGGCAGGCATGGGAAAAAAACCCACTTCTTTTACAAAATGAAATTCAAGAATTGTTTTAATTAAAAGTGAGTTCAAAGATTTTCTGTGATAAACAAAAACTCTCTTACCACTCACAGCTTTTCTCCTCTGGCTTCGTGTCTCAGGTGATGGGGGAGGTGAAGGAAGACAATCTAGATGTGAAGATGTTGAACTGATTTTCTTTTGAGTCCATTCTTCTGATAGATTGACAAGCTTCTTTATGGGTAGGCCAGGGGCTGGCTGCTTGTATCTCGCATACTGCAGTGCTTCTGTGATCCATCTCATTTCCCGCCAGATCTCATCGATTTGCTTTGGAGGAAAAAAAAGTGGTAAAAAACTAAAATTAATTCTGGACTATACTAATTCTATTAATTCTCCCTAACCCATAGAGGTTCTTACTTAATAGGAGGGATGAATCCAGGCCTGAGCTCTGACATTGATAGAAAAATGAAAATTGTTTTTTGACTGGAGGATAAAGATCGTCTCCAGGTTTTCTCTCCTATCATCATTTTTGGTCTGCATGCATTTCATTAGTATTAATCTACCCTGGGGCAATTCTAAGTCATGCCCGTTGATGGCAACAAGAGGCAGGTGCCCAAATCAATAGCAGGATATGGCTTTAAGTATCTAGGCAGAGAGGAAAGATGCTATTTAATGTGAGTTTTGAGAGTCTTTTGATAATGGAACACTTAAGGTCTTCAAGCAATTCAAGATCTTTGATGACTGAGTAAATGTTGCTGCAACCAGTGAATGGGATGTAGCAATGAGCACGATATCCTTCTGTTGCAGTATCCTTTCTAGAACTTCCCTTGTGTTTCGCTTCCTGCATAAGCTACTGCATTTAAAGTATGCCTGAGCCTTCACATTAATATTGCAGTGTTTAAGGGAAACTATTTCTCAGCTATACAAGCCATGTTCTGCAAGAATGTAAAGGGGAAAAAGGGAGTCAGTAAAAGGATAGGCAAAAGTCAGTGGTACTTTGCGCAGTGAGTGTTATCAAATGGGGATATAGCAGAGGGATCAATGAAAAGGAGACTGTATATTGACGCATTTTAAGACCGGTTCACTAACACATCCTCTTAGCTGGAGATACTTTTTCACAAAATGCATAATCCAGCTGTGGAACTTACTGTCAAAGGATACTTTAGATGCCAGAAACTTTGCTAGGGTAATTCTTGCTGGGCCCAGCTGGAGATAGTATAGCTGGCTAGATGAATTTCTAGTTTGACCTAGTAAGGCCATATTTATGTAAAGGTGAAATCCAGTCTCCAGAGAAGTCAGTGCCAGCCTTGCCACTGAGTTAATTTGGGCTAAGAATCTACACCAATTAGAATAGCCAAGGGTTCAGGGATTCATTTCTAATCCTACCTCACTTTCAGTGTAGCCCCATGAATAAAATGCACTGGGTTGACCAGTTAGCAAACTTCTCACCTATTTGGTTTTGGAGATTTTGTATTCCCTCTCTGTAATCCTTCCCCAACCCCAGACAACTGCATGCAGTTTATTAAAATGCAAATCCTATTGCTTTTCTCCCTGGTGTCATTCTACAGTGTCTCCTGGGATAATGGGCCAGTCATTTTTAATGAACTGTGGTTCTTATACAATTTAGGAACATTTGAAGCATTATGCTATAAAAATTATAGCTTAACTTCGATTTTAGCTCCAGTGTCTGTAGATTTCTTGTCTTGCTCTCTAACATTCTGGTAAAGACGCTGAGTACGTTATCTGCTGGGTTTTTTTTAATCTTTACTTTTCAGTTGCCCTCTGACTCCTTTTCAGAGCTGCATTTATATAGACTCCTTTACTCTTTACAATGTTTGGTTTGTGTAGTGACTTCAACACTGTCTTAGATCTAGGATCACACAAATGCTCTTGCGGTTTTGTGGTCACCACTGAAGATTGCGGTATGTGGTGGGCTGAGATATTTTTGCCAATAGGTAGAATACAGCTGGTTTTCATTTGAGAGGAAACCGGACAAGGCTAATACACTGTCACAATAATTCAGCACAAAACACTGAAGTTTAAAATACTCTCCTATATTTTCCCAGCATATATAGGTGACTTGAACACTTTGGAGAAGAGGAACACAGAACTGTCTATGCAGTGTATGTGTATTAATAAAACATATATTTACTTTTGATGTGAAGGGTAACATTTTCCCAAATGCTCCTATACACTGGGAACAACTAGCTTTTCTGGGTGTGAGAATGGGAAGATGAGAAGGGAGAAGATGGTTGAAAGGTGGAAGCACAGTGGAGCATTCCCCTCTGGCCCCCTGCAAGTTTCCAACAGCGCCAGCACGGACAAGGCAAAAGGGATCTAAATTTAGAGCAAGGAGGAACAGAAACATTATCATCTGGTCCATAAATAGAGAGGGTCACAAAACCCATTAATGGGATACATGGTTGTCTTGGCCCCTATTCCAAGAGAAGGTTGCTTGAGCATTAACATTGTAGAGCTGTAAACTGATTTGCACCTCACTTGTAGAAAGACAGGTTAACCATTTCCATCAATACACTATGTAAAGGCCATTAGTTTTATCCATAAATAATCAGTCACCAAAATGGTTTGCAAAAGTACAGGCCTTGCTACACTGCACAGTGGGGTGTAGTTCAAAGATCCCTGAGTTGAGTAGGTTAAGTCTTGGTCTGGGAACAGTACTGGAAGATTAGTGTGAGAGACAGAGGAAAAGCAAATTAGACAAGTGTGATAACATTTGTGGTCCTACTGCATCAGGGGAGTGAAACAGTATTTCTTCATGGTGTTGGACAGACCTACCAATTCTCTAAGGGCTAGCCTGCTATCTTTAACACAAAACTGCTTTGTTCACTGTGATACTGTTGATGAAGATTGCCTCCATGACCTAGTCTGAATTTTCATTTTATTTTTTTAATTGGCATATTATAAGGGCGAAAAAAATCTTTAATCCACTGAGATGGAGAAAAACTATTACCCAAATGAACGGCCAAGCATGGCATTAGCTTCCCTCACATAGATGGGAGTGAGTTTTACAAACAGACTGACACGTTTCTTTATAACAGTCTAGTATAACTGTCATTTGATTTTACCCATAAAAATCCTTGTATAAAAGCAACAACTAAGGAAATCATGTTCTGGGTTTGAGTTTCATAAAAACAGAATTGCACTTTTGATACAACTGCAGTTTTTATGATGTCTGTGAATAATTCTCCATTTAGATTTCAAATTACAGCCCTACACAATTTTTAAGAAAGCCACCTTAAAATCTCCTTGGAGTAGTCAGAAACAGACTATTACCTGTATGTAGTCTATAACTTGCTGGTGTCTTTGTTTGGCTGCAGCGACTTCACTGTCTGAAATTGCTTCCCTTAGGGACTGCTGGGTTTTCAGAGAGTCCAGCTCTATGACAGCAGAAAGGCGGCAATACAGGCTTATAAATTTTTCCTTGTAACAGCAAAAATGAACTGTGAAAAGACCAAATGCAAAGGAAACACTGTTATATTCTGGTCATGAAATATGAAATCCTTAGCTTTCAGAACACAAATTTTATTCAATATAAATACTAACACTCTGGATGGGTTACTTTAAGCTAGAAATAAATAATACAGGCTCTAATTCTTCTCTCATTTACAGTGGTTTACTCTGTAACTTCCCTGATTTCAAACAAATCATTTCTAGTTTATATCTAAGTGAAGGCATAATCAGGTCCTTAGTATGCAACTCCAGAGGCTATTTTGCCTTTGATAGCTTTAATCAGAAAGGCTGATTTTAAGGCTTTTACAGCTCATCGTGCAATAGCAGGGTTCTTGTAACAGTGACAGTCTAAGAATATAAAAGAGGAAAGGTTTTCAGGAAGGGGTAATTTCTTTTATCAGGCAAGTAGAGATATGACTGGAAAATGGAACCCATCTTTTATTTTAATTGAGTGTTTCAGCACGAAAGTATCATTTTGGAGGATGATAACTTTCTCTTGGGCTAGACTAACTTAAAATCAGTAACTCAAATATAAGTGACTCAGCAGTAAAAGCATTTTGGGGATGTCACAATTTGGGTGAAACAATTAAAACTTTGTAGGTGTCAGTAATCACACACTGTCCCTGACCTCTTATGCAGAAGAGCAAACAGGAAGGGCAAAAAGGAAAGTCAGAACTGACCTCTTGCTTCACGTAATTTGACTTTAGGGTAGCATAGAGCTATCTGAGCTACCACTAAAAGAGCTGGTGCAGACAGCAGAGGCAGAACAGCTATGATGTCACGGAGCTTCACAAACGCTACTTTAGCTAGCCTCTCAAAGCTGTATTCTTCCAGAACCTGCATTTGCTCAGGCAAAACTTGCCAATTATCCCTGCAAACTGCAGTACAGACATACCAAAACCTGCTGAGGGAGAACAGGTTTTCAGAAATACTCCCCCATTCATTGGCACTTCAATGAATTCAAGCATACAGCACAATTTCGTTACAGCAGTGAATGGCAGCTGGCTTAATACTGTTAGATTGTGGGATGATATTTTTCACGGTATTTCAAGTGTAAATTGCATAAATTGTTCTTATCATAAATCTTAAAACATAATTAAATAAAAATACATATCATATCTGTTTCTCCTTTGCAAATAAATGATACCAAAAGTAAGAAATCCAATCACAGAAACATTATTAGCATAACAATAAAGGTCCAATCTGAACACAGAAATCCCACAAAAAAGGAGTGAAAGAAAGAATTCTACCTTCTGGCTTCCCAATGATGCCTAGATATTGCAGGGATCTAGTCTGAATAGTGTGTGGTCTTACAGTATATATGCCATATGTGGTGGACTCTTGAGTGAATTACAGCCGCGGTTTCAGCTTCAGTGCTGAAGTTTCTAGCCTTTGTGGTTTTAAGTCAGACCCTTTAATGTTACTTTAACAAATGTTACTTCAACATAGTCTTTTGTGGTTATGCAATTATATAGTTGGTAGCCACCAGCTAATGGGGAATGGAAGCTTCTAATATTTGAGATGTGAATCACAACCATTTTATAGAACATCAGGGATACATATATAATAAGTCATACAGAAAATGTCATCTGTATTTGGCCAGATGATTGCTTATTTAAAAAAAAAGTCAAAATTTAAAATTCAGCCTTCCTTACTGTTCTTTCCTCCATGAACTGCTTTCCCACTGCAGCAACACTGCTAAACAGAGAGGTCTGGGCCCAGGATGCTATTTTAGAGACTACCCTGTTGAATCTGCACCACATCATCCCAATTTAGTGCCTACTGCTTTATCAGCTCAGTGCAAACTATGTCCCAGAGAAGAGAATGACTCCTGCCCAGGGCTTGAGCTAAATAGTCTGCAAATGAGAGCTAAATAGTCTGCAAGACCTCTAGTGCAGAGGTGACTTTCACAAGAGATTATATGCTTCATGCGTTAATTTGCACAGTGAATGCAGCAGTCACCTCTCCTAGGGAGAAATAATATGCTTAATACACAGAATCTAACTGCAGACCTTGAGGTTGCTGGTCAAGAAGATAGTAAATCTGGCGCTAGGGCACTACAGCCACATTAAGTGCCATAGATATGTGACCCAAAGCACTGAACTCACTCTGCTAGTTCAGTTATCTTAGTTTTCTTTTGAAGGGGTAACTTCACCCTGGCAGACTATACACCAACTCATGCATTGTCTGTACTTCTCTTAATGTTATGCTGACTCAGCTGTCATCTCTTCCACTATTAGCATAAAAACCTGAAGCTGTCATAGGCACCACTTTATGTGCTCTGGCTGATGTGACATAAACACAATTGTATGTTCCTGCCTGATCCAAATCAAATTTGTGCTGCTGAGTGATGGCAAGTCACAGATCTACTGTGACTGCAAAACCACAGCCTCAGTGAGGCCCTCCATTATCATCCAGTCATCGTTCTCCTACATCAGTGACTCTAATAGCACTTTGCAATGGTATATAGGAAATTGGATGGTGACGGTAATGGTGTCACATAAACACTTGAGAGAGATATCACTGAGGACCCAGCTGCACCGGAGACCTACACTATAGTGGCTGCTTGTGTAGTGGCTCCATTGGTTCTGGCTCCTCTCTCTCCTTCTCCTCCAAGGCAGAGGAAAGAAGCAAGATACCCAGTTGCGCAGGCCAGAAGGAAACAGCAGAGATTAATGTGTAAGGCTCAGAAGTCCCCTTACTTATCAGATTCTTTCTAAAATGAACCACAAAGACTGTGTGCTGCTTTTATATGGAACCTTTCTCTGCTCTGTGGACCCAACAGGAAGAAATCAGGAGTAGAGAACCATGGAGCTGAAGCATCACCTCTTCTGTCTTATGTTAAACAGCTGGGAAACCCTCCTTTTGGGAATTCCTACCTAGGCAGCAATGCAGTGGAACAGGAGGGCTGAATCTGCTCCAGCGCAGGATGTGCTCCCTAAAGAAGTGCATTCAAGTCTCAATCCAGTGTTTTAGCCTTTCTCACCATAACAGACTTTTCCTGAATCACAACAATAGGATTGAGTCTCCTGAATTTTTTTCAGGAATTGAGATGACCTGGACCTGGGAAGCTGCACTCAGACCTTTCACAAAGTTGTGAAGGTGCTGGACCTTGAGTAGGACTATCTGTAATCAGGAACTGCAAAAATTCTCCTCTACAAGACTGCTAATTATTCTTGTGACAATTTAAAGGGGTGTTTGAATCTGCTTTCACAGCTCTAACCTTGTTATCTTGTGTGTAATTTTTGGTTCTGTTTTTTAAAGAGCATCATCTTCCAAAAAAACTTAGACATATACTGGATAACTGTGGGCTTTTCTCTATGCTTTGCATTTCAATAACGATTGCTACAGTATATGCTTTAACTGCTCTGCTCCCTCTGTAACTTGTACACAGTTATAGGTAGTGTTGTTGCCAAAGCCATCATGTGATTTATTGACTCTCCACTGGGACAAGGGGGAAAACAGATACAACTTTGTGATTTTATTATAAGGAGACTGGGTTAATATTTCTAGGTGAAGCAAGCTACTATACCAAGTTCAAACATCTGAAGAGGGAGGTTAAGAAATCCTGAGTGTGGGGTGTAAGGATTATTCTGTCCTGGGGCAGTGCAGACGTCGTCTGAGGCGGGGAGCAGGAGAAGAAAGGAGACATTGTGACCCAGTTCCAACACCTCCTGTGTATACAGACGGAAGTGCTTAGCCTGTAGAGGGACACGCGCGGGGGAAGAAATAGGAGAGAATTACAACATGGCACTTATATAAACAACACCCCAAATGATATAAAACATTAAAGAAAATTTGCACGACATCAAGCTCGGAATTTTTATAAAACATAAATATTTGGGGGGGGCCCTAAATGTGGGTTCATGTCACTACATAAAATAAAGATTTAAAGCTGCAATGTTCCACATTAAAACAACACACACAGGCACAACCCCCCTGAAAACAACATTTATGTTTCTTATTAGGCAGAAAATGATCACATGCCATGTGCTTTTCAAGATTATGATTGCATAATTATGTGAAAACATGAAAATGGATTCAATTAAAAACCTTTAAGATTCAATTTAGGGTCGGTTAAGAGAAATATGCAGCTCTCCCTCAACACAGCACCGAAAAATTTTAACAAGTGCTGCAGCAAGAGAAAATTGCACACACAGGAGTTGGCCTGAGGCTGCTGTATAGCTGCTGTGTGCAGCATTGCATTTTACTCTGTGTTTGCAAGTGTCACTGTCTATGATTCCATTTACCACAATAATGATAAAAATACATAAATAAATCTGCTGAATCAAAAATTCAATTGATTAACCCAGAAGTTGGGTCCTGAGTCATCAAAACATTTACAATTGTGTTTGACTGCAGGGTCACATTTTTGCTTGTCTGTCGTGCCCAAAGGATAGGCTAAAATGCTTGGCTGAACTGCAGCCTAATGAACAAACTGCACATTGATTTCAATACTTTAGTCCCTAGCTTAAAAAAAATAGGATGCACAAAAGCTATGACTTCTAAGAAAATACACTGGCATAAAGATCTGCACAGAGCCCTATTGAATTAGAGTGACTGACCACAAGGCAGCACACCATCTGTCTTAATTCTGGATTTACTTGAGTCTTACTTGGCTCTTCCCAGGCTAGAAGGTGCTGCCCTGATGGATTCCTTTTATAAGTAAAGCCTAAACCTTTCAAAATCAAGAAATGTAGAACCAGACTAATTTATTTTAAGGCCACATCTTTCTAGCTGCACAAACAGACTTTGAAGAGAATATAAAGATGATTTACTTCTACTTTAAGCCCTCTTACACTGGTAGACCAAAATACAAGGACTTTGTGTAAACAAGAAACAAATTCCTTAGCTTATTTCTTTGTGCATCTTTCACATTATTGATTATCCTTACTGACTTCTTTACTTATTCACATATGCATTTTTTGTACCTAAATTTAAAGCCAGAAGCCAGATACCTCTCCTCACCCATGGCAATCTGGAGGCCTGGAACTATGTATTTTTAGAAGTGCTATGCTTACCTGTGTATAAAAGAATTGCAAAATGCTGTGTCTTCAGCAGGTCTTTTGTACACCCTTGCTAGTACCTCCACAGAACAGTCAATTGCCCTGCTTCCCTGGAAAATACCTATCTTTCTTTGCCAGCTGGGTATAAAGGTGCTCACGACTACTAGAGATGTGTGCAGAAGTGCTTTTTTACACCTGCCTGAAGCCGCAGAAATATGCTGACAGACACAAAAATAGAAGCTAATTGAAAATTTGTCTCTTAATCCATATATGTTCACATATCCAGGGAAAGAACTCTTCGGGAGGTGTTTTCCCCCCACACACTTAAGAGTAATTGGATACAAAACTTCTCTGCTTTTCTTCTCTTGCAACCTTACCATTTTATCCCTACTTGAAAGTTACACATTTTGTAGTTTCTAGTTGTGTTCCTAAGAATCAGTTTTAAAAAAGGTGATAAATACCACAAAGGAAAATACCTGATGTGGAGGTAGATTGATCTGTTTAAGGAGAGCTTTCACTGCCATCTGGAGCTCATACAAGAACAATTGAGTAGGGCAGTCTGAAGTATGATCCATACTTTCCACAGATTCTGAGCCAGAAAGTGTTTGGATCCATTCCCACTCATCTCTGTATGTTGAGTCAAGTTAAAATTAGAAATATAACAAAAGTTCAGTGCACAAGGAGGAATTCAGTGTATGTGCATTTGGGATCTGTTGATAGTTTAATCCTCATATAGCAAAACATTCTAAAATTGTGCAATCCTGATTGTTTGTGGTTAAAAATCCAGCTTTGAAAAGTTTAATTTTTCTAGCACATGTACATCAGGCTGAACATTCCTTGCTAACATCTGAAGGTCCAACTGCCTTTGAAATTTCACTAAGGTTTTTCACTCCAGGTTTTCTTTTCCACATACTTTATTCCATATCTACCACAATCTTTTAAAAAGCATGCATTGGAAATGACAACAGTGACAATTACTGGGAAGTTCGTTTTCTGTTACAGACTCTCTGGTATCCACTGGAGCCAAAGAACTTCCTGGTTTGGTTTTCTTTTGCTAGACATTTATCCATTCTAGACCTGATAAACATGGGAATCATCTTTCTGGATCAAATTCTTAATTCACCCTGCCCATTATTTTGTCTTGAAAGGTGGCCAGCACCAAATGTTCCACAGAAAGTACAAGAAACCCCACTACAGGATGAATAATAGATGTGGGACAATCTGCTCCTAAATAAAGATCTGATCTTAAACCTCAAGAATCAGAGATTGTTATAAGCACTGAGGCATTAGGCTTTATATTCCTTCCAAAATTTTTGTCAGTATTAACTACTACACTCTGGATATCCTTGTTATCCATATAACTATCGAGTTCCTCTTTGAATCCTGCAAAATTCTCAGCTGGTTGCTGAAACTGTGTGGGATTAAAAAGCACCAGAAAAAAAAAAAAAAGTGTTGCCCACTAGGCAAGGACTCAGCAGCGCATATAAATGCACTTGCCCCATAAGACAAGGGAAGGAATGGACAAAGGGCTTTGGTGGAAAAATGGTACATAGCAGTTCCATAGCTGATACTGTTTGTCTGAATATGTGTTTTCAGTTGCCATATGTTTGCTGTGAATTAGGGCTAGAAACCAGGTATTACACAAGAAAGTACACTGAAAAAGCAGTAACACCCACATCCAATGCTGAAAGAAAATCAATAAAAAGGGTGAAACTGAATTCACTGGAAGCTGAGTAAGGGCTGCAGGCTATGGTATTACCAACAGACACGTGGAAGATCATTATGACTGCAGAGCCCAGGATCAGCACTTGAGCAACCACAGCATGCTATCCACAGAAACCAATGGGTTTGTATGTGTATGTTCTGAGGCCTTTAGAATTGCTGGAAATATGTAGGTGCACCTCTTTAGTTCAGCACTCATCTCTATAGTACACACCTGGGCCAAACTTTGCTGAAAGCTGTAATTTTGCAATGGTAACTTGGCATTTCCTTTTAAATTTGATAAATTGCTTTAAACTTAACACAAATGCTCTCTCTATATATATGTATGTGTAAATATATTCACTTACTTGGAAACATTGCTGTTATCTCGGATTTTGACATGACACAGGACATTAGGCAACTTCTGCAGTACAAGAACTTTGATTTGATCCACAGAGCTGCAGAGTTTAAGGTAACCCAAATACAAGCC
The DNA here is from genome assembly GCF_036370855.1 of Dromaius novaehollandiae. NCBI lineage: Eukaryota > Metazoa > Chordata > Aves > Casuariiformes > Dromaiidae > Dromaius > Dromaius novaehollandiae. Next base: position 11,670,318 of record NC_088115.1, on the reverse strand, counting down.
AGGAGGGAGGCGTTGCTGACTTCGTTTGTGATAGGAAAGTATGTCCTGTTTTAAGAGAAACAGTCCTACATAAAAATCTCATTTTTTTTCCACATAAGCCGAAGAGTATGGGATCAAAAAGCAGCAAATGTTTTTACAGCCGTTTTTTTGTTTCAACAGTGTTCCCAATTCGCAAAGCATTTAAGCACATGCTTAAGCATATAAATAATCTCTGGTAGTTTGGATGCACTTGGACAACTTTCTACTGCCATACACAGATACTCAAAGTTGTCTGCATCCTGCAGGAACTGGCCCTAAAAACCTGAGGTTTCACATTCTGTGAACTGTGCTATTTAAACTAACTTAAATAACACCCATCTCTGTACTCTTGTCTGATCATTTCAGCAGTGAGCTGGGTCAGGGAACTGATTCAGCTGAAAACAACTCAGGAAAAGAAGCTGTTATTTTATTATGTTATTTTTTCAGCCAGATCAGTTCCCTGATTCACTCTGGTGTACAGCTATGTAGATGGAGTAGAGCAGCACAGGGAAAAAGCTGTCTGCTGGGGAAGGCAGGAGGTCAGGGGCTGTATAAGCCAGTATGTGACCAATGAAATGCATGTAGAGTCGCAGCCTAGGTTTCTCAAAACACTTGTTCTGTATCACTTGCTATCAACAGGGAAATCTCTATGAGCATGGGGGCTGTTGGTTTGCAAAGTTTAATTAATGGTTATGTTTTCAAAACAAACATCTTCATCAGCAAAAAGAGCTCGTAAAGAATTAATACTGACGGCATATTTGCTGAAGCCAGGAGACATTTTTAAGGCTATGTACAGCAATCCCCAAAGACTACCCTAAAAATGGTATCTGCTGCCATCCTTAGAAATGTGTGCCTTTGCAATGGGTGAGGATTAAGACACCTGGCCTTATGCCTTTACTCTTGGAACCATCAAATTATCTGCCAATGCTATGCTTGGCTCTGACCAATGCAATTAGACCCTCATTTGCACAAGCACTTCATGAACAAAATACCCATTTGATGATTAAGCAAGTAATACAAGAAAGGGTGGGCATTAGATAGGAATGTGTAAACCATTAGGGGAACATTTTTTCCACTAGGATCTCTGTGGAAATCTGATCAGGCCTGTATTGTGGGTTTCCTAATATAAAACTTTTGCCCAGATTGACATTTTTCTACACCTTTAACACATTTTAATACAGTAAATCTAACATAGATCAGGTAAGTTTTATTGTCTTTTGGAAATTTTTTAACATTCCGAAAACCTGGTAATGTGTATTTTGATTGCCTGTCAGTTTCTGGTATCAAAAGCACAGTCCCTCTGCAAGAAAATGCCTCTAATTCAAAACTTAGCCACAGCAGTCATCATCTAACTAAGGGGACTAAAGAAGAAACTAAGACAACAGCTTGTCTCGTATTATTTTCAGTAACCATGCAACTCATTAGTTTTAGAGAGAAAAGAGACTGGCTAACGACACTTCATGAGAAACAAGTTGCTGTTACCTACAGAAAATATTTATTAATTTACTGTGAACTATACAGATTTAAGATGAGAATATGGATACCCTGATTCTTGATGGTGCTGAAAACCTGTGATGCTCACTTTTTTAAGCGGGAAGTGACTAAGCATGTTTCAGGACCAATCCATTATCTTGGTATCATTCTAAACCTAAAGTCTGTGAGGCACGTTATGCAAAAATTAAATGAGAGATATGCTCAGTAAAGAATTCTTTAGCAACTAAACTGGGCTCCAAGAAACTCTGAACCCCAAAGAAAAAGTTGAAGAAGTACAATTGTATCGTTTTAAACCATACAAGGCTTAGTGTTCAAGGTTGGATGGAAAAATCTTATGGAGTGTAGAAATTGTAAGCATCTGTATAGGTGCTTAAGAACATCCTAGAGAATTTTAAAGGGTTTTATATCCCTTGCTGAAGAATTCTATCGTGTGGTTTCCCGAAACTGATAGAAATTGCACCATTCTCTACTAGAATTTAAAAGCAATTTCTTTAGAATCTTATGAATATTTTACATATTAAGGATCTGATCCTAGCCCCATTGGAAGTAATATAAGTCTTTGCTCTTAATGGGAGTCTTGCCATTGATTTTATTGGGCACTGGATTAAGGCCTAAAATTCTACAAGACTCTTCCAAAAACCAGTGTTCTGGCATAGGCCTTAAAAAAGCAAACAGCATAGGGTAAGAGAAGTAAAGCACTACCTGGATAGTTATAAGCAAGATGTCTAATGCTGTTGGCTCCTCTGGAGTTGAAAGGGATTTCCTCTGGCTTTGTAGTTTGGATATCTGCATCCATTTGCCATTAAAATATGAATAAAGACTCTCCACTTCTCTTAGAGTAACTATCAGTATATTGCCATGTCGATCCTTGATTGGCTCATAATAAACTCTGCCTAAGTTGTGAGTTCCCAGCAAATTCTAGAAAAAAAGCAAATTGTAAAATAAAAATGTTATTTATCACATATCAGGAGGGCGATATTTTTTGAAACTTAACTATGTGCTTACTGAAATCAGAATGAGCTTTCTTGTTGACTTCAATAAAAGCTAAACACACAGCATTCCTCAAACTCTTGCTTTACAGTCACATCATTCAGTGACAACAGAAGAAATTTTGCCCCAGGTTGCATCTGTGAACTCAATTATGGATCCTCCAGTGTTTTCAGTCCAGTAATTTTAGTCCAAAGTTTAATGGATCAGTATGACCATTAAGAGCCCTATTGGTGCCCATGTAAAAACAGCGTATGCAATTCTCAAAAGCCCTCTGTTGGTCTAGCTGTGATTCCTTTGGTATCCATGAAGCCCTTCTGGTTTGAATGCTGAAGAGCTAGATGCTTTATCTTAACCTCCCCATACGCAAATGAGAGAGGCAGTGCACGTCAGAGATTCAGAATTCCTCTGCTATCCCCAAATCATTCATATTGGACACTTCAAATGCCTTCTGCTAGGATCATTAACTATAATCTCAGTTTTCTGTTCTCTGTTTTAAAATGATGCAGATTATTTTCAGCAACAAAAGCAAGAGGCCCTCATATCTCTGCTGAAAGTAAATAATTCTGGAGCTAAAATGATGGGGCGTGCTAAGGAACACAAAGGAATGTGAAGAGACACGGACCCTTTTCCTTTTACTTCAGATACTAAGAATGTGCTAGACAAAACCAGCAGAAACTAACAAACTACTAAAGCAAAGCGCTCCAGGAAAATATGTGAGGATTAAAGAAAAGTAATTTTAAAAGACTCCCCATAAAATACATAAAATACATATTTTGGTCAAAATCCTTTTCCTCACACAGTAAGGCATCTGCTTATAGGTGCAAACACACTCACTCCAGTGACCAGCCACTGAAGAGATTCCCAGATGTCTTAAAGAAAAATGCCTAACATTTAAAATATGCTCATTACTTTGGGACTTTTCAAGAGATCTCCAGTAAGCTGGATAGGGATGGGAGCTGTTTAAAATGAAAACTTGAATTCACAATGTAGCACACTGTATGTTTAGGGAAGTGTACAGCCGTACATTAACTTAATGACATTGTAAACTGAATTTATTTATTTGCACTTAGCAGACAATATTTATTTAGAAACTGTATTATTAAGCTGTTTATAAACTCTAGATAGTCAGCACAGTAACTGCCATGCATGTGGCATAACTTAGCTATTTTAGCTTTATGCATCCCTCCCTGGGGCATGCTGTGGAAGACTAGCTACACAATATCCTCTTTTCTTTTACTGAAAACTTTTCTGCCTGTTGAGGTTAGCCTCCATAACTAATTAACATTGGGTATCTTAGGTATATATTTTGTATTAATTCATGTGCCCATAGGTGGGACAAATCATTGCAGCTAGATATTAGTCATCTAGTTGTCATATTGATTTAATCACTACAATATATGAATGTGCCTAGATGCAAGAGCAAACAGATCTTTACTGTCACTGACAGCTTTCTATTCTGAGTGGCATTCTAGCAGGAAGAATGGGAGTACCTACCATGAATAGGAATAGAGAGCTAATTCATACACTAAAAAAGTTTTGTATATGCTCATCTTGATGTCCTATCCCTTGTGTTCTGTTTGCTTTAGTTGTCTGGTGGTAACAGCAGGCAAAATTTCAGTCCCCGTTGTCCCTGGATCTACTGATCCGGTCCCTTAGCAGCTGTGTTGTCACTGATCTTTTCCATTCTGTCCCAAATTCCTGTGGAGTCAGTCTGTTACTGCCTCAATAAAATGTATTCAACCGTATAAACTTTATTGAGATCCTTCAATTGGTGGATCCCATTAGGCTACATGCTGTTAAAGGCAGATCATTGATAATCCATGTGTTCATCAGGGGACCACACTAACAGAACAAATGTTAAGGACAATAAATTTGCCACAAATTCTACAGAGCAGTATACCCCACAAGGACACATTTGCCATATCTCTGTGCTTCAAGTTCTGCTTTTAACATTTCCGGTAGCACGTAATAGCAAAACATACTAGGAATCGTGGGTATCTCAAAGTGCAGTCTGTGCATACTAACAATGCTCTGTTAAGGACAATCTGTGCAGGAGAAATGAAACCGAGCTAACCAAAGGAATAAAGGCTACCTAAGCTGAGCTAACCACCCCGCAGGGAACATTCAGCAGATACAGTTAAAGCTGTCTTTAGTGACAGCTCAGAGGACTGACAAGCAGCTGCTGCTTAATGCAGGTGGTCCTCTAATAAAGGTACAGCAGGCTGGCATTGCATGTATTTTGGGACACTTCGGGGAAATCAATCAAGACAGGTGGCTGCCCAGGAAGGTTACTCTCCTGTACAGATTTCTTTGCTGAAAGATGTAAAACAAACCCCACATGGATATTCTTAATAATACCCACAAAGTATCTGGCTCTCATAGCTGCTATAAAACCTAGCTTATTACATTGACTGGCAATAACAAGAAGGATGGCTGTATGGCTAAAGCATGAGCCTAACAGTATGAAGATCAACCATTCTGTGATTCTCTGATCTGCATTAACTCCAGGATTGTCCCATAGATTTTTCTGGTTAGCTTTCGGGATTTCACTTAATTCTTTTGTGCCTCAGTTACTCTGTCTATATAACAGGAAGAGTTGCATGCAAACAGTCATGATGGTATATGAAACACTGAGATGCTTGGGTTTTAGGAACCAAATATGTAGAAAGCTAGTACCAGCTAAGTACTCTTTTATTATGCAATGTCCTCAAATCAATGAATTTTAGAAGAATACTATTATTACCAGTAATTATTTGCATCTGAAAGCTTTGAGGAAGAATATAGACACAGAATAAGGAGCCAGCTATGTGGTACAAACAAAAGGTGGGAGAAAGTGAGGCCTGGACATCCTTTTTCTGTAAGAATCACACACACTTCTTTTTGAAAATGTATTTTTCCACAAAAGTAAGCATTTTATGAAGGGTCTGCCTTGCAACTAGAGATTTCATGTTATCATTAAATCCATTCTTCAAAGTTTTACAATAAAGCTCAAAATGTTTTGCTGGAGAAATCATGTCATAAAGTATAACTATTATTTGTGTAACAAATACTGGACCAAGACACAGAAGGATTAAGTGGCTTGCTCAGTGGCACTCAGTTATACCAGTAGCACAGGCTGGAAGAGAACTAGGTCTCCTGAAAATCACTACCTATGCCTTAACCTTATGACATCAATAGCACTGTGCTGAGGGGTCAGCACAAGATCTATGCACCATTTAACCGGTCTTCATCTCTGTTCTTAAGGGTTTAAATACATCTCTGGCAGGTTCTCTGCACAGAGGTACATTTCACCCTAAAAATTTGGCAGCCCTATTAAGAACTTAATGAAAGGTTCATTCTTATTTCCACACTGACAATCCCATGTGATTTTGGTTCTGAGGGAGGGCACTCAGAACATGTCTTTGCTTAGCCCATTTTGCTTTTGTAGACAACCTTAATATACTATCCCTTATGGAATAGTGCTGTAGAATTTAAGTAGGGATGAACCAAACCAGAGCCGATAAAAAACGGCTTTCTGTAGAAATGATTCTCAAACATATAGAATTTAATACAGAATGACCTACTTTATGAAAAGTTTTGATTCCACTAATAGGCTTTCATAGACAGTTACACCCCTGATTCAGAATTCTGTGTTTTACTTTAAAAAAGAAAGCCTGTAAAAGTTAACCAATCTCTATTAAACTCTACAGCATCTAGTGAAGAAAGTGGCTCTTGTAGATAACACTGGGCTGTGACTGTGAAGAGCTAGATTCAATTTCTCCTACAAAACCAGACGGCTTACGTAACATGGGCTCCAATGCAGTTTGATGGGATCTTGGTACGTAAATCCTTTGTTTTGTTTTTTAATGTTACCAACGTTAACTTCATTAAATCATGTATGATCAACCTTCCTGACCCTACAAGCTGCACATCTATGCAGATAAAAGCCACAAGACACAACCTATATCCTTTGGAGGGCTAAGAGGAGCACAGAGTGAGGAATAGTTCACAGCACAGAGGTGACAAGAGTCACCTGCCCTGTGGAAGGGGCTGAGCTGTGAATGCAGGTTTGTCAGTGGTGACTCAAAAACACTAGGATTCCAGGACTGCTTCCTCCTGTAGCCCAGGATATGGATTGTCCATCAGCCTCACACAACCCACAACAGCATAGCCATGTTGTTTGTCAGACAGCGTAGCTCTGGCCTAGAAGCTGTACTTGAGCCGCTTGTAAGCCACAGAAGAATCAAGAACCCCATTTTGACAGCCTCAGCACCCTACTTGTCCTTACTGCTGGGGGCAGAAGCTACCTACTGCTGTAAGTACCCAGACAGCACAAGGGAGTGCTAAGCCTCAGTGAGAGTTTAAATGCTTCATTAATATATTAATAATGAATAGGCCTTCTAAGAGGATTTTGAGCAGTGAATATTAGGGTTACAACTCTTTCATTCCCAATCTGAAAACCCACAGGCTGGTCACAGGCTGACCACATCTGTGGTCATTATTTACTGTTTCATATCTGTTTATTTCCTCTCCTGCCACTATTGTTTCTTTCCTTTCTTTTTCCTACTATTTACTTTTAATGTAACTCCTTTCTTCCAGCTGGCAAAACAGGCTCAGTAACTCACTTCACTGTAGATGATAATGCTACTCCAAAGAATAGGTCAATGGAGAGTGGTGAAGCAAAGGACATTTGGCAGTACTTTCCCTTAGATACCAGAAAGTCACTGAAGTTAACAGCTGAAAATATGCAAGGCAACCAACCTGTAGCTGTGCTGCTGCTGAAAGCATCTTTTGCCTGGCCTGAAGTGCTGTTGATGAGGACACGGATATAGACATATTCTGCCTCAGCCATCTGATATCATCCCACATACAAGACAGCTGCAAAAATATGTCTAGTTCAGTCAGTCTTTGTTCTCAGCATTTACAAAAGCAGAAGTGAAAATAAAAGCATTTTGGACTTGTAAAAATCAGTAGATATTGTTCATCAATTTGAGTTTCTATGATGGCAATGAGTTGCCTGGATAGAAACAGATATCGAATCATAGGCAGAAGAGGTCATTCTGTAAAAATCATGCACCTATTTCAGTTGCTTTTTAGACGATCATGCAAAATTGATCTACCGTTCTGTGGGGTACAAAAATAGTACAAAGATGTCTTGAATGATAGCATAACCATAATATTACCCTTAAAACTTCTTTTTTTTTTAGGCTCTTCCCTTAACTGTTCATAAAACCTTTATATACCCAATTAGCCATCATTTATGTAGTATCATATGTTTCAAATAGTTAATTGTGCCACTATCAGTGAGCCAGTCAGGACTTAACCCATATAAATGGTACGTGAAAATTACATTTCAACATGAGTGACAGGTAAAGCACTTTTAGCTTTTTCAATGACATTATTTCATATACAAAGAATGATCAGCTGAGGCCCATGCAAAGTCTAGCACCCAATCTGTGGAAGCAATATATGAACTTAGGCTCCTGTTACCTTTGTGAACCACAGGAAATCCTGCATAACTGAACTACTGTGAGAGTCATCAATTTCCACAATTGGAATTTGATCTTCATTGGTTACTAATAAGTTGTCCTTGTAAAAAAATATAACAGATAAGTAGAGTCCCCTAAAGAAAGAGAGAAACATTAAGTCAAACACCTTTCATATCTATTCAAATTCACAGCAAATCTTAGCTACTACAAATCTTAGCGAAAGAATCATAGATTTTAAATGCTGAGGAGGTAAATCTAATCACCTGATCTTAACTTTTGTGTTATACAGATCATGCAATTTCAGCCAGTGAATTCTGAAAAATATTTGAGAAGCTCATCACTTCAGATGATGTGAGACTACAAGAACCTAATAAATTATGAATCTGGGCAACCCATGAACATCAATTTTAGTAAGAATTTTTCAGAGTAAAGAGTATACAATGGAAGCTTTATGACCTTCAGAAATTAGAAATTTTACCAAAACTTTTTATCATTAATGGGCTTAAGATCGGCCCTCATTTACTTCAGAGTTCATCTGGAGTAACTCAATTGAAATCAGGAGGGTTATTATGGATTTACATTAGTGTAATTGAGTGTAATTTGGCCAGAATATCTGCAAAACTGTTTATAGAAATGATCCCTTTCAATATTTACCCTTGCAATTAGTTACATACATTAAGCAGTTGCCTTAGGGAATTTAAAGACCCTGGAGAGCTCTCCTGAAAGAATCAAACTCTTATCATAATACAAAGAAGAAAAAGCAAACTGAACACTCATGGCAATGAAAGAAGAAATAATCCAGCCTAAGAAACTTTCATTTGCTAAAACAAACTATCAAGGCCGAGGGTTGTTGGGTCATACTGAGTTGCAAACCTAGCTAAAAATATTAGGGAATTCTAGATGCACTGCTTCTGGCCAATGGGGTATTAATATCTATTAAAACAGCTTATCCAAGCCCTGCATTTTATGTTATGAATGAAGTAAATTCCACAGTCTCATTACTGAGCAGCCACAGAGAAAGTACTTCAAAAATATTAAAGGAACTGTATGGTTGTGTCTGCATACAGCATTTCACTGTTACAATTCAAATTCATTTTCGGTAATAACAACGAAAAGATTGCTATTAATTTCAGTAGGAACTGGAACGTTATTTTCCAAACAGGTGCATCAATCTTACATATATGCAATTTTAGCAGGTCTATTCTGATTGATTGCTGTTTAATTGGGAGTAAAATCTGTTTACATCTATTTTTAAGGTGCTTTTCACTATTACATAAAAGCAGTAACTGTTAGCTAAAACTCGGCATATTTAGGAGATAAAATGGATGACAAACCGTTTCAGATTCTTCACAAACTTGTTTGATGAATGGAAAAGATGCTTCAGGCTTCTAGATACTGATTGCTTGCGACCAGCATTCTGTAATTTAGAACTTTCTAAAATGGAAAATAAAAACCAAACCAAATCCAGCACTTAAATTTCAGTTAGCATCTCATAATGAACCTTTGTCTCTTAAATCACAATACTAAATTTCACTAAGTGCCCACTTTATTCCTTTCAACAGACAACATTTAGAGACATGCCCATAATACAACCTTTTGCTTATATTTTCATGATCTTAGTGATATGGGGCATAAAACAATTTCCTTAATCCCAGCAAACTCAGACCTGGTAAAAATATTGTTTTGTTCCTAGGAACAGTGTAGCCTGAACCAGTACCATGTATTCTCAGTGTTCGTCTGGTTGTTTGGAATAGATACGAATTTTGCAAGTCATCTCAAACACACAAGAGTGTTACCAGTCAACATTTTAGGATATTGTAATTCCTCAGTTTATGCCCACATATACTGTTAAACTTCTAAGAACAGAATAATTGGCCCATTGGCAATCACTAAATAACATAGCAACATCAGTAATCTATTCTAAGTAAAACTATACTGTCCCCCATCTATGCCTCTATACTATCTCTCATCTTTCTTTGTATCTCATTAAATGCACGGCCTCTTGTTTCGAATGCATCTTTTTTCCTGTCACAACAATTTGCACTCACCTAAATTGCTTCAGAGCTTTCAGAGCTACTCTTTAGGAATCTGGAATCCAAGGAGGAGCTGTTTAACTCACTTCATGTCAAAGCTGAGGCCCGCTGTATGCCTGTAAGGATCTCAGGACCAGCTCTTACAATGCAAGAACAGCCTCAAAATTTAAATATTTCCCCAATATTCTAAAAAATGTGGTTAAACTTGTATTTATTGTATTGTTTTCAATGAATATGACTGAATGTCTTGCCTTTTCTCATGTATGGCCTGAACTGCCTTTTAAGCCAAAGAAGAATCTTCCATTGGGAACTGAAACCCTCAAGCTCTTTGAAACAGTTGTGTCCACCTGTATACCTGTAAGCAGTTTTTAGGGGATATGCCAATAGGTGGCAGTCAGGAATATGCAGCATTGTGTATGGATTTCAGTATTGTCATTGGTTGCTACCTTTGCTCATGTGTAAACAAGAAGTCACACATGCCTTTCTACATATGGCTTTTAAAAAGAATGGGCACTAAAAATTCTTTTCTTGCATTGTCTTTAGTGATGTCTCTCCTGTTGTAAGAGAATCAGCAAGAACAAACAGTCCCAAAGACTTAAAGTCTTAAGATATTTACTATGATTGGAAAAGAAAAACAAAAAGAAAAATTAACTGTGAAATGACTCCTCAGTTTTTCAGGGTCAGACTGTATTCTTTTTACCTGAAGTATGGATGCTTATCCAGATTGAATTTACAAACATTTTGAGGGTCACCCCTCTCCACTGGGAAAAAACACAATTCCTGAAAGATCTTAGGAGAAAACTGTTTGCTGAAAGCTGCTAATCAGTCTGCTTATACGTTCTCAGACTAACATATTTCCCTGTTAGCGCTATTGCAAAATAGGAGATGTCTATCTGTGTCTCCTTAATGAGTTCTAAGTTTGAACATTTAAAGAACATCTAAATTTGCTCCTGTCAAAACCCCATCTGTGGAAGTGCTCAACATATTTTTAAATGATGAATAAATTTGCACCATAATTTGCACATTGAAAACCACAGAAAGAACACACATTGTTAGCATAATTATCACTCTGCTGAACAGCAAGTACAAAGAGAACAAGATTCTATTGGGGGTGAAATCACACAATTTAGATATATATTAGATCATCAAATCCATTGTCTTTCCAGTGCGATCTAGTTCTCCATGGCATATTCTCCAATGCACTGTTCAGCTTAGTTTTCACAGACTCGGCTGAACCCATGACTGCTCCTTTGATGTAACTGATCTTTGTTTTCTTGTTCTTTTTAAAAATTTCATTTGTTTTTCTAGCCATATCTCCACAGATCATTTTTATTTTACTGTGAGCTTTTTTCAGTATTTCACAATAATGTAAACCAAATGCTACATGAAAACTCCTGTCTTACTGTTTCCTTCTTCCAGGGTTAAGACCTATTTAAGAATATTAAGTTCATTCTAATTATGCGGTTTTTATTTTCTTCTATATTAAAGACAGAAGGAATGGAAGAGGAAATTGCTAAATGCAAAGCAACGTAACTCTGTATAAAACACCCAGAGATCGCAGCATTAAGCATTAAAATAAGAGGGTACATTACAAGTGAAATATATGTTATTGGGCTATTTAGTGGTTTGGGTTTGCTCCACAGCTTCTTAGAAGCCAGCAACAAAAGAAATAACGTGAAGTTACATGAAAACTGTAAACTGCTGTTTGCTTTTGTTTTACTGTATAGTGTATTTAGAAGCCAAAAACATGGACCTGGGATTAGAGGATAATTTGGATCCACAGGAAATGGAACATTAACAGTCTGTTATTTAATTAAGTAATAAATAACACAGAGTAACCTTTATAGTAAAACATCAGTAACAACAAAATAAACTTATATTAATAAATGATACAACGATTGAGCTGTGAGCTCTTTTAATAAAAGCTCAGGAACAAACATATCCTGGCAGAGATTAGAGAATTTTCAGTGATTAGATTTAGATCAGGAATATTCAAATCTGGATTGAAGTAGGAAATTAACTACTGAGATGCATTTATAACATCAGCAGTTTTTCTCCTCTTAAGGCAGAATATATAAATGTTTCTTTGTTGTTCACTTAAACACAACAGATACTTCAAAGCAGCATAAGTAGGTTGCGGAGGAATAGGAACGAAGCCGCCCGCTCAGGCTGCGAGCGAGCGTGCAGCCGCGGGCTCTCTGCAGGAATGCCTGTTATGCGGTGCTGCTCCGCTGGGAAGGAAGAGCATTTGGAATTCTTTGTCCTGTCACTAGACAAGCGGGTGCCTCTCTTCAAGTGGGGCATATGTGAAGTAAATGGAATTACATCAGTGCAAAATTATCCAAGGACAGATTTTAGCCCCACGAATCTGACAGTCTGTGGAACAGCTAAATATCATTTAGGGTGATGCTGAATAATGAAACAAATCGGCACAAGATGAGCTAGATCTCACTGAAATCCTAGTGGAGGGCATAAAATGGGGCTTAGAGTTTTTACTAGCTGGATAACTATGAAAAGAGATCAAATGACTGAAGCTTCTAGACAAATTCAAACTCAGTTTAAAGCTATACATTTTTAGCAGTGCTGACAACTGTCAATGGGATAATGCGCATGGAGACATAATACCATGCAGAAGTTAAGGGCATAAATAGCAGGCAGACACCTCAATAACTGTTATGGCTTGAGATCATGATATATTCCATACTACCTCACCTCAAGATGGGATGTCTTTCAAAGGGCAATTCTGTACCTCGTGAAGAAGCTATAGGCATGACAATCATGTTACCGGGAGGTGTTTTTTGGATGGCGAAGTCAGGCTCAGCAGCTGAAATTGTAACTTCTTCAATTCCCTACCTGAAGTTCTCAGTCTATGGCCTGGTTCTCAGTCCTACTTTTGTATATTTTCACAAATAATTATAATCAAAACTTCTAAAATGCCCTATGGAATCAGAGATCCTACTCTTTGCTAAATGTAATAAAAGTATGCAATCTTCTTGTGAATTAAATTACAACATTTTTATTTCATTTCTGACTTGTCTAGTAAAAGGCATTTCAACTAAATTTCAGAAAAAAAATATCTGGTAAGCATTTTAGAGAAGAGTTGGGTTCCTTTCTTAATGAAGCATCACACAATTACTTAATTCACTCAGAATTGTTTAGAATGAATGATCTATAAGAAAAAGAAAATACTTAAAACATACATTTGAAATGTTGCCAGGACATACAATTGTAGTAACTCAGTTATGATAGTCTGTAGCATGGTATTATGAAGACAAATGGATGACTGTTGTTTGTAATCATCAGGGTTTTCCAGAAGATTAAACATATGAAAGCAAAGCTTCCTAAGTAATTCCCTAGGAGATTTCATGATATCACAGAGCAGGTTCAAAAGCAACAGCTGATCTAATTCCAAAAGCTCTTAAACTCACTGTACATTCCAATGTATTCTTCCTGGTATTTTTGTAAGCTTGTTTTCTTCAGCCTCTGAAATGCAAAGCATAGGGCAAAACAGCAGGCTTCAGCGCAAAGCCTGAATGAACAGACTTGAGCAAGAGATCTGTGTGGAATCTGGGCAATTTAACGCTCCCAGATCACACTGAAGCACTAGCACACAGTCACTGCTCTTGCAGCTCCTTCACATACTGAGGTTTTTTTCTGCGTTATCCAAATCATCTTAGATCTTTTAGATCTATTGCCCTCTCAGTTTCTTTCACCTCCTTTGCGGTCCTCCTATACTCTCCTCCTGCCAGCCTGAGCAGCATGCATGTGATATCCCCACAGGGGAATCATTTAGGGGCACGCCAAGGTGTCAGGACTCCAGGTTTGAATTCTGTCTCCTCTATCACCTAGCTTTCATTCTACTGTTTGTTCAGGACAAAGCTTGATTTTGTTCTCATTTATAAACCACTGCAAATCAGTGGTTGCAAGCACGTTCAAAGATATTCTACAAACAATTCCCAGCTATTTACTTACATCTCTAAAACAAATGGGGGAAACAGAAGTAAAAAATATTCATTTATAATCAAACAGAAGCACAGTAAACACTCGATAAATGCCAGGCTAGGTCCTCAGCTTATGTGTAATAGCAAATCCATGCTGACCTCTATCCATGTCAGTCCAATCATGCTAATTTACATTCACTAAGAATCGAGCTCTGACCTCTGCATTATATTAAGTGAAAACCATTATTGGGGCTTGTCAGTCATACATGATAGCCTATCTCAGATCCTTGATCAAACTTCTCGGATTTTGCTGAGGTTGATAAATTCCTGAATCAAATTTCAGAGTCAAAGTGATGTCACAATTCTTATTTTTTCTGCAAACCATTTGTCTTGGTTCTTTAGCAAATTACTGAAATACAAGTGATTGACATCAGTCATATACTTAAGGTAAGTTCCAAAGGTTGTCCTATTACGTCACAATCCTGATTTATCCAAACTATACTATTACATTACAAGCAATTATGAGATTTTTATTTGGTTGGAGTCAAGGGTGTTGCTCAAGCTGACTCCACAATGTAGTACTGCCATATATAAGCTCACAGATCCTGTTTCTTACATGCAAGAAAATGTTCTGAGATAAACAGATCTTCTATTTTGTTGTTATTGATTATTTAAGGAAAAGGAGTTACAAGATCAGTTACAGAGTTGTCTGTGCTTTGCTTTTAGACTGGAGTTAATTTCTGGAGCAGAGGAATTTTATAAGCAGCAGGCACTGGTGTCATATTCTTAAAAGAAGGGATTTTCTGAATTTTTTTTATAATTGCTTCTGTTCAGGCCTGGTATGTCAGTAAAACAATTTATACTAAGAATATTCTCAGATGTTCCATCATTTATTCCCTGTTGACTAGCAAGGTGGCCTGAAAAACCCGAGATATGTACTAACTCCATAAAAGGAAAACTGTACCACAGAAAATGGCTTCTTTAATAGCATGAAAAAGCTATATAAGAAATAAAATACATCATCTGAATCTGCGCTACCAAGACCACCTGCAAGTGATAATGTTTGTACGAATTTTAATTAGAGAAACAACATTTTCTTGCAATATCTCCTTGCCCTTTCCAAGCAACATAGCTGAATAGTTTAAGTTGCTATGGTTACAATGGGTTGTGGCAGACTGTGGATCATCATGATTGTGACATATTTGCACATAAAGAACAAAGGCTGCATCTTTCCATTTCAGCCAGATGATTTTAGCTCTAAGTATTTCTATGAATTTAAATCAATTGATGCAACTTGGAATATAACAGTCATACTAGGTGAAGAAAAAGAAAACTTCATGGTAGTTCAACTCTTCAGTTTAAAATAAGTTCCTTTGCCACAACACATTATTCCAGTTAGAAGTTTATTTTAAGAAAATAAATAGCAACTTTTCAACAAGCCATATAGAACAGGAGTTTTTATATAGGCTTTAGAAAGAATGCCAAACTGTTGCCTTGGCTCTTGAGCTATTAAAGGCACAGTCTGTTTCTCATGAATGAAGAGCAAAGAACTGGCTGAGATTTGTACTCTCTCCCAGTTTTGGTCCATTCTATCTGCAAATGTAGCAATCTAGCCTTCCCACTGCACTGTGCAACTACTTTTCATTATACATTGGCATGATATTCACTTGAATACTTAGTGTCTTCCATTTAGAGGCAGCCAAGTCCCCTCTTTTGATCCAAGACAGTTGTTAACTTTTCAAAGTATTTCTTTACTTGAAAAAACAAAAGAGAAATCCTTGAAATATTTTAGTGGAATCCTGTGTGACAATGATTTGTAGGAAAAAACAAATCAATAGGTGTGTACAGTATAGAAGGAGAGAGGGTGTGTCTGTGCTTGTGTGCATTCTAGCTTTCAGATGTTTTCATCCAACTAATTTTCAAGGGTTAAGAGCAAGATAGTGCACTAAAGTGATTCCAGATGGGCCAATATTAATATCTTTCTTTTCCTGATGAATGAGAAGGTATGACCTAGTTAGAAAACTGCTAAAATTACAGGCGCCACAGAGGCTTCAGCTGGTGCCCTACCACATAGATATTTATCCTTACCTCTGCAATTATAATGCTGATGAGCTGCTCGAACCTGCTGAAGGAGACGTTCCAGGGCCTCAGTGTGTCCCCTGTGCCGAGGTTCTCTTCCACTGCAGTCTTTCCAGTCTATTGAACAAAGGAAATAAACAGAAATGAAACACAAAGGAGCAGGAGAGGGTTTTAAAAATATTTTCTTGCCTCTGATTTTTCTTGGCTTTAGAGGAGTCTTATATCTGGGCATGCAGGAAAAAATGGCAGTTGTTTTTAAGTGTGCTGTTGTTACTTCTACAATAAGCTTCCTCTGCCTCATGCCAGAGAGGTAATTAATCATAATGATTACTAACAAAGAGCTAACAATCAGCTCCCAGAAGCTCCTGTAGTGACTGGCTAGACAACATCTATTTCTCTTCAGTATGTAAATGGCCTCTGTTACTGCAGTGTCAGAGCTGCACTCAGCTGCCACCATACTGACTCTCGCAGTACCTCACTGAGGTAACATTACTGCTGCTTCTGCGTTTCGCTGAGGCACCAGGAGGCTAAAAGACTCTCCTGCAGTTATACAGGAAACCCATTGTAAAGCAGAGAATGAACATCTTCCTACATCCAGAGCTAGCTCTGCAGCCACAGACGCGTTCTCTGAATAAAAGCACTTTTGAAAATCTGCTCCCAGCAAAGAGGATTGACTGCTGGCAATTCCTGCCCTTATGCCTACAGCCTGCTCAGCACTGCACTCATGAGGCAAGAAGCTGCGGTTTCTGTCCCACATCGCTTCAACCTACAAAAGATTTTGTTTTCATCCTTATTTGTTGCTAGCTACAATCTCAACCTTAATTAAAAAAAAACAAAAAACAAAAACAGACAACCCTATCACAGATGGAAGGATGAAACTGTGTATCAGAGAGGAGTTTTCTAATTCCAGTTTTGACTGTTTTGATATTCTTATTATAATGAGAAAAAATTATTCCACCACAGTTTCCTGACTCAAAGTAGTGGTGGCTGATGAGGGTATGAAGATATCTGTCTGCCTGCAAAGGAGACCTGCTTCCTCCTCGTTGGCATAGAGGCCACGTACGTATTCACCACCACCACCAAGCTGTTTGCTCACTCACTAAGCATACAGCTCTAGTTTATAGTGCAAGTTCAGAGTCAAACATTCCTTCCAATGGCCTCACTATGCCAGGGTATAAATGGGTGGAAAGAGAAGGCAACGGCTACTCTGGTAGCTTGTGGGCAGTCATAACAGCTGCAGAGTGGCTATCCTGCATGTTTTATGCTATTGCAGAGATCAAGAGCCAGCTGCATTTACAGCTCTGTGTGAGGAGGTCAGTTCTCAGGTCTCCTGTGGGCAGACGAGAAGAATCAGCTACAAGTCACCAACCCCAAAGCAGTCTGGGGAAAGGGAGCAGTAGAGTTTAGAACAACCTCACAGTTTCTCTAACCCCATGGTTCCCAAACTTTTTGAACCTCTAGATTGCTGACTACCTTCCAAATGACATGGAAATCAGACCAGCCCCCTTATCATCCATCGCTCACATGCTAATCAATAAGTCTACAAATTTTACTGTCTACTATGGTTTCCTGGACCAGCTACACAACACTGGCCACAGCTTTTCAGGCTGCTAGAGTCCATGTGTGGGAAATGGGCAGGCAGTGGCAAGTGCTCACTGTCATGCTACAAGGATGCATCTCCAAGGATGTCACCGAGCTCTGATGCTCTGGGATTGGAATAGATCAGGTTTAAGCCCTGAAGCTTTCATTTCCCTTGTATATTCTTCTGGCTGCCATGACAAACACTTTTGTAGAGTGTTAATATATCTACATTTAATTTTTAGCTTAGGGCCATATTCTGTTATGCAACACCAGTGTAATTTCAGGTTGCTTTCTTCTTGCCAAGCACAGTCTGTTTGTTAGTTTTCAAAACCAATGGTGAAGGCAGCCATGCGGATAAACTCTGCCCCCAGTAACTGCATCAGTAAATAGCATCTTGTCTCTGAAGCTAAAATTGTGATATTAGTATTACTTAATAAAAATAATTTATATCTAGGCTCTGAGGGTCTCACTTGCTGTTAAGCGTAAGCATGTGTCACTAAGGATACTTAATGAAAACACCACAGTCTTGCCAGCTATATGCAGTGAGAGCTGAGCCTGCCTAATGCTTCAGTGTTCACCAACAAAGAACACATACACATACAGCCATGAAGAAACACTGCTCTTTGCCACAAACTCTCAAAAGTTCCCATGCATATGAACAGATGCTCCTGTTCTCCCACAGGGAAATCCAAAAGACTCCTTTTATTGCCTTGCTTACCTTTCAGAAAACACCACCACACTCATGGTCCAAGGCACTTCAGTAGTACTCTAATGGATGCTACAAGCCCCAGAGGCAGGGACTTCCTGAGTTCTGAGCAGCTGCACGTGACAATGTGGCCCTAATTCTGACAAGTCGAGGACTTTTTGCTACTCCAGAGCCCAGAATCCCTGAGACACTAAACACGGGAAAATGAACTTCATTCTCTAGATAGTTCTGTTGATCCACTGAAATCTGCAGGAAAACTTCCCCTACTTCCCAAAGCTTTGGAACTGGCCCATATTGTCAGACTTCAAAAGATTAAAAGCAGTGGACAAGAAATAGGCAGGGAAGACAATGCAACATGTTCAAAGCAAAATTTCTTATCATACAAAGCTATAGTCTTAAATGCCCTATGTCTTGCCAGGAGTGCCCTGTGCTGCTTGGTATATTTAGCTGACTAACAGGCAACTACTGTAAAACAGTCTTGTTTCTCAGCTGATGGAAATTTTTGGTTTGTGGGGCCAAATCCTGTGCACTTACACTTGCATAAAGTCAAGGTAATTGCATGTCACTGAGCTATTCAAAACAACTTCACGGTAGTGAGTCATCCACATAACCAAGAGTAGAATTTTGTCCCAGGACTGCAGCATATTTTTGTTCTCGAACAGAAGATTTCTTTAGTATAGTTCTGGCTTTATTCTGGGGTATATGAGAGCAAAATTTGAAGCAAAACTGGACAATAGTACTGCAACAGCCTCATTTATCCAACCCTCTCTGTTACCACTACTGAGAGTCAGTACAGCTTTCTTTATTTTCTCACATTAGCAATGAAGGTTATTAAATTGTTACATTAGCCTAATAAAAACAAGTGCTAATGCAATAAAATAAAAAGAAAAAAACACTCACTTTACTGCACTAATCAATACAAGAGAAGCTGTAACATGCCTAGCCAGTTCAGCAGTCAACACTAAGCCTAGAATAGTGACTAACAATACAATGTGATTTCATAGATTAGAAACTTCAAAGGAAAAATCATAGCCCTAATAGAGTCTGAGAAAACTTATCATAGGTTTGTAAAAGAAGGAAGGCTTCTGGACGTCTCTTGAACATTTTATTGCTTAAGGGCTAGATCCTACCAACATGCAAGACTGCATTAGAGTACTTTACACATTGGATGCATCCCCCAACTTCAGCAGGAACTGACATCTGCCAGAATTGGCTAGTGAATGGTATCTATAATGCCACAAATGAAGTTCCAAATAGCAGAACTCTATTAAGAGAAATTAAGGTCAAAATCTTTCTAATTTTTCTTAAGTGTTTGTGAGGTTAGAGACTAAATAGACATTGTTCCATCAGAGGACTGAAGGAGAATAAAAGATAAGGCAAATAAATATGCATATATAATTATTTTGCTTATTTGGGTGGGGCTGAATTTTATTTATTTCATTCATCCTAAATGACATGCCAATTAAATTTATGAGACTCCAGAATACTTGGCTTTTTCTTCTCTGTGAAGAAAAGCAAAATAACTAATCAAACTAGGAGGGTAGACAAACTCAACCTACTTGAAGGAGAAGCATATGCAGGAGTAGATTTGTGTGGAGGTCCCCATCCTCTCATGTTGTATGCTGAAACATGGACATAATACCTCTGGCCCTGCAAATGGAAACAACTGAAATCAAAACCGGCGCTTGACTTGGAATCTTAGCTATAAAAACTAGATAGCTGTCCTTCCCAAAGTTGTTTTCTTTCAAAAACTCTTAAGTAGCTTTCAGGTGTGTCAACAGATGCATCAGGATAGATTGAAACATAGTTCAAAGATCTCAGAACAGGTGATTTGCTGAGATTTAACGGAGTATGCCAATTCCAATTGAGGAACTGCAATCTCTTCTACCAAAGCAGACCACTGGGAACTCTTGCAATCAGAGTTAAAGAATAAAGAAGTCCTCTCTTCCCTGTAATATTCGACAGAGTCTGTCCGCCAGCACAGAGACTGAAGAAGCTTCATTTGGCTGCCACTGAAGTTGGTCAGACCTTTATCACCGATTTTGATGTGTAAATCTAGGCCAGTAGAGTGCTTGCAAAAAATCTAGGTCTTCATTTAAAAATGTTACATAATTTGGAGAGTGTGGACAAACACCCTCCACTGCACTGTTCTTGATATGTGCCTGTGAAAGTGACTGTGCAGTTTGCTAGCTTTTAATTTAAGAAAAGTTATTCTGTGTTGTTAGAAAAAGAAAATCAGACAAAATGCATACTGTGGCTCAGCTCCCTGAAAAAACAATGTGCTTCAAATGAAAGACTTCTCCAGATAAAAGACTGGAGAAAAAAATATTTTTTATTCTATATAGGAGCTTTTTATATTCTGGCCGTCACTTAGCTTCTTCTCATTTTAAGAATTTCAACTCAAGAGCAGTGTCAACCACGCAAAACCCCATGTTTTGGGGCACTGGCCAAGGGCTTTTTGAACACACATGCCTCCCCATACTATAGCTTTCTAGGCCTGAATCAGGGTGAAGTGAATTCAAAGGAAAGCATCAAGCAGGATTTCAGAGCTCTGGACATGGTGGTCAAGAGTCTGGGCACCCAGGTCATTTTCTCCTCAATCCTGCCAGTGAGGCGGAGGGATGGGAGGAGGAGGAGACGGATTTTCCAAGTTAACAACTGGCTGTGCCACTGGTGTTGGCAACAGGGTTTTGATTTCTAGACCGTGGGACCCTGTTTGAAGATTGACAACTGATGGGGAGAGATGGGATTCACTTCACTAAGTGGGGCATGCGTGTCTTTGCCAACAAGTTGGCCAGCCTGGTAAGGAGGACTTTAAACTAGGAAAGATGAGGGAAGGGGGGAGTTACAGAGACAGGGTAGTCAGCAAAACGCGGTGGCTCAAGTTGGGATGTCTCCAGCGGGTGCATGCAGCTGGGGAAGTGCTCATGGGACATGACTATGGAGGATCCTCTTGCACCCCTCCTGGGAAACCTGCACGCTCGATTACCTCTCTGAAATGCCTGTACACCAATGCATGCAGCATGGGGAATAAACAGGAAGAATTAGAGATCTGTGTGCAGTCACAGGGCCGTGATCCCACTGCAATTATAGAAACATGGTGAGATAACTCGCATGACTGGAATGCTGTCATGGGTGGCTACGTGCTTTTTAGGAAAGACAGGCCAGGAAGGTGAAGTGGTGGAGTTGCTCTTTATGTGAGAGGGCAACTGGAACGAATCAAGCTCTGCCTAGGGGTGGATGAAGAGTGAGTCGAGAGCTTATGGGTAAGGATTAAAGGGCAGGCTAACATGGGTGACACTGTTTTGGGTGTTTCCTACAGGCCACCTGATCAGGAAGAGGCCTGGAAGAGGTCAATGTGGCCTTCTACAGACAGCTAGAAGCAGCCTCACGATTACAGGCCCTGGTTCTCCTGGGAGATTTCAGCCACCCTGATATCTGCTGGAAAGACAACACAGCTAGGCAGAAACAGTCCAGGAGGTTCCTGAAGAGCACTGATGATAACTCTTTGACACAGGTAGTGGAAGAAGCAATGAGGAGAGGTATGCTGCTGGACTTTGTATTAGCAACGAAGAAGGGCAAGTTGGAGATGTGAAGGCTGGGGGCAGCCTTGGCTGCAGTGACCATGAGATGGTGGAGTTCAGGATCCTGTGAGGAGGAAGCAGGGCAATAAGTAGGGTCGCAACCCTGGACTTCAGGAGAGCAAACTTTGGCCTCTTCAGGGACTTACTTGGAGGAATCCCATGGGTTACGGCCCTAGAAGGAAGGAGGGTCCAAGAGGGCTGGTTAATATTCAAGCATCACTTCCTCCAAGCTCAAGATTGGTGCAAACCTATGAGTAAGAAGTCAAGCAAAGGGGGCAGGAGACCTGCATGGATAAGCAAGGAGCTCTTGGCAAAACTCAAACAGAAGAAGGAAGTATACAGAAAGTGGAAAAAGGGACAGGCCACTTGGGAGGAATATAGGAACACTGTCAGAGTATGCAGGGATGAGACAAGGAAGGCCAAGGGTCATTTGGAATTAAATCTGGCAAGAGAGGTCAAGGGCAACAAGAAGGGCTTCTTCAAATACATCACTAGCAAAAGGAAGATTAGGCAAAATGTGGGCCTGCTGCTGAATGGGGTGGGTGCCCTGGTGATGAAGGATACAGAGAAGACGGAGTTACTGAATGCCTTCTTTGCTTCAGGCTTTACTGCTAAGACCAGCCCTCAGGAATCCCAGACCCTGGATACAAGAAAGAAAGTCTGGAAAAAGGAAGACTTTCCCTTGGTCAAGGAGGACTGGGTTAGAGACCATTTAGGCAAACTTGACACCCACGGATCCATAGGTCCCTACGGGATGCACCCACGAGTGCTGAGGGAGCTGGTGGATGTTATTGCTAGGCCACTCTCCATCATCTTTGAAAGGTCAGGGACAACAGGACAGGTGACTGAGGACTGGAAGAAAGCCAGTGTCACTCCAGTCTTCAAAAAAGGCAAGACAGAGGACCCAGGGAACTATAGGCCAGTCAGCCTCACCTCCATCTCTGGAAAGGTGATGGACCAGCTCATCCTGGATGTCATCTCTAAGCATGTGGAGGAAAAGAAGGTGATCAGGAGTAGTTAGCATGGATTCACCAAGGGGAAATCATGCTTAACCAATCTGATAGCCTTCTATGATGGAATGACTGCCGGGGTAGATGAGAGGAGAGCACTGGATGTTGTCTACCTTGACTCCAGCAAGGCTTTCAACACTGTCTCCCATAACATCCTCACAGGTAAGCTCAGGAAGTGTGGGTTAGATGAGTGGACAGTGAGGTGGATTGAGAACTGGCTGAATGGCAGAACTCAGAGGGTTATGATCAGTGGTGCAGTCTATTTGGAGGCCTGTAGCTAGCGGTGTCCCCCAGAGGTCAATACTGGGTCCAGTCTTGTTCAACTTGTTCATCAATGACCTGGATGAAGGGACAGAGTGCACCCTCAGCAAGTTTGCTGATGATACAAAACTGGGAGGAGTGGCTGATACACCAGAGGGCTGTGCTGCCATTCAGAGAGACCTGGACAGGCTGGAGAGCTGGGTGGAGAGGAACCTCCTGAAGTTCAACAAAGGCAAGTGCAGGGTCCTGCACCTAGGGAGGAATAATCCCACACACCAGTACAGGCTGGGGGTTCACCTGCTGGAAAGCAGCTCTGAGGAGAAGGACCTGGCAGTCCTAGTGGACAAGTTAACCATGAGCCAGCAGTGTGCCCTTGTGGCCAAGTAGGCCAATGGTATCCTGGGGAGCATTAGGAAGAGTGTTGCCAGCAGGTCAAGGGAGGTGATCCTCCCACTCTACTCAGCCCTGGTGAGGCCGCATCTGCAGTACTGTGTCCAATTCTGGGCTCCTGAATACAGGAGAGACATGGAACTACTGGAGAGAGTCCAGTGTAGGGCTATGAAGATCATTAGGGAACTGGAGCATCTCCCCTGTGAGGAAAGGCTGAGAGAGCTGGGACTGTTTAGCTTGGAGAAGAGAAGACTGAGAGGGGATCTTATGAATGTATACAGGTATCTTAAGGGAGGGTGTCAAGAGGATGGGGCCAGATTCTTTTCAATGGTGCCCAGTGACAGGACAAGAAGCAACGGGCACAAACTGAAACACAGGAAGTTCCATCTGAATATGAGGAAAAACCTCTTTACTATGAGGGTGACTGAGCACTGGAAGAGGTTGCCCAGAGAGGCTGTGGAGTCTCCTTCTCCTGAGATATTCAAAACCTGCCTGGATGCGATCCTGTGCAACATACTCTAGGTGACCCTGCTTGAGCAGGAGAGTTGGACTAGACGATCTCCAGAGGTCCCTTCCAACCTCAACCATTCTGTGATTCTGTGTGAAAGACTCCAGTTCAGTGGATGGTGGATTGGACCCTGTTAATATTTCCTGTGGAAACAGCTGTGTATATTTTGAGCAAGATTCATTTTCATCAAGTATTCTGTGAACCAAAATTTGCTTGCAGAAATGGTCATAAACAACCAGTAGAAAAAAGGTTTTCAGACACACAGTCAAAACTATTCTGCTTAAGAATCATCATCAGATTTCTCCATTGCTTACCCAGTTCTTATCAGTATAAAACATTTATACAAAAATAAAGAACAAAAATAAAAATGACTTCCATTAATGTATCTTGTTCTTGGAAGAAGCAGAAGAGAAAGAATTATTATCTTAGCTGTTGGTCATCAGAGTCAGGACTAGATCTTTCAAGAGCCTTTGATCTGCACTAGGATTATCCTATGATCCAGAATACAGCACCTTTCATTACAGTCTTTTCTGATCTCCTCATGACATGACAACTTACAAAATGGTTCATGCTGTCTGTCTATTCCTTTGCGACTTTCAGATTATGGATACCAGACCTATTATGCTTAATGACTGGAACTTGTTGTTAGAGGAATGGCACTCTGCAGTTATTACCAACAGGCATGGATGCAAGTATCCGTCTTTGTATCACTGGTGGGGGGAAAGAAGATCTAAATGAAACATTTGACACTTACTGTTCTGAGACCTGTGATGGTACACCTCAAAGACTGAAGATTATCAATAATTATTTTGCCAACCAAAGGACAAAAGTCTTCTGAACAGCTCCATTCCACTAGGAAACAAATAAAAAGAGAAAATTAAATCAGGTATCTGTCCAAGCAAAAACATCAAAGTACTTTAATCACTTTACAGATTTTCCCATTCCATGCGAAAATGTTTACATTCAAAATAATGTTTAGCAAAACTTTGCACAGTAATTAAGTTATGATTGTGTGTGTGTGAGAGAGAGAAAAGTGAAATATCGCTCAAAAGCTTTTAACAAAAGAATGCTTAAAAATGCACTAGCATACAAATTACATTCAGTTAACATTTGCCCTCATTTAAGCAACTTCCTTTTGAAGAAAGTAAAGTGGCAGAAAATAAAGGATTTGGACCTGCTAATGCAATTAGGCAGCTTATACATCCAAACCAACAAAGAGTGCTGTTCTGCAATTGGATCTGCATAGGAAGGCTTGGGCACTTGCAGAGAGCCCTTTGGGTTCCCCTGCATTGCAAAACTCTCATGACATAGCCTTGGCTGTTCCACACAGATATATCCGCTTTGGTCCAGATCGGGCACTCACTAAAGTCTCTTCGTTGGTTTCACTGGGCTCTGGCTCTGTAGTCCATGTCCGGTTCTGCTGTGGTCACTGAAATTACAGAGCTCCACAAGGACCTATTAAGTTTATCCACTTTCAAACTAAATTAACAGGCACTGGGCTGACACATCCCTCCCAACCAGCCCTGAGGCCAGTCCTGCAGCCTGAAATACAAAGGGAACCTTTTCCAAAGTGCTCCCATCAACTTGTAGAGCCTGCTCATGTTCCTGCTTAAGAGGTTATGAAAGTAGCACCCTGCTGTAAGTATGCCTCCTCATTACTTTAAAAAATCAATGTGAATGTAAAATAGTATCAAACAGGCCACGACAAACTACAGGATCATTTAAAAAAAAGAATACATGCAAGCAGGGAACTGATGACTGCAGATAGGAAAATGGCCTCTTTTTCTTAAATTATATTTTAGCAATGACAGGTACCATGATTAGATTTAAGGTTAATCCCACAGTCATACCTCTGGGATTTAATAACTTATTCATTTAAAAAATCTTCAGACTCAAACTTTCAGACAAACCTATCAAAAATGTAGTGAAATTCATTTCTAAATTATTCTACTATAGACATGGGGAAATACTGTCAATTTTCTGGGTTTACACCAAAATAACTGGCGAAGAATTCAACACAAAGCTTTTCCTTTAAGATACATAGAATAGCTTATAGATGCTCTATTTATGTATGTATTGGCATTGGAGGCAATATTTTAGACTACATCAAAAGGTATTTTAATTCCAGCATGTGAAAGCTTCATCTTCTCACTCTAAAAGTTCATTGTCTCTTACTACTACTTTCATATTAAAAGGCCTCACAGAATTTTTTTCTCAGCATAGACAGCATTTATATAAAACTGCTGAAGTATCAACAGCACAACTCACTTTTCCTTTCTCTATCACTCCCTTTCTATGATTTCACTTTGTGAATGCACAGTATGTTCTGCAACATTTTAATATTTTCTGCAAAGAAAAATGATACTGGTTTTGTCTATTGTCTTTGAACTTTTTCAGTGTATATTTTTGTAGTTTTCCATAGGTTTTTAAATACCTGACTACTGCCACCTTTAATGGAAGCTATCTCTATACACTAATATGAATATGTAGAAACTGCTACTGCACCATATTGTAGAGTTGTTGTTGACGACTTAATTATAACAGTGCCTAAAAGTACTATTAAACTTGACGGTCTGTCAGAGTTTCCATTGTAAACCATGATTTTCAGGGTTTTATAACTCCAGTGTATTAAATCATTGAGGACATTCTATACATGCTGCTAACTTAGACATGTTCCCCATTTTCCAAAAGGATAAATTAGAAAAGCCTTTCTCAAATTGCTGAATACGTTACTAACAGACCTGCAGTCACTTCAGATGTCATTTGTCTTTTCAAAGATTCTCGTAAAGCAAGATAGTATCACTCAAAACAGATTCTGCCAGCAAATCCAGTCTCTTCAACGACATCCTCAGGCACGACTGACAGTGCGCTGCTCAGCGTGAGAGGCAGCAGTAGGCTTGTGCTCCAGGCAGCACAGAACAAGAGCCAAGGGAGAAAGAAAGGGGCAGCTTTAAGCTACCTTTGAGCTTCTCTAATTTTCAGCTGTTCTATGGACTGGAGAGTACCCAGACATAGAGGCATATTTAAGTTATAGTAGTTTACACAAATAATCCTATACTTTAAGCACCTAACCCTGCAGCCCTGTGCTTGACACATCTCTCCTTCTTAATCTTTCCACTTTTACACCAGCACTTAGAAAAGTGCTCCAAATATTTAGAGACCCTAGTACACTGCCAGAAGAGAAATCAAATACCCTAATGTACATGGGATTTTAATACTGTATCTTTGCATATGTGTTTACAGCAGGAACAACACAATACTATTATTATGACTAGCCACAACATAATTGTTGTTCTCAGAAATATTCAGAGACCACTGAGTTCAAAGAAAGAAGCTGAGTTACCAATAGGAGATCATGCTAAGTGATACATAATGGCAAGAAAAGGCTGTCACTGCCTATAAAGCCGTCACAGTAATACCACCTAAGGAGGTGGGGTTTGAAATAATAAATCACAGATTTACTCTGCTGTCCTGTCCTAGGAAAAAACTATTGCCCTGACTCATGTTGTTAGTAAGACCCCAGGTTCAGGGCAAATGCCCTCGTCCACTTTCTGGGTGACACTATAACCTCCCAGGCCCCAGAGGGATGACTGCTCGCTCAGGAGAGTGACCAGGTCTGCCAGTCCTTTCACAAGGGTGCTGAGGACAGATGTGTAACCCTCTGATTGCCAAAACCAGCCTGATCTTCACTGGTTGTTAGACAGAAAATCAGTTGCACTTCTCCTTACAGAGCCAAGTAATGCCAGGATTTTGCCTTTTTTTTGTTAGCTTACCTTGTGGTGGCTGAGTCCCATGAAATTGAAAATATATAAGCAATATGGTATTAGCTTGTAGACCTGGTTATGATACTCATTATGACTAAGAGCCCCCCTTTTAAAGCATATGTACCTTACAAGATGATGCATACGAAGCTCCTAAAAATCCAATTTTTAAATACGTATTTTTTAAAACTTCGCATTTGGAAGGAACCCTGCCCCTCAGTATTAATAAAAATTTCCATAAATGAAAATAAATATTTTTGAGCAGCTGTGTTAGAATGGTGCCTTTCCCCCTTGTTTCAAAATACGTCTGAAAACATATCAACAGTATTTTACCTACTTGCCTGAAATTCTTCAAATTTTTGGATGCACTGAAACATTGCTATTTTTTGACAGAATGTCATTCTCTGACTTCTATCTTTCCTAAAGAAACTGATAACAAATTAGATTTTTTTTGCTTACTTTTGTTTTTAACTGACCTTTTTTCCCATCATTTTACTGCTTCCACTGAGAAGTGGATGACATGGTATCGCTTAAAAAAAAACATACAAGTGCAAATTGACTTAAGTCATTTACCAATTATTAAATTTACATTACCTGTTATTCACTGCCAGATTTTAGCTTTCTATCATAATGGTTGTCTAAAAATAAAACTCTACTATACTCATTTATCAGATTTTAATCTTTTTAGAAAGATGTGAATACCAGTGTCCCTATTTTACAGATGGGAAACTGAAGGCAAGGAGAAACAGCCCCTGAACAGGCTGTTTCTCCTTGCCTTCAGGCCCCAAAAGAACAAGAGACAAACTCCTGTGACCTATGCTATATCCCTATTTATTAGGCCAGTGTTGCTAACAATTTCTGGATATGTAGGATGTACATAGCTCATTCTGGTACCTGTAGAAAACTACATATCCATGGTCTTATCCTTGCAATGAACCTAGATCTAAAAATGATGTCACTTTGTGCATGAGCAACCCAGCATGAAAGCATTGATAAATCTTTGCTCACTTTTCAAGAGTGTGAACTCTGGGAGAGACTGCTCTGGTAGTAAAACAAAAATATCAACTGTCTGTGTAATTCTAAAGCTCTTGGCACTTTAAGAAAGAACAAAAGGCAGGCTACCTTCAGCATTTTAGAAGTTGAATATAAAAATGCTCAAGTATAAAAACTTGAAGATGTAGAAGGTCCTTTATAAGAGCCCAGGAACAAGAGCTGGTCTTGTAGACTGCACCAACTGTGCTGTAAAGGACCTGAAAGCTGTTGGGTGAATTAAGGATGGAGCATGTTCCAGTCCTGTTCTGAACACCCGAAAGGCCTGCTTTGTCTTGAACACTGAATGTCTTCGCTGTTGCGGGTTTCCATCTGACACTTCACGTTATGTCAGAGCAAGGGTTTTTTTTGTGTTTAATATATTGGTGACTATGTGTTTTAATGAAGGTGCCCTGTATTCCAGACCTAGCAAATGCACGATGTGTTGCTGCGGTCGCCAAGATAAGTAGTAATTTTTAAATAAACAGCAGTATAAACAGTTACATAAAACTCATGTAAATTGCTGGCACATAATTTTAGACTGGCTTCAGTTATGTAACTAACTTCTGGCCAAGTTTTTTTTTTTATTCTCAATTCATGCACTTAAAAATAAAGGGACAAGCTTCTTTTCACCTGTTTCTTTTCCACTCGCTATCTTTCTGGTATACTGAGCACACCTTCAACATCTCATCAGAGAGACAGATGGACAGACAAGAAACAAAGTGAAAGTACAAAACATCTCCTGACCTTATTGTAGATCCATTCAGCAAAGGGGCATCTTCCCCTAAGTAAATAGCCCAAGCCACAGCAGAATTTGTCAGTTCTCTTGGCATTTGTTTTTACTTGCACTTCAATTATTTCCTGAATTGCTGTGTAGATTAATTAGATCGAGGTACATGACTTATGTTGCCAAGTTGATGGGGACTACTAAACAGTGTACTGAGCTGGGGTTCTGGGTTTGATTCTTGCATTTGCTATGGACTTGCTGTGTGACCTTGGGCAAAACATTGTGCCACTACAGCTTTTAACCCAGACTCTTCAGGAGCAAGGATTCTCTCTTTCCCTTCCTCCCTGTGTCCAGGGCCTAGGCTCACGGCCACTGTGATCTTAACTAGTGTTTCCAAGGACCTTCAAACAAATAATAATTACGTGTTTGACAGCTTCCTTTGAAATGTAAAACTGAGAGTGAGAGCCCTAAAACCAGAAACCCCTTTAAAACATCTTTTTCTGTCTGCTGATCTTTAAAAAATAATTACAATAATTTACACTCAGTGTCTTAGCAGCTTGATTCAAGGACATTGAGCGCTGTCATTTGTGTGAATAAAGGTAAGATGAAGGTTCCTAAATACAGATTTAGAAGTATAACTCTAGTGAAGAGAGGTCCTACAAAGCTGGCCACCTGCATAATATGATACTAATTAACAATTAATATAATTGTAGAAGCCGCTAAACTTCAGACTTGACAAGACTTCAGGGCAATCAGTACCAGACAGAACAGGCTTACAGACCTTGCTTACATTGGAGAATTTTCTCTCATTATCACAAACTGAACTAACAAACTTCTCTTCCAGTAGTTCAACTCATAGGACAGACAGTATGAGGTTTTTGGGTAGTTCCCCCTGTGTCAGCAATGGCACAATACATTTCAGACAAGGGTTTCAAAATGAATTGAGCCTCAGATGCTCCCTGTGTGGTAGTATAATCCTGTTTGTTACAACTGTGGTCTCTAAGGAGTTGAGTGACTTGCCATGGCGCTCTCAGTGAGCTACCTTTGCATAACAGAGTTGAATGCAGTAGTCCCGGTTCATACCATCTTCTCCAGTTACTGGGTAGTAATATCTAAGTTAGACAACAGCTCTTCCTCTCGCTTTTCTTTATGTCCTGAAGCCATGATAAGAATGAGCACATACCACAGACAGATGCCTTTATGCATACAATCAAATGTGCAAATTACGATCATTAATTACAAACAAGAAGGAACTTGGAAAATTCCTGATTTCATCAAACTACTATACCACTCCCTTTATTATTTCATTCTGACAGTTTTCAGGAATATAGAGAA
This sequence comes from Dromaius novaehollandiae, assembly GCF_036370855.1. Lineage (NCBI taxonomy): Eukaryota > Metazoa > Chordata > Aves > Casuariiformes > Dromaiidae > Dromaius > Dromaius novaehollandiae. Next base: position 11,639,403 of record NC_088115.1, on the reverse strand, counting down.
CAATTACTGCATGACTGGATGGGCATACTCCCATCCACTGCTGTCTAGTGGTTCAAGACCTAGATGACAAGTCAGTCCTGGTTTCTAATTATACAATATCCACCATTTCCTGAGGTCAGCACGACTGTGTAGAAGAAAGATAAACAGGAATTGGCACAGTGTCTCAGGTGGCAAAGATAACAATAGCTGATTCTGCAGCACTCAAATAGCAGTCAGCTGTAAGAGGAAAATTGAGGTTTTCTTTCATCCCAGTATCACCTATACTAAATCACTGCATAGCCCGTTTTAGAACACTGTATTAACAAAAGCTGAACAGGTTTCCCTAAGGACACTGTTGCCAAATCTTGGTCTATGGATTACTGTTTCTCTGAAAGAAACATTTTGTAATTCAGACTACTAAGTCCTTTCTTAATTCAGCTGAGAAGGGACAGGTAAAGGCAGCTAGGAGAAATCAGTTTGTTGGTGCACACAGCATCATCATCTCAGATGGAGAACAGAGCTGACTGAATACTGCAAACAAGCTCTGCATTCATTCATTCAATTTTTGCAGATTTGGGTTCTGGCTCTGTTAACATCTCTCATGTTTGGAAATTCTCCAAAGAATGATAGCAGAAAGACAAGTCATACCAGCTGCACGGACTACTCGTAGAGACCCCAGCATGGTGCCTCCACGGGGAAAAAAAAAGGGTTTGGCACTGAGAAGTCTGTATGTGTTCCCATTTTTCACATGAAGCTTTTGATCCATCCATAAATGCAGGCTAACTCAGAACGTCCAGAGTCAGAGGCATTTTGCTTGATGAGAGTGTAGACAGGGACAATATGATACAAGCCACAACGTTCAGCAAAGGGACAGGTGAACTCTTCATTTGTTTGTTTGGAGACTGGAATTTACTACAGTGCCTAAGGGATTTAGGCATATCACTGTGCAAGCACAGAAGTTAAAACAATGCAGTCATGGCCTGGTACTACGACTTCTAGGTACTACACAAATTAAAAACTGAGCTCCTACCTGTCTTAAATACCAGCCTTCTTTATTTTGGATCTTATCTATTATTTCAGTTGTTTCTGTAAACTTATTCAAGGCTCTTCATACTGGAACAGTAGAAACATTAATAAGGCTGAAGAGAAATGAAGAAAAGGGGCGAACCCCTGTGTCCACCTGAAGTAAATAAAGCGTTACTGTGTTTTAGTATGAAAGCAGTATGGCTCACTATGCCTAGAGAGCATATCTTCATTTGAAACGTCCAGAGGTATGGGTATAAAGTTACTACTAGTTTTTGAGAATTTTTAAATATTCAAATATTTTATTTATTTGCAGTAAAGCTTCTTCCCAAACAGTTGTGGGCGCTCCTTTACCTTTTATGCCTGCTAATAATAACAGATGAAGTTAAATCACCTTTTCTGTGATATCATTTCTGGATGTTCCTTTGACTGAAGCCAGAAAAATCAAGGCATAAAATAGATTATTATAGGTGGCATTATAACAGCAGGCTTGGTACCAAACAAACATCTTTGCTTGATCATGGTTTCGCTAGTTCATTTGATGGCAGATACATATCATATACATGACATATCATTTCTTATTGCTTTGCAATAAAATTCTCACCAACAGAAAAATAGGACAAGGATTGACTGTTTTCTCTGAAGTATTTCATTAGCGTTGTCCAAGTGCTAACAATTCTTTATCTGTTGGTAGTGAGGTCAGTTACTGCAGTGGAAGAAGGAAGTATTTTGCTTTTTGTTAGTATGAATGAAATTTTTTTACTAACATTTATAAATAATTAAGAAAACATGCTGTGGGGTGCATATTGCCTTCCAGTGTAGGCCAGTGGTTAAAAAGCTAATGTGGAACTCTACATTATAATACCATAAACCCAGTCTTGTGAAAAGGAAAGCAGGAGAAAATACATGTTAGAACTGTGAAAGGGGACTGCAGAATAAATGAAGCTCTCACAAGAAGGCTAGAAAGGTATAACAGGCTCAGGCTACAACTTTGCAAATTTCCACTCCCAGTGGGTAATTTTTACTCATATAATCTGTGTAACCAAAGCCAGTGGGGAAGCTTATGAAAGTAAGGACTACTCATTTGTGTGAAGCATGCATGGGTTAGGCTCAGCTTCTTCCCAAAACATAATACATTAAAATCCGATTAAAAATGAGCAGTTGGGAAAACGCAAACAAAAAAAAGTCATTTATCAAAATGTACAAGACATTCATGAAGTGGAACACTGCACAGCAGTGTCAACAAAGAAAGAAAATACACAAATCTGTATTCAATTAACCTATTTAATGGGATTCCAGTGCTTTTCCTTTGGTTCTCTTGTAATCTTTTTTTAAAGAGGGCCTTATCTGAATAGATGCTAATTGATTACATTTAAGGTATTTGTTTCTTTCTAAACTAATACCTACAGTAATTTGAAGTGCTTTCACCTCTCCATAACACTGCAGCCAGTTGTCATGGGCAAAACAGCCTTGATTTGGGGAATTTTTACTTAAATTAATTTACTGCCAGTAAACACAAACTTCTAATCACTGATCAGGTATTGAGAAGAAAGAAAACAAACAATTAAACAAACACTTAAGTAAACACCTTTCCTCTCCCCTTCCCAGGCTCAGCTTAAGCCAAACACCTATCCTCCCTCTTTCACAGTCTCTACTTCCCCTGTTTTCACCACAGGTTATGCTCAGTCCTTCCCAATTCCTTTGGGGAGGCAATAGGCAGCACAGGAGGTTGGGGTGTCACCTGCCACTCCTCCATGCTTCTTGCTGGCTTCCCTCTGCTCCTCACTGTCCCTGCTCTGGAATTGGTTGCCTGTGGGCTGCAGTCTCTCAAAGGTGCACCCTTGGGCATGGAGCTCCTCCTTCCAAGAGCACTTCCCAGCCCCATGTCTTCTCAAGCATCCTTATGCGTCTTCTCACTTGTCTCCTCCCCTAGTGGCTCCTGCTCTTAAATCTGAACCGGGATGCTGTGGGCTCCTCTGATTTGCTGATTTTTCGGGGCGTGATGCAGTGTTTTCACTGGTTTCAGAGCTGGCTGGGCCTGGCTGTGACCAGCACCTGTCAGTCCCTGGCATCTTCCCACACAAGCACCAGTACAGCCTTGGGCTGCCAAAATCTGCCACCTGTGCCCAACACAGCACTCAGGCATGAGCTAAAGGGGTGCTCATGCATGAACCAATTGGGTGCTCACCCACGAGTTAATAGGGCACTCCTGTGTGAACCAGTTGGGCAGTCATGAGTAAATTAATTGGGTGCTCATGCATAAATTAGTTGGGTACTCATGCATGAACTAACTGGGCACCCATGCATGAATGCAATAAACCCTGCAATTTATGCCCAATATAGCTGGGAAGATCTTGAAGCAGATCTAAGGACCTGATTTCAAATTTGTATTTATTTATCAGTCCTGTGCGTCAGATCTAATCAAGAGAAGAACACCAGGTTCTTGGTGGACAGGTAAACTGACTATGTTTTAGAGCCTCTGCACATGTAAGTGGACAAGGAAAGACCACGATGGACCAGAAAAGACTTCAGAAATAAGGCAGTGAGCAGAGAAACATTACCCCATTCCCTCTGAAGAGATTCTGCTAACAATCTTATTAGTAGCTAACGTTAAGTTTGCAGTGGGGAAGTATTCCCAAACCCATGGATCAAAAGATCTGCTAAAGAAGGATTCTCTTTGGAGACAGAAACAGAAGGTCTTGGGTTCCAGTCCTGTCACTGACTATAAGAAATTCACCTCTTCGATGCCAGTTTCCCTGCCTATAAACTGGAAGCTTTAATGCTTAGCCACATGCAAAGCATTTTAAAAAATGCTTATTAATGCTGTTAAGTCAAAGCAAATGTAAAAGGTAAAGCAATGTCTAAAATTAAGCCACATCATGATATAAGCCTTTTTCTCAGATACACCAAAGACAGACAAAACCAGACCCTAGACGTCTGGGTTTTCTCATAGCCATTCATCTTGAGTTGCTGTTCAAAATTCTTATAAAACACAAAGCAGGAGGAAAGAATGATTGGATTGAATAATGTATGTCTGATCAACTACATTACTTAATTATACCCTCACTTAATATGTAATCCAAGCTCAAAGGTGTCTTTAAATACATAGCAGACTTAACAGAAAATTTAAGAACTTCTATTTTTTAACTTCCAATGCATACTACAGACATTGAAAGGAGTTAGAAATAGAAAGGTTTGCTTTAACATTTAAACATTTCTGTACTTGCTATGCATAAAAATAGAAGTCAAATTGCACAGTCCTGCTAGCTACCAAAATGTAATGTGCAAATAAAGTGCCCAGGAGACCTAATAAAATGCCATAAATGAACTACTGTAAAAAATATCAGACCACACCTATTCAGCAGGATAAATTCAAATGTCTTACAAAGAAATGTATTCTCTTTTCTTTTTATGGAGTAAAGAACTGATTTGGGGAAAGAAAGAATGAGTTTCAAAATATACATAGAAACTTTGACTAATAAGTGAAAAAGGTTTCAAGATCAATTTGAATGCAGAGTGCTACTTAATTCCACTACAAACCGGAACAGGATCAGGCTGTGACATAGCATCTACTCTATACGGATGTACAGATATTAATGTTAAAGCAGCACAGTTTCATACATAACATTCACTTCCACAAGCATTCACTTCCATAACCAGGGTTCTTCCAGAAAACAAACAAAGCTCAGGCTTGCTATTTTCTACTCTGAGTGACACTGCAACGTGAACAGTCACCAAGAAAGTAGAAAAAAAGATGGAGTGGATGTATCTCATATTTTACACACACACATATACATATGCGCACGCGCGCACACACACACACACACACACGCTTACAAATAAATAAAAAAATATGCAGAAGTATTTCCTTTGTGTAAACTCTACCTGACGGACTAGCTAAACCTGTGTGGAGCCAAACCCACACAGTGCTGGTCCTGCCCATGCCATACCGGAAGGATCACTGCAGGAAGCCTGCTACAGAAGAATCCAAACTCAGTCAAACATGGCAAGTCTGCTACGGATAAACAAATCAAATACACAATTACAAAACTTGTAAGAAGTGTGTGTCTGTGTGCGTGCGTGTGTGTACACAGGGATAATGAGAAGCCCATATAGATTTGTGAGATTATTTGGTTGCAGAAGGATTATTCATGTGAGTAAAATATGCAGAATCATACAAAATTCCTAGACAGTTTTTATAAAATTCTTGAGGCTTTTCACACAGAAATTTTCAATGAAAGATTTCCACTGACACAGTGAGATGTCAATTGATAATCTCAGACAATGATTTTCTTGAGCTACAGAACATATAATACATAGGCCCACCTTGGCAAACTTCGTCATCCTGTGAGCTTGGATGCTTTAATGAAAAGGCAGCTCAGTACACCAAACCTAGTCCGTTCCTTTGGCTGAGACTTCCAGTGATAACACCAAATTGCGCCAGCTCTCCTGGACAAATCTACTTGCTTATAACTGACACGTTCCATCCAGGCCACCAAACCTTCCATCAGATAGCAACATATCTTGGCTACTGCACATCTGACAAGGGCTGAATCAATGATTTAAAAACAATTTAAATTATTCTAATGCAAAAATTTTGAAAAGAACCACAAATTGGCTAGGAGGAAGGGAGGCAGCAAGCGATTTTTCTGTCAAAAATGGAGCAACACCTAACTCTCTTTCCTGATCTAAGGTAAGCTGGCTGACTTTTTTTTTTTTTTAAGAGCTACATTGACATACAAAATGAAAAACCTTCTCTCCATCCAACAGAAATCCTAGAAGGCAGTTGGGCAATCCTGACAAACATAAAATATTCTGCTACAATACTGAACAAGCAAAAAAGGTAACAAGGACTAAAGTGGCCTAGGCAACTTAGCATTGCTATCTGGAAAATAACACAGCATCTGAGTCCACAGCGACATTTGAATGGAAAGTAGATCAGCTCTGTCTGCCACATAAACAAGACTCAGATTTTTTTCTCTCTTTCTCTCTCTTCAAACACAAATAGCTCCAGTCTCTTAAATAAATTAGCTTAACTTGGATTACAGAAGCTGCCTCAATTTTTCTCCAAAAAGGGATATAGATGTTTGTTCAGAAAATTGTAAATAAAGTATAAATGCAGATTTTCCATTGCACGGTGGTCCTGCTCAGTAGGTAATGTTCAGCACGGTGTCCATTTTTCCTCCTTATCCTATACTTGGGGATTAGAGCACTATTATGACTACTACTGATGGGAAATAGATGAAAAATATCATGCAATAAGAGGAGGTTAAACTATACTTATTCATCGTAGAAGCAAAACAATAATCAGGTTTAAAATGAGCAGAAAATAAGTGTAATTTTTTCTTTGAACCAAACTGATTTCTCTGGGTGTGTGTTGTGTGCTATATGTGAACCTCATCAGAAAGGCTAACTGGTGAAAGACAGTAATTCTTAAAAGCCCTACAAGCACCTACTACCCAGCTCCAATGGGACCGCTCCTAGAAGTTAAGTGGTGCCTATCTGGATTATGATGCTGCTGTGATTTTTTGCATCAAGGTAGTTACAGTAGTGTAGCTTTGGGGTAAAAAAACATCATGCAGTAATAACATGACAGTATGTATAAAATGTTCTATAATAAGGTTCACCTTAGTTTCAAACTGTGGCAAGATATTTTGTATATTAGTGTAGAACATTTTGATTGTGGTTTCAAAGACATAAAATCAAGGCAGGTCCTAAGTATTTCCATGATGGGGTGTACAGTTTGACTTCAGGGCATGATTAGCCAAGGACAGGGGCTTTTCTTCTCAGTATTACAGTGAAGCTTCCCATCCTTCCTAAAACTGGCTGGGGTAGAATGTCTCTGGCTTTAAATCTCTCTCTAGTGCAGAAAAGATTATTACTATTATTATTGATTTATGTCATTCCTGTCTGCTTCCAACCTCAAAACACTTTACTAAGTTACAATATACATAGGAATAATTTCAGTGCAGCCACCACCACACTGTAGCCTTCTCTGTAGGGAAACTGAAGGGAGCCATTAGGATGGTGCCTGCAACATTAAACAACAATCCAGGAGAGGAAGTAAAGAATACGCTGGCTCCTCAAAGCAATGGCTCGACAGACTGCAATCACTGAACTGCCATCCAGCTGGGACACCAAAGTCAATACTCATTCACTGTGTGTGGTTAAAATTAAATCTCCTAATGAAGTGAGATGGTTTTAGTGGTTAGGGAGTGAGTGCAAAGTATTATTCTCCTCTATTATTATTTGTAAATTATACAGTTAACAAGGGAAAGGATCACACACAAGAAAATAGCAAACAGTTAGATAATGTTCCAAGCCCAGTTTGCAAATGACATTTGAGCAAATAAAACTTTGGAAAAACATGTAAAAAAAAGATGACACAGAAAAAAGGAACTGGCAGTTTCTGAACGTTTTTAAGGAACTGAACTAAACTGAACAGAAGTGATGTCAGTTTTTATCCCCTATAATTCAGGTCCAGAGAAAGAACATTATTAGCATTTGTTAATGAGCAGGTATTCCCTAAACACTGCTGCAGGAGCTCCTGAATTTTTCTTCACTAAAAAAAGAAGTACTGGGGAAAAAAACCCTATCAGCTTATTTTTGGCCCTGAATTAGCAAAATGCTTAGGTGGTTTTCTGGATTGGGGGTTTATATATGAGATTAAAAACATCCTTAGACAGTGCTATCAAGCTCTTTTCATGGTGAGTAATTGCTAGCTGGTTCTAATCATTCTTGCAAGTGATCATTTGAAAGGTTCATTTTATGACCCCTCAAACTAGGACAAAGGATCTCACTCCATAACGTAATAAACAATTCTACAACCAGTGCTTAATTAATTCCCGAAAGTCACCAAAAGGAGCTATTAATGATCTTTCTTTTTATCCAACCATAAATATACAGGTCTCCCGAGACAAAGGATTTTAAAAGAACATTCTGGCAGGACTGTCAACTTGATAAAGCATAAAATGATCACCAATGAGGATAATTCAAAATGTGATGACACTGCTACCTAGTCTGATTAGAAAGTTAGGTCACATGGGATTAAATTTCTCTTAATGTTGTACTTACCAAAAAGAGAATAGAGCTGGCATGGTACAAAACAGATTCAAACCAAATGTATATGCAAGAGGAGAAAACCACAACCGTTAGAAAATATTTTTTAAAAATCAATTGTATTTGGGGATTTGCTTTACTGTGAAAATATTGATATTTATTACGTATTGTGGACAATGTATCAGGGTTGTACTAAATCTGCTTATTACAAAGAGCAGGCTAGCATTTTCAAGAGAACTTAAGTGTTTTAGGAGCCCAAGTATCATTTGCACGAGTAAATGAGGCAGTAGGAAGCCCTTAAATGAAATTTAGTTTCTCAGCAACCCAACCCATTGTTGAAAATTAGATTTAGGCTCCTAAAGGGCTTTGATGCTTTTCAAAATCACACTTCCTGCAGCACTGCACAGCTGACTAGGTATAATACAGTAATTTACCTTTCTACTGAGGTTATAAACAATGGAATCACTTTGACAGTCTTAGTGATGTCTGGGAGGTTGTGCTTTTTTTTTTTTTTTTTTTTTTTTTTTAACACTATAAAAAAATTTCTGTTGGCCAAACCCAGCTATGATAGGAAGTGGCGGGAGGAGAGAGAGAGAAAATTTGCCTATTCCAAAATAAACTTATGCAGTCCTTTGGGTGCAGATATTAATGGGGCCTGTGCACCTGCATTTTCCACCCTCAAAGGAGCTCCACGAACGACTGGGCACTCCCCTGGACTGGGGCTTTCTGAACGTCCCTGTTGGAGCAATCACTGTGACACACAGACACAGCAAGATGAAACAGACTGCCCCACAACCCAGCCATTATGGTTCTTGCTACTGATATGAAAATCCAAGGTTCAAATACCTCTCCAATGAATTTTTAATTATTAATGCAAACTGGAACAGACACAACAGGAAGACTGAGATAAAAGTAGTAGGAAATCAACTAAGAGGACATTCAGGGTCCCCATTCTTTGCCTCCCCTGGGACAGGCAAAGGTGGCACCAGTTCTTTAGAACAGTGCTTTTATGTGCAAGGAGAATCCAGGGTCCCACTGCAAGATGGAGGCTGCACTTAGCTTGGAAGAACTTACTTTTCCAAACATTTTAGAAAACCTGGAAGTTCCTTTAAACAGGAAATTTTAAAATTTCTCATTTTTGTTCTAACCTGCAATAAAACTTTTTTTTTAAGTTGGAATTTCCTGTGGAACAGAAATTCTGTTTTGAAACCATTTCTATTCAACAGAGCTATTCAGATGGAAGCATTTTCCTATTCATTCCACTTTGCAACTAACTGGTGCCACCCCAAATGTATCGCTCTTCCAGGAATGATGTGGCAGCCCTGGAATGGCTAATTAGTTGGGCTGTATGATGCCGCTGCCAGAAATTTCAGCTTCCAGAGGCATTCCTTTAAGAAATGGTGGTGTGGGTTTGGCATTTACAAAGATACACATGGTTTCAGAAGCCCACAGGCACCAAAAGTTAGCTTGTTTTATAGCTGGCTCATCTCAATCCAGTCACTGAGCTGATGTCCTAACCACAGCGAGTCAAGCAAACTGCTTCAAAACACTCAAGGAGAAAGCTTTTGGTTAACTTATTTTTCTTTTTTGAAAATTTCTTTCTTTGGGGAAAAAAATTTCACTTCTACAGCTACTGACAGGGAAAATAATTAAATTCAAATATGTATTACATTGCAATATACTCTCTTGTAGATAAATATCTCCATCACTTTGCCCTCAAATTTTTGTACATTGTTAAGATAAATGGAAGATGTCTAAAACCAGTACCTTTATATTTGGTCACTACAGCTGAGTTGACACTCAGAGGTTCTTGGAAGGTGACAGTGAGTGATGTACTGCTTGTTACCATGAGACAGACATTGGTTGGCGCCTCAGGGGCTCCTGGGAGAGAAGAGAAAACATCAGCTCTTCAGCACAACAAATCCTATTCAAACAATGTTTCTGTGTCTTCAAAGAACCCACTGAAAATCACCCTGCAATTGTGAGCTTTGGGTTGTAGGTGTTTGTGTTCTCTGCCTTTTGAGCATTTTAATTAGTGCCCCTGCTAACAATATCCTGCAGACACCATTTGTTTCTATCATGGTTTTTGGCTCCTTTTGGTTAAAAATATCTTCCTGCATATATGTAACCCAATAAAACAGATTCATGCTAATTATGTCAATGAAAAGCCCCTATAAATCTCTTGGGGTGGGTAAGAGGGGAGAGAAAGGACAAAACCACAAAGAGCTAATTAAACCTTTATGGTTTCACTAACAAACTCAAATTTATCAAATGACAGAAACCATTTTTACATTATTGTGATTCAGAAATTGCGTATTCCACAAATGTTTCAGTGTAGCAGTTCCAAAATACATTTGTCAGTTGAAGCTTAATGTCTTTTAAAACAAAGCTGAATTCACAGACTATCAATGAGACTCAATTCAGAAATCAAACACAAAATGTCATGACTTACTGCTGGCGTGAATAACAATTTTTTCATTATAATAACTTACAATACTGCTGTATTTGCTGTATTTAATATCTAATAGAAGGAGCACCATATTTGCCTTGAAAAAATTTAGAATACAGTAACCCTGCAAAAATTATTTGTAAGTACATTTACGTAAAGGTGGTTGTAAAAATGTTAATGGCAATGATTGTATTTCACTGAATAGGATACAGTCAAAAGATGTAAATGTGAAACAGTTCAGCCCTGTTTGTTTACTCCTTGCCATGGGTCCAAAATAACTTTTACTTTGGGTACAGACTCACTTGTAGAACGGTTTAAAGTGGTCCAATCTGTGATTGCTCTCATACGTAGATGCCAAAAATAAGATTACATTTTCACAGTTTTTATGTGAAAATTTAAATTCCGTTGTTTGATCAAATATTTAAAATTCCATTCTTCTGAAACAGAAATGTTTAAAGATTTTTTTAAATTCCAACAGAAAAAAGGCCAATGTTCTGTCCCTCTTCCTTCCTAGCCATATATTCCTAATAGTCCTCTTTTAAATTCTGATCACACTAAATGAAATCCAGAAGTAAATAAGAAGAAAAAGAAGCAGGACAGAATGATTAGATCCCAAAAGAAAAGTTTGTAGGGCTCCTCTTATCAGCTTTAAGCAACCTGCTCCTGAAGGAACTGTGTGCTTGCTGCTCTCACATTTTTGGTCCTCTTTTGTTCTAACACCAATTCTCTTCTCGTTATGGGTAATGGCATTTAGCTGTATTTCTCAGTTTTCCCACCTTAACACTGGTCTGCTTCACAGCAGTGTTGCAAATATCAGAACATCTTTGTTCGACAAAGGCAGAGTGTTCTCAGTTGCAGAGTTCCTGTCTTGAACTTCATAATTATTTTCTTCTACTTACTAGCATGCTCGTAGCCTGCCTTCATGCGCTTGTATAGCCTGTATCTCCACTCCCATGCTTTTAGTTGCTTCTCTTTTTCTGTGTTGTCCATACCAAGGCCTTCGTTCATCACTTGTGCAGACAACTCAGTAACTCGCTGCTGTGCTTCCTGGACCAATGTGCTCAGATGTGCTGACCTGCTTTCCATGTTAACAACTAGCAAGAAAAGGGAAAAGTAAATAATTGCTTGATGGACTTAAGTGATAATATTGTGGCCTTAAGCACTCCAGTATAACCCATATAAGGTCAAATCCTTGCAACACTGTCTTCTGGTAGATGTCCTGTAGTCAAACAGATTAGAGCCATGCCAATTTATACCACTTGAGGATCTGGTCACTTGAATAAATCGAGCAAATTTTACTTCCTAGTGTTTCTCACATTCTTAAAAATGTCTTAAATAGACTGAAATAGACTGTTTTAAGTTGATGGAACATTAAGAAAAGAACTAAAACAATAAAACATTTTGGTTTCTATCCAGCCTCTACTTAGCCATAACATCATAAGCTTCCATGGAAAAAAAGAGGCTGGTATTGGTTATAGATAAACACATACAATATATAAATCTCTGTAAGGGAAGAGAGATCTATTTGGCAAACCTAAGAATGAGTGCTGTGCTTAAGGGCCCTGGCCGGGCTTCAATAGATCTCTTTCCAGGTTTTCTTTGTGCCTCAGTCCCCCAGGTACGTATCTATTTAGTCCTCTGACAGTCTTGACAAAAAGTGAACAATTTGACACATGGAGGTTCTGTTTTTCTCCAGTGCACAGAACAATTTCTATTCAACATTTAGCAGTCCCTCCAGTATGCCCATATAAACTGCTGCGTGCTATATAAAGATGAAAATGACAATAACACAGGTTACAAGCTAAAATAGGTTTTGACTTCTGCCCAAGTCCACAGGACTGCCCTCAATTAGCCCCTATGCAGCGTAATATGTAGAATCAATCACTATTTTCAGAACTGCTCTTAGCCTGAGCTTGTTCAAACTATGTACAGGTTAGAAAATAGAACTTGCAAAGCTGCTTAATGTGAGAAGGAATGCAACAACTGATCTGATGTTCAATACACAGGAAACAGCGTACAAGAAAAGGAATTCTGAAGTCACAGAAAATAAATTTTATCTGGTGTCTAGTAATTTTGCAGAAGAGCTCTCAGATACTCTTGATTTAAAAGGCCCCTATTTATCCAAAATGCTTCACTGCCACAAGCCACAACTCATAGCAATGATGGGCAGTTGCTGCATAGGGACAGCCAGCTCCCGGTTTCTCTAAGGTTTTCATGGGAATAGCATGAGTCTTACACAGGCTGCACTGATCATTTTCTTGTATAAGGAAGGAGTAGACATCTATGAAAACATCAAACTGCTGCATAAGAGACCAAGACTCTGACTGGCTTTTAACATCAAAATGTGACATGACAGAAGGTATCTGCTGGGCACATAAGAATGCGTTATTCCCAACCTGGAATCATAGGATTATAGGATAATTCAGGTTGGAAGGGATCTTCTCTAGTCCAACCTCCTGTTCTAAACAGGGTCAGCTATTAGGTCAGACCTGGTTACTAGGGGCTTGATCCAGTCTGGTCTTGTAAACTTTCCAGAAAAAACTCTCAGGCTTTACAGCCATTCTGGACAACTTGTTCCACTGCTTTATTGTCCTTAGGTGAAAGAGTTTTTCCTCTCATCCACTCTGAACCTCTTTTCTTTTCTTTCTTTTTTTTTTATTAACTTATGCCCATTGTCTCTCATCACAGTATCGCAATCAGTTGAACAGAGTCTAAGGATAACCCTGCATACTACTGTGAAAAGTGCCATTGGATCTTTAAAAACCACAGGGGGAGCGCAAAGAATTACTTAACACCTCTGACATCCAAAGAAGTTTTTTTGAAGGAGGTTTGTCTCTAAGATTTTGCTTTCAGCAGCTGGCTTGCTGCCATCCTTCTTGAAGTCTGATCATTCTTCATATGGACATCAGAGACATATGGGCCCAGCTTACTGGAATCTGCTGGTATCCTCAGTACTGGCTGTTTACTGGGAGGCCAAAGGTGATAGGGTTTCCTGGATGCATGCCTACAATAAGCATGCAACACATCTGATAGCACACCAGGACTGAGAAGGGAGATTTTATGGGCCAGAACTTCAGGTGATTATGAATTGGCATTGGTTCAAGTTCCCACTGAGGATCTGGCTGTATCTCTTTAATCAAGATCCACATTTGTCAGGTCTTGGAAACATGTCAAATCAGCCACTGGAAATTTTAATCTTATTTTTATTTGGGTTTGCATGAACAAGCCAAGCCAAGAACATGTGATGAATAACAGTAACTGAAAAGATGGTAACACAGTGGACTTTGACAACAGTGAAAGTTCTCCCTCCTCCCCACTAAGTTAATATTCTAAATGCTGTACTCTCTGATCCTGCTTACTTTGAGTTTAAGAGACGCTAGGTTCCTGATAAGATTTAGCCTGAGCTCCATGTGGAAATGAAGATCATAGTTTCATTTTCTATGGTTTTATCCTCTGTTCTGCCCATTCCAGGCAGCAATCCAGGTGATACAGCTGGAAGCTATCTATCCTCAAGATCCTCTTTTCTATAGCATTATGTTAGCAGCTATACTGAGATTCCAGCTGGATCCCTATGGATAAGATAGTAGAAGAGCAAGAGAAAGACTTCTGTGTGCACTTGGAAAGGGGCTTCACCTTGCAATCTCCCAGATCTATGCGTATGTCCTGTACAGTCACTTACAATCAGATTAAGTGATGCTTGTGTCCTGTCCCAAAATTGAGGTGAGTCAGAATTTTCCCTTGAAAACTCCGCCCCTCCCACACAGCCTGGAGAAGTTTTGCTCAATTACCCACCATAGACAAATGAAAATGCTCCTGCTGAGTGCTGGATCATGCTCTTACAGCCCTGAGATCATATAAACAGAAAGGATTTCATTCTAACAGGGTTGGTTAAGTACAGGAGGCAAAGCAGAAAGACTGGAGAAAATAGAAAGTGACTGCTGTCAGTTCCCCAGGAATGAAGCCAAATACAAACACGGTGCAAACCTTTGTTTTGAGCGCTGAAAATAATTTTTTGCATTTTGCTTTCAAGTAGCAACTTTAAGTCCTTAAGGAAAAAAACAATCATTTGCCTTTTATGGAGAAAGCTTGATCCATTATTTCAATCAGTAATATCAAGATAAGTGAAGTGGAAATTTGGTGGGTATATTTTGAAATGGAAATGAGGTGGTTATATATTCATATTCTCTGTGTTCATAGGCATGTTTGCATTAATTACAGGAAATGAATACTAATTTATGATTGCCCCTGCTCGCCATCAGACTGCATTTATTTACAGATGAGGTCAATGAAAAATTAGTTTAGTCTTTTTTACTGCTGTTTAGAACACTCAAGACTGTGTTTTCCTCTAGATTTGTCATGGTTAATGAATGTTGCTTCAGCAGTCAATCATGTACTCTAAATGCTGTCACACTTTTTTTTAAAGCCTCAGTCATGAACCATGACAGAAAAATAAACAAATAAATATAAAGCTAAAAAACTCTTTTCACTGAGCAGCTACACTATGCAAAAATCTCCAGGGAAGGTTAAAGGAGGCCAGAATAAATGATAATATAAGTGCTGTGGACATAGAAAAGCAATAAAGGTGTACCAACACTGAGGGTCTGGCAAAAAAACTCAACACACACACACGCACATGCACACACACTCTCCAGTGAAAAAACTGGCAATGTTAGTAGCCTCAAGGTGCAATTTCCTGGAGCACTGAGATTGACATGCCAGCACTAAATGTTGTTAATTTAACTAACTTGAAATTAATGGCAGAGTCTGCAGTGGCCGAACCCCTCAAACACAGTCTCATTATGGCCTTGCTGGGAATGTCCTAAATATAGGCATTGACAGTTTAAAACAAATTCGCATAAACTGGTGTATTTTTAGACACAAGTAAGGCGTCAGAGTTTGTGTCACAGTTTACAGTTGATTAATTGGGTTGGTAAGTCACCATCCAACCCACAAATTGTGCATAAAAATGCCCATGAAGGAATACAAAGGATAGTTTTATAACTACAATAAGGAGTTATAAACAATATTGGTATTCCAGTAAAGTGAGAAGGCCTATCTCATGTTAAAGTTTTCACTGGTTCTGTAAGACTTTGAAACTCTCATTTGAGTGAGATTTTGGGTCATACGAAGACTAGGACTGAAGAGTTATGAGCAGGAGTCTGAGGTAATGGAAATGATAAATTTCAACACAAGCTGTTTCCTGAAGGCATCACAGCCAAGATCAAAAGGATAATCAACATAAACTATAGTCAAGATAATCCATTATCCTTTCATTTTTGATGACAAACTCCGTATGCCACCCTACAATCTTTGGATTACTCACTTAGGTCCTGTTCACATATTTTTAAAGATTTCTTCTCAGTACTGATACTAATTCAACTCCCCCAGTGTTAATCAGGTTAGAAGCTCAACCTGATTCATCAGTTGGTATGCCTGGCTTAGGGAACAAAAAATATCTGCTGAGCATGCATCCAACAAGCAGATAGTCCTTCAAATACCCTCCAGCACTGTAGTACTATTGTTGATATAATCATTTTAATGATAAAACCAGTCAAACTTTGTGCATAACATAATTAATTTTCCAAAACAACAGTAAATCTAATCTCCTACTGGCAATTATCTAAGCCAATTCAATTTGTGTTCTTTACTTACAGTGTGGGCTTTCCTTCGCCCCAACCTGTAGAAGGGTCCTAGCAATAGGGACGTTGTTTGTCAAAATGGCAATATCCAAAGGAGTTAATCCCTCACTGTTTGGTGTGTTTAGGTCCAGTTCCTCCGGTGTGTACTGATAGAGAAGAATCTGAACAGCATCCAGATCTTGCTGTTCCACGGCCTCAAACATAGCTTCATTGCACTGGAAGTTCTGTATATTAATAAAAACAGAAATTCGGTACAACTTTTCAAATGTCAGTGTTTTAAAATAAACTGAAAAAATTGTATTTTTTGAGACTGCTATAAAATATTGATCCTTCAGCCCCAGCTTAGGTTCAATCAGAAACATACAAATTATTTTCAGCAAAACACTGCTTGCTCTGCTTCCTGTCTTGTGTGCTTGAACTTAGTTCAGGTTTGTGGGAGGATTGAAATGACATCAAAACCATCCAAAACAAACCTACACTTATCTAGAGATCTGTCCTGAATTCAAACTACATGAATGATATTGTGTATTTTCAGTGTGAAACTGGATGAAAGAATATGATTTTGGCAGAGGTTTGAACTACTGAGCTTTTCAGACCCAAAACTCAGAGTAAAATTCTGGGGAATACAAACTCAGGTGATCAAAATCCAAATCAACGAAGCCATTCTGGCTTCTTCTACAGCTCCAGCATGAGCTAGAAATACCAAATCACTCTAAACACTTCAGTCATTTCTAGGTACTCATATTTTTGCATTTAACTTGTAATTAGAAGCTTTGAAATGTATAGTCCTTAAATAAAAAAATAGAAATGAGACTGAATAAACTGACTGTCCAGTCTGTGTATTCAGAAAAGATACATCTGAACACCAAAGAACATAGACAGATAAGCAAACAAGCAAAGCTGAGAACACAAATTGCACTGACTCTTAAGCAGGAAGAACCACTTTTCCCCACCAATGACAAGGAGATAAATGAAGAACTGTATGATACAAAGAAACCTATCATTTCTTAATTGAGCTGTGGAGAAGCAGGTGCAGGATGCTAGCATGGCCTGCAGGTTTCTGTTACGGAAACATCCTTCTGGAGCCTACAGTAATGACACATTACTTGCCAAGTTTCTTTAAAGTCTTTCCCAGTGTCCCCATTGCCGAAATTACCCAATAGGTTTTTTGTTTCTTTTAAGAATGAATTAGTAGAAGCAAGAGGCTCAGCAAAGCAAGGAGAGCTCAGCATGTGGTCACATAACAGAGCAGAGATCTATGTAGACATACTGTGCCAATGGGCATACTAAAGAAATGCATACACAAGAGAGCAAGTGATACAGATGCATGCTGTAAACTAGCTTCCTGTGTCCCGAAACTCACAGTGGAAGAAACACAGAGGCAATTTTTATAAAATAACATTTATGATATGAAATAAATATTGAATTGAAACCCTAAAACATTCTCTTCTACTGTGATCAGAAGTTAACATTTCAACCACATCAAAACACTTCACTTTCCCCTTTTAAATGGATGTAATTATACTTGGCATACTCTTGCAAAACTTTTGCTCTCAGTGAAACAATACTTTCTCATAGAGCATTGATCTGCTGGAACATCTTTCATCTCCTTCAAAAATGTATAGACTAGCGATTTGCCAGCAGTTCTGAAAACAACAGCAGCAGCCCATGGCAGAGTCCACAGCTACACGTGGAATCTCCATCTGCTCTGCAGGGGCCTTTTTGGATGTGCTTGAAGGTAAAAAGGGTCTTCAGAAATTCTGGGGCCTGACAGATCTTTGGGGCCAAAAAATTTGGAAACTGCTGTTTTTAAGAACTGTTTTATCGCAGATACAATAAATGAATAGGATACAACCAATGAGGCTGTCCCATATTTTCCTAATTTTAAGGTAAAGCTTAAAACAACAGAAAATTTTACTGCAATGCACCAATATTTCCTTTCATTCCAGTAGCTCCACACATCTGCTGTCCTGCTTGTATAACACCTTATTCTGAAATTAGAGATTTCTTTCATTCTGGGGATTCTCCCCTAACCCTTAAGTGATGAAGTGCTCTGAAATGCTTTAGAAATGAATTTTTTATTAATTTTAATTATAAAACATTTTAATTAATGGTATGATTTTGATACATATTAAGTGTCTTCAACCCCCACTCAAATCAATAACACACATTTAACAGCTGTATGTCACTGTATTATGTTCTCAAAATTAACATGAATAGATCATTCATATTCCAGCAAGAGAAAAAAAGCTATGCTCCTTTGAGCTTTGAAACTTTATTATTATGGGTGGAGAACTGCGAACTGATGCACTATTTTTTCATATGAACAATTAGAAAAGCAAAATATGTTCACTTATTCTCCAAAAAAATTTATGTATAACCTAAAAAGCATTAATTTCATCCCAATTTAAATCCATTTCAAATTCTTTCTCTATCAATTTTGGAACTTCCACTATACTGTCATTTTTGAAATAAAGGCCATTTATGATTCAGAAGCACCTCCACATTTATCGACGCAGAAAACAAGCAAAATCATATCACTCTTGTAACTGATCACAGCTAATAAAATCTACTTAACAAAGCATTCATAAAGAGCTTATTACAAAGGGAATCGGTTGAAGTTAACTGAATGACTGTATTAGTTTCAGTTTTTATTAGTTAAGTTCATTTGAGGAAAAACTGGCTAACAGTCTGAGTGCAGAACAACAAGGTAGAGCTGATGATATTAATCAGTGACAAGCTTGTGGTACAGACTCAAGACAGGGAACTAAGTGTTTCTCGGTTTGAATTTCCTCTCCTTCTGTGGCATTGGGTACATACGTAGTTTTCCCCTTTCCGAGATCTGAATAATCATTTTCTTTCAATTGACTTCATGGTATGCGCATAAGGGTTAAATGAATTAGTATTTGTAGAGTGCTACCTAAGAGCTGGATACTATCATTTGGTTTTAATTCAAATTCTGAATGAAACTCAAATCTTACACTGCATCTCAGGAGTTTCTTGCATTGTATAAAAACAGAAAAACTGGAACATAATTAAAAAAGAAGGGCTAAATTCTTCAGAATCAATACTACAGCTGAAAATAACTCAGTTATATGGCTAACAAAAGCATTTGTCACTTTTCAAATATATACATAGACTTTTAACAATAGATTTTACCCACCTGAATGATTATTGTAAAATTCCTCTCAAAACTTTGTTTGAATTGTTATTTTTGGATTCAATTATCAACATTTAGACCTGCCTAGACACCTTTGAAAATGCATCTTTGGATTTTTCTTTGCCAAACTAAATATCTAAAGTATTTCTGAAATTTTGGCCATTGGTAATTTGCTGAACAGAGTCTAAGCACATGCTTAAGTTAGTTCCTCATAAATGTTCTTGCCAGCAAATCTATTGGCAGGAATGTTTCACCAAAAATGCAAAAATAAAAGCAAATTTCTATTTCTTCATTTCATTAGAAATCTGATTGAAAAAGCTGCACTCATTTAAACAAGAAACAGAGCATGAAGTTTATAACTTACTTCATCCAATCCAAACAGTTCTGAGACCAAATTGCAAATATCAGGTTTTCCAAATGAACAATTCAGACACAACCAATAGTCTGAAATATGTTGGCATGTCTAGTAACTTCAAAGAGAGAAAAAACATGGGAATTGTGATATGGCCTTTCTAGCTAGGCATGTACGTAATCCCTCATCCACATAGTAGTACACATCTAACCATAATAGATATATTTCAGTCAAACAACATCCTGGTGAGACAGCAAAATATTTACCACATTTTCAACCATGCCAGTAAATTTCCCCAGTTTGCACTGGAAGTCTGCATTGAGTTCAGCTCTCCAGACCCAGAAAATGTTCTATACTCCAGATCAACTTTTCCCCAACTATTTGCTGGACATCTTTGGATAATTATAGTGTTTTCTGCAAGAAGCTAATCATATGCTATTTAAAGGCAATTTTTAATATTTCAATATTGTTCAGATGTATCCAGCCCAGGAGTATGAAATTCAAACTGCACTTAAGATGATCATATAATATCATTAGACCTACATGTTCAATTTTAGTCTAGCTGGCATTGTCACAAATACTAACAAGAGCCTTCTGATTTCTGTCTTCATTTACACCTACTAGATAATTTTTTTCTGCTGTGAAAAGACAAACCACTGAGTTCTAACAGAAACTCAATCACATTTACATGTGATCAGGCAAAGTTTAGGGGCAATTTTTACATTTCTTTTCCCTTGACTCAGTCCTGCAGCCTCTAATCATTAGCTTTCAGACAGCTGTGCTATGTGATTAATTTATTTAGGTGTTACACTGGTGCACAAATGTATATACTGAAAAGGACTACAGTATTGCTTTGCTGTAAGTAATAACCGTGTTCCAGTAAGTGATTCAGTTGCTGGAGTGTTTAGAAATGCAATCTTATGTAGCTTAATTAAAATGAAGTACCCCTTTCAAGATATTTGCTCTAGGTTAGCCTGAAAAAGTCTACTATGCGCTACTGGAGTTGGAAAAAATGTTAAAGCAGTTTCTGCAAAGACTTGTTTTGATAAACATTAGTTCAAGAATAAAGCTATTTTGGGATATTGCTATGTCTGCAGCAAGACAACAATTTACTGAATGGAAAGTGTTGCACAGCAAGAGAGAATGGAAAGAAAACTCTTCGCTAGCCAAAGCTGAAAGAAAACAAATTTTAACAAATGTTGTTCACTTGTCTGGAGACTCGATTTTAGTCACAGAATTAGCTCAGTACCACAGAAACTCAAAGATTACAAGATGCATCAACTAGCAACTTGACCTGTCATATCTCTACCCCTTCACTGATTGTTTCCATGCTATTTACTTCTACGGAAAACTGTGAAAACAACAGGCAACTGGAAGATGGGACGGAACAGGATCCAAAGTCTGATGAGTTCAATGGGAGTCTTTTCATTGACTGCTGTGGACACCGGCTCAGGCCCCAGACTAGTAATACTTAGAGGTACCTATGCTCACAGTAGGCCAGGAGTGACAAAAGCTGTATCACTCTCATCATTGTGTAGCAGGTTGAGGGGAAATGAAGTCTATATTCCATTAAATCACCATCCACGTGACAGTGTACAATTGATTCTCCTCATCATGACTGCTGATTGAACAGGTGACAAACATTCCCACACCTCTAGCAGATTCTGGCAGATCTGAGCTGAAAAGAGAGAGAAGTGAGACTGCAAGCAATTAGCTCTGCAGATAGCAGAGGACTGGAGCCTCATGAGCAGCGACCTGCTGCTCAGCCTTTGGGGTATGATCATTTGCAGTTTCTCTTCTCATCAGTAAAGCACGACAGGAGATCCCATATTCGAAGGAATATCTGAGAAACACTGGTCAGAAGGTAGGTTAACAGTGGCACTCATTCAGTCTACATGTCAGCCTGCTCTGGTACAGTCCCCAGGACTGGTTTATACTCCTTTTTTCACTTTCATAGTCACACAGAAAATTGGAATTGAAAGGAAAAAGGCAAGAAAAGATGGTGGCTGAAACAAACTGACCCAAGAGATCATTTTTCATAGTTCACACTTAAACAGAAGCCCAAATTCAAATGATCCGCAAACTGAAAGTGCCTGGAAACCCACTGCCTCTAAAGCGCAGCTGTTGCCTGCTACACAAAGGCTGTTCTCCAACTACCAAGCCTGACTTGAGTTTCAGGCTTCTCCTTCAGTAAAACAAGCTCTATTGGCTCCAGCAGAGGTGACAGGAAGGAGCCATGATCCCATGTTTCCTTTGGATCACAATGCTTCTTCACAGGAGAAAGACAACAGCCCTTTGACTTTCCAATGCATCAGAGCTACATTTCAGCTTATCGCTTCCATGGGCCATGCCTGGGTCCTCTCAATTCATGAAAGGAGTGATCCTCTCTGTCGGTTAGGATCATTTTGAATTGATTTTTAAATTCGTTTCAGTTCCTGCCTTGATGCATATAATGTCTCATACCTAATACAGATTTGTGAGTGTGAAAACTAGACTGTGCTGCGTCTTCTAGCATAATGTAGTATTTTCATCATCTGGCCCAACCATGTTCAGCTTAGTCCTGCACTGTGCCGAATATCTGCTTTAGTGCAGCAGAGTAATGGTTTCAACAGGTATCTCCTGGCATAGTAGCAGACACTGTCATAAGCCATTGCTCTTCATAAGTGGAGAGGAACTCTTTTCCTCAAAATAACTCAGAGAAGTTGAAAGATATGTCTTTTCTTCCTACCTATGGAAATAGCAGATTCATTTTGTTATGACAGTATCAGCAGCAGGTTCATCTTTCTCCAGCAAACAGACCAGATTCTGTTGTGCACTGAGGTTATACTGTGCTATTCTTTCAGGGACATAGCTCATTCTTCAAAATGTATGTGCTGGAGGTTGTGTAACTTTACCAGCACAGGCATAAATAGGAGCACTTGTGAGTGTTATGTCCAGCAGGTACTTGCACGCTTTCCTATACCAGCACTAGAATGCTTGGCTGTAATGACATGTTCTGCAACTAGGGCAGAGTACCCAGACCAAACTGCTTCATGTATCATCCCCTTTTCCATTGTTTTACCTAGTGCCCATCACCACAGTACGTGACCAACCTTGCATTTATCTGTCATATCACGAGTCCTATTTGCTCCGTTGTTCAGAAAAACTGGAATTTATATTAAATACGTATTCAGTTTTCTCAAAGTTTTTTTTCTTCATGTCTTATGGAGGCAAGCATTTTTATATTTTTTATCCAGATTTTATTACATTTATGCTAAGTCAACATCTTTCTTCCCCCAAAAAGCATCATTGCTGTAAAGTAGCTTTTATTTAGCCTTCAAGAAGATCAGACATTACTAAACGTAATGTTAATTACTCTGTGCCTTGACACAGGACCATTCACAGTTGTAAGCTTGGGAATAAGAGGGTACATGATTGGTCAGGGAACAGGCGAAGTGAGATGATGAAAATATGGATTAAAAGCAAACTGATTAGGGAGACAGGGCAAAATTAGTAAGATAGTAAACTGGCAATTTGATAAATATTAAGTAATTACCATTGAAGTCTTACGGAGACTGAGCCGGTCTGATCGGGCTCTGAAATATGCTTCATCAAAGGATGTATGACTCCCCTTCAGCTTTTCTGACAGGTTCCGATATAACCGCTTTGCAGCATTTGGAGAAGATGGCCCACTGTTCTTTTTAGTCTGGAGAAGACTTAAATTATGCATTTGCTGTGTCATTTTCACTTAGTGTTTCTAGAAGAAAAACAACAAGGCTGTTTAACAAACTTTTCCTACTCTGACAATTGTGGCATTGAAACAAGCATTGCAAGACTTCTAAGGCAAAATGCACTTTCCCAAACACAGTTTTTGTTCGGACTGTTAAGAACACTTAAAAGCGCATTTTGGAGCCTCCTTCATGGTAAATTGCTATTTATGGGATTAGTCCACTGGTAACTATGAAGAGGGAAGACTAAGGATGGAAAAACATAAGGGATCACTTTAGAAATAATTGACAATTAGTGTAAGGAGAAGGGGTTACATTTAGTGAGAGAAGTGAAGAACTTCTGATAGACCAAGTTCTGGTAATACGGGTATCAAAAAAAGCCTTTGTAAATATTTCTATAAACTTTGGATAACATGTACATAATTTGAATCTGAATTTTGCCAGAACATTGGTTTCTTAAAACAAAACTGAAGAGATGGAGAGGAAAGATACCTAACAGTGACTACAGAACACTGCATGACTGAATTCTTTGAACTGGTTGAGTGACTTCAGTTTGACACAAGCTCAAGCAGAGACAAGGCAGGTGCCTTATTTCACACATTTGTATCTGCTAGCAAATTGCATGACCCAAATTTTGCAACACATTTTCAGGCTTGTGGGTGGATTCACTTCCTCTGGAGACTCCAAAGCAGTATTTTTCTCTCAGAAAGTATGGCTTGATTCAAAATATTTTTCCATCTATGAAACCATCACAAACTACTGTGGAAATGTGTGAGCTTACATTTAAGTGAATATTCATTAAATGCTGGCATGTCTCTTCCAGCTGAAAGTCCTTGTAACAGAGATTGAGATTTTCCTCAGAATTTTGAGCAGCATTTGGCCAGGACTTGGGAGTGGGGGGGCATGGCACTTGCTCTGCGACTAGGACTCCTAAAGCATGATGTTACAACAAATAACAACTGAAACACACAAAAAGTCATTCAGGCTCTGTTGTAGGCATAAGTGTTTGCAAAATGAAACTTAAGTGCTCTTTAACTTCAAACTATCTATGGCCAACTAGCGTCTAGGTTACTGCAGACAAAAGCTTTACATTGCATGTTTTACAGTTAAAATAATCTCTGATTCTAAATGTTGCTGTTTACAAGTTCGCACTTAGTGGTTGCTTCCCTCAGTTAGTGAACAGGCACTGTTTTTTTCTGCATATTATGTAACTTTATCCTGCTCTGTGTTTACCCTGTCCATTTAGACTATAAACTCTTCCAATGAGGAACTACCTCCTGTCTTTAAGATTGCCTAGCCCAACAGGGTTTCCATATTATCTCAGCATTAAGTAAATCATAATATTTTCTATGCTCTATGGTTACAGCCATTTTTTGGTATTGAATTAACACTTGGTTTTCTAGAAATACTTTATGTGGAAATACTTTTACCCTTCTGAAGGGCAACTGAGAATCAGATTTGACCCAAACAAAGAAAACAACACACATACAAACACAGGAAGGTATCTTCATGGATCTCCGTAAGGGCAAAGGTGAGGAAAATGCACGTTCTCTACGTTATCCTTTCCCCTGCCAAGAGTGTGTACACATTTAGAAGAGAGAACATCTGTCTAGAAGATCTCAGAGTTGCAATAGTTTATCTAGCTGCCTTTGAGACTACCTGTTTCTGGAAATAATTTTTAGATTCTATGTACTATGATACAAATCCTGTAACTTTCTAGGGGGTCTCAGCCTGCATCTGAGCAAATCACATTGCAGGACTGGACTCTAACAATTATTTACAATCATAAAAGCATTCTTGACTAAACACTTGCCCTGATACTGAGACTGTTTCTTCAGCATTAATTGGTCCCTAAGATTAAAGACACCACCCAAGTCTCATAAGCCCTCTATGTCTTCCTTTCTCATTGGTAAATGGTAGCGAAGCAGACGTCCTGAGCACACAAGTATCTGATTACAAATAATCTCACACATTCCCCGAGCTCATGAGGTATTGAAGAGAGGCCGAGTCTCTGAATGAAGAGCCAGAGTCGAGATAATTGCAATGTGTGACCAGCAGACTTAGTTAAATTAGCATGACAGTGTGTACAAACACAAGACTAGAACCCCGCGTGAGCTGCTTCCTCAAAATAATGAGCAAGAGCAGTATGATGAGAAACAAGCTCTCTGGGACTTGGGGAGCTGCGGTACTATGGATGATTTTGGATTGCCTTTCTCTGAGCATATGGACAAAAGCTAAAGTGAGGCTCACACACAAACAACTAAATTAATCCTGCTTTTTAATTATCACATGTATTTCAGCAGTGCCTACAAGGACTAACTGAAATCAGTGACTCTTCAAATGAAGCATTTTATTCTGCGCCCCAAAAAACAAGCCTGCACAGACTAGGGAGAAAAGCTTACAAGGGAAACCAAGGAACATAGGGAAAAATGTTTAAAGTAAGGGTCAAGAGATACTGGCAGAGATAGGAAAAGAACCAAAGATTCAGAAATGAGAAGGTACTTCTCAGTGTTAAACTGGAGCAAATATTGAAATTATGATTCCCAATATTACCTTGCAAAGGTGCCAGGAACATTGGAATTATCAGCAAGCATGTGACAGAATCAATATAGGCTTTACTGTATGGAAGCTGCTGTTGAGTTTCAAAACTGAGCACACTATGAAGACAACCTTTTGTTTTACTGGTGCATCCATGAGATCAACAGGAGATACACACATGAAATAAAAAGTATTTTCTAAGATGGTCATAAGATTGCCTTCTCATCTGTCTCCACTTAGAATAACTTCAATTGTACAACGTATTTTCAGATACTTATTAAAAATAAGTTTCAGTAGCGGATTAGCCCACGGGATCTTCATCTTCCACTATGTCATGCTAGTAGTCCTTTAAAGAAACCCAGCAATTCACCAAAAAATCTCAGTTACTCAGAGTAAAGCTTCCACAGTGTTTATTATTATACAGAACTGCAAATTATCACACAGAAGCTTCTCCTCTTACCTCAATTTTCACCTGGGTCAAACTACTAACATCAATGAAGAATCTCTTCCTTACATCAAAAAAGCCTGGGTCGAGAATCAGTCCCAAGTTGTGGACAAAAGGCAGGCCAATATAGGAATGTTTTAAAATAAAGTTTCAATATCCCCAAATCATTTGATTCCAAGATTAAAATCACCAAACACCAAATACTACACAGTTAGTAGTAAAATCATGAAAGAGAGAACAATTTTCATTCACCACACAAAACCCAGGTGCCATCAAGATGAGGACAAAAAGGAAAAGCGGATCCATCCAGTACTTACTGCAAAGGTAGATCAGCATACTCCACTGTGTTTGCTTTGGAATTAATTTTTTTGGTACCAAATGCAACAGGTTCGGTACCTCTGTGGGGCATAATAGTATTTTATGGAAAGGTACCAAGTTTCCTTAAGCCTGTATGCTAATATGGAGACTTACTGAGACGCTGTGCAAACATTTAGTAAGTTCACATTAAATAAGTTAGGCATACCTACTTAGTAGGACTGCTCGTAGGACTGCTCATACCTATTAAAACTGTTGTGGTACTATTAAAACCAATCAAGGATACCTGTTATGAAAGCTAGCATGGCTTAGGCCCTTATCAGTCCTCCCTAGGCTGTCCCATCTTGCTACACCAAACTACCTGATTATTGACCAAAAGTGACTAAGCTATCTCTGGAGAGGACAATTGTTGAAGAGGAGCAGATTTTGGATGGAGATTATTAGGGCTGATGTCAACAGGCATTTATTTATATCTAAAGTCATGCTTATATAAAGCTATAGTGCCCAAACATACAAAGTTCACTGAATTAGTATTGTAGCAATACTCTTGAGCATTAAAATAATAATTCAAAAAGGAATTTTGCCAGCCTGACACCTACAAAAAGAAACCTCTTCACCGCCCTTCACTATTGCAGGAAGCATATTCATGCCCTTCTCCTTAAACACACTTGACCAGATGTCTTCCACACAGTGTCTGGAAAGTCAAATTTGAACTATTCTGGAGCAGATAGAGAAGTGGTTTTCAAGAAGAATTAATTTTATTTATTTTTACAGAGAATACCTTGACAACAACATTTTCTTTTATAAGGGGAATTTAATCTGAGCAAGTAAATGAAAAGCACCTCTCAGTCTTTGAACAGTCTTCCAAGAAATTCCAGGGTTTGGTAGAGGCATTAGTTTAGTCACACATCTCCTAACATAAATTCGTAATTCAGATAGTTCGCAGGTTGATTCTTTCTATTTCAATTATGTACACTGTAAACAGAAGAAAGGCCCTCAGTACTTCAGGAAGTTGGTGTAGCCTCAGGACCAAAGTAAATTCAGGTATCATTTGGCTGCTGGCCTATGTCGCCAACTCAGAAAGCCAAGCAGCAACTTGATACCAAGTCTATCCAGGCCCATTCCACACAGCGTAGGTTACTGCTCCCATTCACTGTATCTAATCCTTCATTTGACTCCAGCTATACAATTCCTAGGGGTTCCTCGAGTCTTTACCACTCTCATCCAGTCAAGGAAACAGGACTTAGACTTCCAAAGAAAAAGAATTGTGTTATTAACCATCTAAACAATAACTTCCAAGGACTGTAACAATAGATTTTTCATATTAACCATGGAAGCTTATTGAGTACGTAGCCAAAGCAAATCCCTAAGACCAATATGAATGTGGAAAGAACACCGAACCTTATTATATAACCTCCTGAAAGCTTCTCTCCAGTCAAGAGCAGGGAAGTCTATAGAAAAGCTAAATAAGCACTATAAAAATTGCAACTATTCAGTGATAAAACAGATGGCATCTTTGCTGTCCATACAGAATCAGTGCATTACAAATGACTTGAAAAATGTCAAATTTTATCCTATATACTAACCATCAGAACCATGCAATATTGCATGGAATAAACACAGAACAGCAAAGCAATAGCTGGAATAATATAATGAAAATGAACCGTATTTTTCATCATTGTACTGAAACAGGATGCAAAGCACTGCTGAAAATTATTGTACTGAAGATATTTTCTAGTCACATACAAGCTATGAAATGAAAAAAGGAAAGGTAAATGCAAGCTGCCTATTCTGGAAAACTTGCTGGAAGTGTGATCTTATTAAGCTGTAGAAATGACTCCCAAGAGGAGCAATGGAAATGAGATCAGGTAAAATCATGAGTAAAATATATAATAAGGAAAACAAAGACAAGTCAACTCACATAATTCTGTGATTCAAAACTTACTGCTTTTTATTGGATGCTGGCATTTGCTTATTTTTACAGATGCAAACCATTTTACAAGAACAGCTTTAGGCTCCTTTTCTAAGTCTTTTTTTTTTTTTTTTTTTTCTTAAAGCAACCATGTCCTCACTTCACCAGTCAGGTGAAACAGAAAAATGTGCATTGTCTTGAGTGAAACAGCAAATCCTGCAACTACCATATACAAGCCTGAAATACCCTAACCTCATGATATATGCAATTTAAATTGATACAATATATTGTATCAAGACATTGTATTGTATAAAGACTAACAGGCACAGGTGATGTCCACAATCAACCCTATTGAGATTTGCACCTTTGGAAAGCTCTGTATGTATCTAGCATAGGTCAAAATGAAATGATTAAGGAGATCTTGATGTGGTTCAGAGTAGTTCTGTATGAACTAACTAGCATTCTCATAGCAGGTCAAGTATTACAATAGCAACTATTTTATAAGGTTTGTCATTAAAGGGCAGAACTGCACAGAATAACAACAGCAGCTACCCTTGTAACGGTAACAGTTAGCAGTAGCTTGCTTTTCTAAGAATTAAAAAAGAAAGGCTTGTGGCAGTGGTTCCAATAACAAGTAACCTTAATCTCTGGGGAAACAGTCACTGCACTACACTGGAAATAACCACCAAAACAGTCTCATTCTTGTTCCTCTCACCCTGCTATAGCATGTACCAAACCAGTGATAGAAGACTTCTAACAGTTCACGCTGCACACAGTGTAGCTTAATCTTTGTGATTAGATTTCTTCTTGTACTTCTAATTGCTAAAGTAACCTTTTTATTCCCCAACAGCAGTGTGCTGAAAAGTCAATTTCAAATACAAATGAATATAAATAAGTTACCCTTATAAAAGCATTTTGGACAGCTAAATATCCATCTATTATTCACGCACAGCTTTTAAATCATACTGCAGAGAGAGAGGAAAAATCTAAATTACAGATCAGTGTCTGTTTTATGTGGCACATACACACTATACTGTACAGACAGGCACACTAGAGGAACACAGCATAGCTGTGTTAACTTTAGATTTTAGGAAAACACACACAACAGCCAAGAAAACACTCAACCCTATATATGTACTTACATATGTATGTTAAACAATTTTATACCTGAACTAATAATTAAAGAATATATGTATTAAAAAAATAAATTTCACTTACCAGCTCAGGCTATCCAAGGCAAAATGTGAACAAGTTGGTGGCAATTGTCCACTATCTTCATTCAATGAATCACATTGGCTTTGCTGTATCTTCTGGCTCAGCCTCTGAGCAGAATGAGTAAATCTCTTCCTTATACTGCATGAATGATCAGAAATGAAAAAGCTTATTACTAGCAATTACCGAAGTCACTGATCACATCTCAGAGTAAAATAATTTTTAAAGCAAATAATGCCATATCACAGGTAAAAAATTTGGTGCCTTAATTCTACTAGTTACCACTGCAGCTATAAGAATGTGTAGTATCTAAAGCTCTTGCCTCCGTAGTCAAAGATGTCATGACTTCTGCATGCTTTTAGCTTGTTTTATCCCTTAAAACTGATCAGCAGCTCAGCATGCAAGTAGAACAAATAATTACTGCCAGAGTAAACAAAACTGCAATTGTAATTAATTTGTCATGAAGTGTGAGCAAAAAGACATTAATGCAGCCATCTTAAAGCAGTTAGTTTTATGTTAAACAAATAAAAGGGAAAAAAAAGAATCACAATCCTACACTCTGTCCAGTAATGCATGTTGCATGTGATGTATTGTCTCTTCTTTCTTCAAGCAAGCTACCCTACAGCTGTCTGCAATCATAGCAACAAAAGCAGCAACCATATCCATAGCTATGGGACATCTGCAAGATCATTTGAAAGCTCTCAGCCTGAACAGGTTACCTTTAAAAAATATTATTAAATAAATAAGAAAAACATACTTTACTGATGCCTACATTTCAGCTAAAATGGATCTTGTAGCATTAATACCTTCCAAAATATTAGAATGGTGATATTTCAAAATAAAAACTGTTTACAATAGGCAAAAAATGAAAACTCTGGATCCCACAGAAACCTACAAAGATGTTACAAAGTCAGAATACGGAATAACCATGCACAGTCTTAGAATTCTAAAAACAGTATAGGTGATGAACAAAGATAAGCAACAATTCAGAAGAGCACTACCCTGCCTAGGCAGTTTACTGGGTTAAATTCATGTAACTAGAATACTCCTGTTTAACATGTGGCAACAGAAAAAAAAAATGGAGACACGCTCTTTCCTGGGTCTGTCAAAGCCATGGATTTTTAATACCTACAGTAAAGATTTTGTTTGTTTGTTTTTAATGAGATACCAAAGCTACCATTACAATCTGCAAAAAACTTCACTGGCTGTGTTCAGACATAATACTTGATCATCGAAAATATTGGAAACTTCCCAAAAGCTGGTGACCAGTCTGATTCTCCCGCCCTTCAAAACTTAAGATAAGGGTACTCGACCTCATAGTATCCTTTCACTAGTTGCTGAAGCCACAATCTGGTCCTGGGCCTGACATTTGTATGTGTCATGGGACTTGAACTTATTCTATATGCTTTTAATCAATCTGGATATGGACCAAACCATTTTTAAGAGCTAATATATGTATACATATAGACCAGACTTACAAGGTGTTATGACAATACACTATGCCAAATGTTCCTTTTCCTATATTGTCACAATCACAGGCTAAATCTGTACAAGATTCTCTCTTTTGTCCTGCTTCTTCTGAGGATCATTAGTCAGCAAAGTCTCTGCTCCTTGCCCACAGGAGGAAGACTGGAAATCTTTTGAAAACCACTGAACACCTCTTTCACACTGGATACTATCTGGAAAAACAACATACTGAAAATCTGAAATGTCTAAGCATTAAGTAAAATAGGTTAAAATTAAATGTAAGCTTTAAAATTCCATTTTCAGTGCTGTCCTGAATGGGGATGCTTCTTCCAAGTCAAAATCCTTGGTTAAGATTTTTGTCTATAGACTCCTCGCTTGTGAGGGAGTTCTCTTTCTAGCTGCTTCCAGGGCAAAAAGCTAAAGTTGATTTATTAAAATTAGTCTATTCTTAAGCACTTTTTAGCAATTTTTCACTGTGGATCAATGTTCCCCTTCTCTCTCCTTTGCCTTCTCCCCTCAGCTTAATGAAAAGTAGACATTTTGTAGTTGCCATTTCCATTTCTATGATGCTTAGCACTTCTCCATTGCTACCCAAATATTATTTGGTAGGATAGCAAAATACAAGATGATTTGTCACCCAAGCTAGTTCTTTGAAAGATAATTAGTGAATACATTGCTAATTCTATCTGTCATGTGGATTTAAGTTTATTGTTACTGTTCAAAACCAGAAAACATAAAATAACACTTACTAAGGTAAGAGAGGTAATCATAAATTTACCACAAGATAAAAACATAAAATTACTAAAAATCATGACTGAATGTGTGCAAATAAGTGCAAGATGCACCTATATCTAGTTTTGGAAATGGAAAAAAATGAAAGATCTACAGAAAACAAAAATATGGATTTATGATAAAACACACATAAGCAGAACTGTTAGTCTGATCTTGGACAGGAACCTGCATGTTCTTAGGCCCTGATGATTCCTTTAGATGAGTCAGAGAGGTCAGCTGTTTATTCTTTCACCTGCCTGTATAGTTCATACTTAGTTAGCTGAGCCACATATTCCCTTTGCTGTACTTTTTACTACTTAATTAGTTAAGCAACCTATTGCAACAGAGAGATTTTCATTCCATGTTCGATCACTCTACAAGTTTACCTACATGCAGCACACAACATGAGCTGATTCCAGAAGCTATTACTGTTATTGCTAAAGCTGCATATTTGTATGAAGATACCAGTTTAGCAATACATTTCATTCAAAGAGGCCACTCAAATTAGCTGATCAACTGACACATTTAACAAAATATTCACCCTGTATTTATATCAGTTTTATACATAATAGATATTTTCAGCAGCCAAGCAACACATTCTGTTGGTCATTAATTCCATTTATCAATTTGTTTCTTCTGGCCATAGGTAACATTCTGGAATGAGCGAAGGAATTGTCATGCTGAGGATGATAAATTCAATGTAAAAATCTCAAGGCAGCTAGGAGACATTCATTTTTATTTAGTCAATCAATAGGTGGCAGTATTCACCCAGTTCTTCAAAAGCAGGATGTGGTCCATGGAACAGCAGCCACACACATGTATTACACTGTCCCAAGTCCACAACGTCCAACACTTAATTGCATATGATATTTCATTGGCAAGCACTTCCTCGGTAAACTGAAACTAATGTCCCTCTGTTTTATATCACCTTGTGTTCTGGCTCTGTGTAGATACTGAATTTATGAAAAATGCTCAGTAGACCAGTAGAGTCTAGAAATTGGGTATGCAGTTTGGGACTAAGAAATACACTCAAACATAGGGAATTTTAAAGCTTCACATAGAGTTTGACTTTACTTCCTAATCAATCAATGGCAAAACTGTCGTCATGATTAGAGGGAGAGCTGTATTTTAGGCTGCTTGGAATCCATTGTGAAGAGCACTCCTCAGGCATCAGGTCTGGCATCCTGCAAACCTCTGTAGCTGCGATCAGGCAGTGTCGCAGGCAGATTACATATCGGGAAGTTGGACTCCAACCTTCCTCCCAAAGCAGCATAGTCAGTCCAGCTCCATCTGGCATTTGTATGCTGTCTAATTTTGGAAATCCATGACTAGAAAGGTGGTCAAAGTGACTCAGCTCCTTGAAACAAGGTACTGGATTTTGTTGTTCTAGGTTTTTTTCCATACACCCAAAGGCATACAGTGGGAAGAGGGAAAAAAACGGCCTACAGACATGTCTTTCTTGCAAGCTGTTACACATATAGGCTATTGCAGTAAATTCCAACCCTGGCTTTGGCAATTTCTGCCTCTCTGGCTCCCTGCTTACATATCACCTTCAATTCTGTGTCCCAGATCCTTGTGTTTCCTCAAGGACACTGATGTGAATCTTACCGTTCCACCAGTTGCTTTAGCCAGCGTCCTTGATCCGAATCCATAGCAAAAAATCTATTATCCTAAGAGACACAGAAGTATTCAATATATTCATAAAAAGATGTATTTCCCAGCTCATCTGTCACAGAAGTGATCAAACTCAAGAAAATCTGAAATTCTCTGAGTGAAGAAAAAATAACTGTGTTTGGACGAAGTTTAGAAAATTTCCCAATGAAATAAATTTCTCAGATGTTTTGAAATGTTCGAGACACTTGCGACCTCAGTAACTAGACGAAACTGAGCTTGACAGCCCAAGCTCTAAGCTTTCTGACTCAGCCACAGTTCCTAATGTAAAATCCTCCCAACTCAGCTTGGATTTCAATGCCATCCAGGCTCTGCTGCAGAGCTGACACTGGCAGAAACGCCAGCATCTGAGGCTCGCAGACTCCTAGGACCGCAAGGAGTAACACGGACGCCAGGGGTTCTCTGACTTTGGGGCAGTCTATACAGCAGCAGTGCCTTGGAGCCAAGGATCCTGGTTACTTATACTTCAGAATACCCTTTTAGATGAACTAGCAGGAAACCAGAATTGTTTGGTCAGAATTCTTCAAAGATGGCAGGTTTCTATACACTTTGTTTTTGACAAAGTGGCATCTTCTTTATCTAGTCTCTTTAATTGGAAAATTCCTGCCAAATTCTAATCTCTGGCTCCAGTGGAACAGAATCAGGCCTGGAGTTTTTGAGCCACAAAACGGTAAGTATTTTTGGATCATATGGAGTAAAAGTTAACAACGATACCCTAGCATAAAGAGTTCATCAGATACTTAAAGACGTTACCATTTCAAAGTAGGAATCAAAAAGCAGCTGCTTTTGATCAGAACTTCTCACTAAGGTTGCCTGATGGAGATGCTGCACTATTACAAAAACAGCAAAGACCTGAATGCTGTTTGGTTACTGCAATTGTTCTCCATATTAGGAAAAATCTAAACAAGAGGCAACATATCCATGTTCAGAAAGCTTATAAAATTACGTGCAGAACATTATACAAATCTGAAGATATTGTGGTTCCTCAAAAATAAATTACCCAGTTGAATATCACAGAAATAATGAAGCTGTCAGCAACAACAGCACAACTGTGATGTGTTGTCAGTCACATGTTGATTATGCTATCTAGTCAGACACTCCATACAGACATAATTCATGCCATGTATCGTCTGGCCGTGACTCCTCCCAGCTGCACTACAACAGCATCTAATCCAAGTTACAGCAGAACATTTTAGAAACAGAAATTAATGAGCTTTTCATAGCAGGCAATTTCTAGATTAGGAGAGAATAAAGGAAAAGAGAGCATTTACCAAAACTGAGTGTGGCAAAAAGCTGATGACTACAGAGAAAGTTTTCCTCCTCTTCTTCTTCTTCTTCTTCTTTTTTAATAGAGGTGTAAATTGATGCTGTCTTCCAAGATCAGAATAATTTTAGGATTGCGAGACAGTCATTAAAAAGACCGAAAGGTACTTAAATACATATAGACAGGTGTCATGGTAACTTACGTATGATTACCATAATTAGCAATATAATTACTAATAAAAGGCCTCTTTCTGAAAGTGAATCTATTTTTTCTTCGGAATTTGATGTATAAGAGCATCATTATAAAGCACTGAACAAGCGTCATTCTTTTTCACATCAAGCAAAGAAACAACTTTGATAACAACAGAACAACTTCTTACTATTCTCTGAACCCCAAACAACATTTATTACACTAAACAGATATTCCAGAAAGAGCAGCTTGTTTGTGCTGATAAAAGCACAAATGTGTTTAAGGGCAATGATCTCTCTTTAACAAGTTTTACAGTGATAAAATCAGGCATGTCAATAAACAGCAGTGAAACACCAGCACCATTTCAGAAAAACTGTGATACTGAGGACAAGGAATGGGAGGAGGGGAATTATTTACAAAGACTAACATTAACCTGGGGAGAATAATCTCTCCAGACCCTGATAGAGACAGTCTACTCTAGACAACGAGTATTCAAAACAGGAATTATCTGCATTATCATAGA
This sequence comes from Dromaius novaehollandiae, assembly GCF_036370855.1. NCBI lineage: Eukaryota > Metazoa > Chordata > Aves > Casuariiformes > Dromaiidae > Dromaius > Dromaius novaehollandiae. The sequence goes on along the minus strand of NC_088115.1, from coordinate 11,603,728 downwards.
AAGAACCACAAGGAGAACTGTCTCATCAGACCAGCTTTTGTGAATAGCCCCATGGGTCATTTTTACAACAAAGAAACATAACACTTGCGGGCTATGCCAGTTTTGCACAGACTGGAATTCATACTGCAATCATTTCCTCCAATGTGACTGTTCATTTATTAGTTAGAATGAAAATAACTCCGAAGAGTTCCAAACCATCGTCTCATAGGAGCAATACAAAAACCTAAACAGAATAGAAATGATTGCTGCGAAGTAACCCCAGGCTTTCCAGCGCAATTCTATTTCACATTGAGTTAAAGAGCTCATTCTAACATTCATTTTGCTGAGCATTTATGATAGCTTTCAAAACATGAAGATCCAAGGTTTACTATGGAGGCAATGTACGTGCACATAATAAGGGAGAGTTTTTGTTAAAGAATTTTTTATAATTTGCAGAGTCAAGGACATGATTATGCCTATTTTATAATGGGGTATAAGGTACAGCAAAATCAGTGGCAAAACTGAACATACGTGATCATTCTTTCTGAAGTCCAACATTTCAATAAAAGGAACATTAAAAGGCAGGAAATGCAACCAAATATTTCCTGTGCAGATTTTAGATCTATAATGTATTATGCCAAAAATCATTACTTTTTATTGCAGTAGAGGCTTTTAAAATACGTAGCAGTTAGAAAGTAGTTCACGAAAAGATCCTCTCATCACTTTCCTTAAGCCCTAAAACTGATGAATCTATTTCCTTTCAATTAGTTATGTTAGCCTCTCAGTAAGAATCAACATTACCAGTCCTCACTTTGTTGCCACATGAATCACAACTCTACCACCACAAACCATAACAGAATAGAAAGTGATCATTGCTCTTTAATGAGCACATACATATTTTTGGATAGATTTGGCTCGCACTTTCTCTTTCCATTCCCACATCTTCATCATGTCCTAACTGATGCATCAATCAATACCAAAGGGGAGAAATGAATCTGAAATAAATTCCTACTTTTCACCTTCCATGGCAGGCTGCAGCAAGTCGATACGCTGTGTTTTGTAACTGGTCAAAGAGAATCTGACTCAGACCATGACATTCTTGGTTTTATTTCCTACATTCAAACACCAATCTAGCAAGGTACATACATCAATCTTTAAGAAAGCCAATATTTCTTTCAGAACTGAAAAACAAATGGTAACCTCTTCACAAGGGATTGTAGTACAGGCCAAATCCTGGTATGTTAGCAAAAGTCTCCTCTGAACTTCCATCTTGCTAACAGGCCAAGGGGGATATGCTTTACTCATGTGCACTCATCCTTAAATCGGATAGGACAATGCTGGCTAATCTAGGGGGAGAACATGGTTGCAAGAGACAGCATCACTCTGGCGAGCGTAGGGATCTGCTGTAGACGGGACAACAGGCACGGCCTGCACTGAAGTCGCACCCTGAGCCATTCATTCTCTAGCTGGGCTGAGGTTCCAAGTACCCCTTGTTCTTCAAGTCCTGCTAAAACACTCGTTGGTCCCAGAGTACATAGGCATCGTCTGGGACTGCCTTTATGGTACCAAACTCACTTACCCTGTAAGTTTACAGCATCAAGACTATTTTGTTTTCTACATATTCACTTTTGTTTCAGTTACATGCAGCAAATTAAAAAGAACTTTAAAAATTAACTTCAAAAAGTGTAAAAAAATTAATATGCTATTATAAATAACTTCTAGTTAAATTTTAATAAATGAAGTACTTAGAAAGGGTCTGTACTTCACCATCTAGATATTACTTTAGTTGTAGTTGTCATAAGAGACAGATGGGCAGAATAATTCGCTGTTGTGTTAAAAGATTGAATATGGATTTGAAAACAAGGACTTGTAGTCCAATGAAACAAACATTCACTGCAGCTAGAAGTGCTAATCTGACTTCATCTGAATTGAGTTAATAAATGTTTGTAAAAGCAGGCAGCTTAGGTGGCTTAATTAAGAAAACACTTGCTTTTCACCTTTAGGAATTCATTTCCTCCAGGGTCAGAGTTTGGTGGTCTTACTGCTATCGCACAAAATTCTACACAATTTGGAATGATTAATGACCTCTGTTCCAAAAAATTATGAGGTGCTATAAAGGAAAAATTAACTGAATTCACACAATGTGAAAACTCTGAGTACCTTTTCCCTGTATTATTTTTCATAAAACTAGTGGCACGTTCTGTGTGCATGTATTTCATAGAAAATATGTATATGAGTAACCTACAAACCTGCACAGAACTAGCATCTTACATGGTAGCTAAATGTAAAATGGGTCTTCTGCAGGTGCACACCTGAGTGAAACTGAACTCTTGTGGATATTAAATGTTGCACAAGAGAATTACCCTTTCAAATATCCCTGACCAGTATGACACCTGAGTCCTTGGACAGAAAAAATACCCAAATGTTTTAATTCAGATGCTTTTCTGCCCTTTAAGATTTTAAAAAATCTGCAGTTTTACCACAGTAATGAATAGATTTGAAATTTTGTGATTTTTTTTCTAGTTGTTAAATAGAATACTTCAGACCATACTCTACTGTGCTTCACTCATTGCAGATCTTCTGAATGATTGCAACTGAGAATACAATTTGTCTCTGAAGATACCATTTTGGGCCAACTCTAACCTCCGGACCCCAGCTTTCTAACCACATTTCCAAATAAGTACTGATGCAACAGGATCCATACGGCATCAGGTGCTGTGTTTGCACTAAAAGATTCAAGCACTATCAGCAAATATGCATATGCTGTTTGGAAAATAAGTACTTATTTTCTCTATCCTTTAGTGATAATATGTTCTTTATCTCCTTCTAAAATCATGTCTTACCAAGGTATTAACCAAAACCACTTTTACTCTGATGATTGCCTATTAATTTAAAAGTTGGTAGCAACAGCTTTTTAGGCATAATAACCTGTTTCTGTAAGAAGAGAAAAAGGAAGCCATGGAGAATAATGAACAGGTTGAAGGTTCAAGAAACCCAGGTGGCAGTACAAGTTCCAGTATGATCATGGACACATCATTTTGATGTGTGCATGTTATAATTTTCTTTCCTCAACTTCTGATCTATAAAATATATGCCTAACAGATAATTGTGAAGCTTAAATAATTAATAGTTGTAAAGCATTAAGAGATTCTCAGATGGAATGTAGTTGTATTATATACAATCTTCTAACACAAAATCTTGTGCTCTAATACACTGGAAACACCTGATGTTTTCCATAGCTTGTGCTTTACAATACAACTTTTTTTTTTTTTTTTTTTTTTTTTTTTTTTAATAAAAAGACCCTAATGGGAACTTCAGAGTTATCCACGAACACTGCACAGGATGAACTCTGAGATCTTCTTTCAGTAATTCTTTCTTACAGATGAAATAAATGATTAAAAACAGTCAATTTTAAACCCTCAGATCTTGAAAGCCCTCCAACTTTTACACAATGTACCTGTATCTCAATAGGCACAGCCTCTGACTAGGAAACAGCCTCCTCCATCTGCAAAACCAAACTTTGCTGAAAAAAAATTGTTTCAGCTGCTCTTAGTAAGAAGCAATGTTACAAAATAAAATCATGTAAGATTCTTTCTCAGAACTGCTGGTACAGTTTGCTCTATTGCCTACTGTTCAATACAAATCAGATGAATTTCCTTGAGACAAATACTGAACAACAACAACAAAAAAAGCTGATAAGAATTACTTCAACCGTGAATCACAGAAAATGGGTAGCCATGAAAAGAACATGTTAAAATTCCATTTTAAATTAAAAAAGGATAATTCAGTGATGGAGTCATCCATTTTACAGTATTCTATCAGAAAACTCTGATATACTTTCACACTCACCAGTACAGAAAGGTATGTTTTAAAGGTACAAAATAGAAAAGGTTCTAAGTTCTAGAATCATTTTATCATAATCAGGTGATTTGTACTGGATGGAATTACTGTTTTAAGTTATAAGCCTTGAAAGAAACTAGAAAGTGCAACTGGCTGCAGTGAGGCAAGACAGTGATTTGTCCATTTTGTTTGCTCAGTCTATCTGTGCCAGAGCTAGAATTAAACATTTACTGTGTTCTTTTGCCTATTTACACTTCTTCATACTGCTTAAAAAAAATTGAGAATTTTGTCCAAGCTTGGCTCATCTGATGTTCTGTTTTTTTTCCTTGGGGAACTACCACTGAACTGAGTTTTAAAATTACTCACAGGCTACATTGATGCTTCTATTAAAAAAAACATAATTAGATTATATAAAATTAGAATAAATAGATAAAAAGTTGGTGCCTGATGAATGATGCCAACATGTTTAAAAATGGAGTGCTCTAATGTATCAGACAAACCGATGTGAGAACGATCAATTGTGGGAAACAAATACAAGTGAAACAAGAACAGCAAATGTCTTCTAATACTGGAGAACAGAGATACCAGCCTAAAAGTTATTGGCTGGGTTTGCTAAATTGAAGCTAGAAGATAATCCATCACAAAGATTGTGTAGCTTTTCTTCTATTTCATTTATACTATAACTTTTTCAATATAAGAAAGTAATGGAAAAAAAATCTTACATTTCATAGACTTCCAAATATTTCTAATAGGCATCTAATAGTTATTTAAATAAATAATTCAGTATTAGTTGCCACTTACAAAAGACAAGGTTGCTTCCCTCTTGAAGACTAGGAACTGAAAATCTCCCTGGTAAATATAGACAGCTACGTAATCTTCTACAGAGTTAATCAACATATTTTAGTCATTGTGTTTTTATTTTGCTGTCAGTTATACACCATTAAAAACAGAACTTTTATCAGAGCATTTATGTACGAACAACTGAATGTGATTTTAGGGAGGAGAGTAACACAGCTGGTTACTTTTACAGCTGGGAACATTTATATGGCCCTCATGGAAATTAGGGAGCTCAGGCTCTAAAGTGACATGACTCTTCTCTAAGTGAAGTTCCACAGCTCCAAGTGGTATGATATTCAGTCCATGACAGGGGCTCTTATTCACTAACAAATGATAAACACTTCTAAGTTAACAGCTTTTAGTATATCCACTGAAGATCTCCGAGTGGTTTGTAAGCTTCCTTAACTCTTTGATCTTTGGTTTGAATAGGTCGAATTATACACTGAATAGGTCATTAGGTGAGAGATACGAAACCTCACTGAGTATGAGAAATATTTACTTTCTTCAACCCTAGATCCAACTATTAATAACAGATAATCACAACAGAAACACCACTCCTGGTGAACTTTGGCACCACTGAGCTACGGCTGCTCTATGTTGTTAATTCATTGCCAAGAGAGCACTGTATCTCAGTTCAGACAGTATTTCCAATTGTGCTTATGGTGCCTACATCAGATTACAGTTCGAGAGTTAAATGCCACCTGCATGCCAACAATACATTTGACATGTGAAGCTAGCAATAATGAGTAATTACAAATATACATGAAAATTCAATGGTTAGAACTGCAGCGGTAAGCTTGGAATTTGCAGTAAAAGCTGTCTGACTGCAAGACGTGTGTTTTAGAATGAATAGCGCCAAAGCGGACAGTCAATTCCTTCTAATTTCTTTGACCTAGCTTTCAGTCCAAGGAAGAATCTGAACTGTATTTCCAAGCAAACAATAAAAGAAAGCTAGATGATTTCACATAGATCACTCATGAACATTTTTTTTCCTTGAAAAGCAGTGCAGAAAATAATTGCTGCAAAATCTTTAGTGATCCATACATTCTGTTCTCCAATTCAGGAGAACAGAAATTATTGTACTGGAAATTACTGTATCAATACATGTCCATCAAATAAAAACCAAGAGAGTTAAAATGTAAAAATTCAAATACACACAATGAGCTGTTTAGGCTGATCAAAGACCAACAGTATTTACCCAAGCATATCTACTAAGTATTTAATTGTTAATATCACTTTTGAGAAAATGGCTTGCAGGTTATTTCTAAATAAAAATAAAGTCAAATTCACTGAAGTATTTGCTTCAAAATATACAACCAACTAACTATTAAGTAGCATCTTTCAATACGGAATAACTAATACAACTGAACAGCGTACACAGATGGTTGAGAAAATAAAGCTTATGAGTGAAATGTGAAAGTCAGTGAAGTATGAAAGTAATTATAATGGAATTTTATTCCATTAGTTCTATATGAAAAGATATTAGCTCATTTTCACCTCTGGCTCTAAGAAGATGATGCAGCACACTGACATATAATTTCATGTATTACAAATAACAAAGGACTTTACAACTGTTATTAATCCAGGAACAAATAGGAAAGAAAAAGAACTACCTTTCTTTACAATTGACAGGTCATGATTAGAAAGGTCAGAAAATGTCATTTGTATTATCTGCGCAGTTCTGAAAATTAATGCTATATTAAGAATAAATTGATGCAAAAAAAAATCTTCAAAAAACCCTCAACAAATGACAAATGAAGAGGACCAGTGATAAATCAGAATCTTGAATGCTTCAAGAATACATTTTGTTTGGTTTAATTATTTTGCTAGACGGCACAGACAACACGTGGAAGTCTTTTCTTGACAACAGTCTGAGCACTCTGCGACTTGATCCTATTACCCAGAACTCATCTGTCTGTGTTCCTTCAGTGGCATCTTTCATGGACTCGGAACACCAAATGCTGAAAGCTTCTTTAACTTCCACTGATATCATCATAGCATAGATAAGAAGTTCTCATGGAATCAAAATGTGCAGCATCTGCCTATCATTGTTTTGGAGTGGGATTTTTAAAATCTTGAAACACATTTTGTTTTAAAAATTGCAAAGGCTTAGAAGTCAAATATAAAGTTTATATTGCATCTATAGCATTCTTGCAAGATAGAGACCAAGGCAGGAATCTTCCACAGCTTGAAAAGTTAATTCAGCACCAAAGGATAGACACTTAGCGAGATTACAGTAGATGAAAATGTCATTCCAGTGATGGAATAGTCTCTTGTCTTAGACTAACTCTTACCAGTTTAAATTGATAGATTTCAATCAGTATAAGAAAGCTAGGCTCTACGGAAACTACATGAAAAGAAAAAAAAATACATGTGAATTTGATAGTAGCTTCTGGTTGTGTTTCTTCAATTACAGTAGCAGTTTATAAACAGCTGGAAAAATAGGACACGCTCACCCACTAGGTAAACTCTGTGACAAGAGAAATCGGAATTTGCTTTTCCTAAAGCTAAATGAAGCACAATGACATGAACTTAATGTAACAATGGAAGCAACTTTCCAATTTATTTGATCGTGAAAATGTAACCTGACAACAGATCTCTGTTAGAACACATACATGTAGACCATTTTGTCTTTCAGGAAAGCCTAAAGAATCTCTGTCATTTGGCTGAGGTATTATGCTAGGTGTGCTAGGGAATATAAGTAGTACCAATTTATTGAAAAGGTGGACAAACAGTATTCCAATAATTTTTGTGTACTAGAAAGATATTACAAACTGAAAAACCTGTGCAACTGTTCAAATGGCAGCTTTCCATTGCAATTTAGCAACTGTTTCTTAAAGTCTAAAGATGCTCTAAGATGACTCTCCTCTTTTTTAAAGTAACTATTTAGGTAACCGTTCGATTGTGTCACTCTTAGAAAATCAGGACCTTGATTTTCTCCCTGCTTTGATGGTCACCTTACATGGTCACAACAGTAATTCTAAAAAATACAAAGCTTTAGAGAGGGATTGAAGATAAACGGATCTGGCAGCTCTTCCTTTTATTCATGCTTTGTATAAAAGGTCAAAAGCATGATGCATTCAGTAAGCATTGTCGATATTTTCAATTCATGCAAACTATTATTCAGAAACCAGAGCTGCTTTTTACCCAGGAAAATATTCTTCTGTCAATTTGCAACCAGCTAGTTTACGCAAAACTATTTAACGAAAACTTAATATACCCAGAAACTTATTGCAATGATAGAAAATTATTTCCTTGTATTTGGAATTATGTCAAAGCATTTTTAGAAATAACAGGAAAACATGAAAGAAGTCTTCTTTCACATTAACACTCTGCAATGAAAGTAATAATTCGGAGGACTGGCAAAATAATATTCTGGAATGACAGCTCTGATCAAACTGCAAAGCAATGGTTAATACCTCATTAACTTTGCTACTGCAGGAACACACCCTTCCAGCTCAATGTCTAGATGAAAACATGAATTTTTATTGACTAAATTATATTATGTTATAAACATAAACCATAACACATTAATTTCATATACATTGGCAAGCATTTCCCTCCTCTCTCAACAGAAAGACAAACTGCTCTCACATCCATTCCTCATCCTTTAAATGAAAGTGGAAAACCTATTAACCTGATGATGTAAAAGCCACATTCATGATAAAGTAGGCAAAATTATCAGCAGAAAGATGTTACACATTAATGGTGTCCTAAAGTAACCTTCTGTAATGCTTCCTGAATAGCTGTGTGGCATACTTCTGCTTCAAAGGTTAGGCAACTGAAGGTATTTTTCCACCAATTTACATAACAAAACAGGCTTTCATGCAATTCCAAGCAGGTTTGCTAGATATTTAAGCTGCAAATTTAATAATTAACAGACACTCCTTTAAGCTTCTAATGTAGCTGAAATTGCTTCCATTCTAGGAAATAAAATAGAATGAATCCTGCTTCCATCTATGTTTTTAGGATCTTAAGGTTTTAGGTTAACCTTTTTTTTTCTTTTTCTTTCTTTCTTTTTTTTTTTTTTTAAACAGAGTCTAAATCCTTTACAAGTTATTGTGAAATTTAAAGAGGCAAATGTCTTTTGCTGAGCTGAATGAGCAGACATGATAACTGGTGAGACTACATTCAATCAGCTCTGCAATGGTGTAAATCTGGAATCAACCCAAAGTAGTCAGGAAAACTGCACATACAGAGATAATCATATTTATTCATTAATATTTTTGTAAAACAGTTTCCCCTGTGAAATTTTTCTATATAAAATATGGGAGAAGAGGGACAAGAGGCAATGTGTTGGGCTTGACCCTGCAAACTCATGAGCCTATGCTTCACTTTAGGCACACAAATAGAGCTGCTGTAGGAGCAAAGTTATCAGTACAGTGGGGACCACACATTTCCAGAGGCGAGAGGCAAGAAGGAGAAAAGGGGAAAGGGTAGAAGAAATGATTTTTTTGTAGGGTTACCTGTTTCTAAAGCATATGAAGGGAGTTATCTTATGAGGTATGAAAGACGACTAGACAGACAATTCAGACAATCCTTTCAGAGACTGCAAGGTGAGGGGCCATAGCTAAATATTGCTTTAAGCTGCCTCAAGTGTGCAATCCAGAGCTATAGGTCTACAAGCAGGCCCAATACCAAAAAAAATAGTGAAGGGATTTGCACACGTCAAGACAAACTCTGACTTTTAAGGCCAAATTTTATTAAAGCACTTTCACAGCTGTTAAACCATAGGTTACTTCACCACGGCCACTTTGCTAGTGATTGCAGGAAGAAATTGTTCCTTGATGAGTAACCCCAGTGAACTAGGTATTTTAGACTTTTCTTCATTATTACTCTTGTTTTGCCCACCCACTTACAACCTCCCCCATAATAAGGCTATTTATGATAACTATTACAAGATAAATTAAGACCATATTTTTGAAATGTATATACAAACCCAGCACTCCACTCAATAGAGCAACCTTGTGTGCCTCTCGCAAGGGCGCTGAATGGACTCGTGGCTGTCTGTGCAGTTCTGCCATTTTAATACGCCCTCTCCAACCCTTTGTCTGGATTCCTATACCACAGAACATAAGGCATCAAGGAGCAGCATCATGCCATACAGCCACTCTAGCATCAAAATCAATTTTCTTCTTAAAATTTAAAAAATGTCTCCATGGTCTTGCAGAATGCAATGACTTCCAAGTATGTGTATGACACCAGGACTCAGAGCTTTGTCACTGGCATACTGCGTGTCTCTTAGACCCAGTACAATCCCAGCTAAATTTACAGCAGAAATCTTTCCACCAACTTTGATATTAATCACATTCCAAATTTAAAGTACTTGCCAATTCATTCAGGCCTCAAGAGGGCAGTTACTTCATTTGACCTCAAAAGTACAATTGAATTAATGAGGCTGCATTCTTAAAAGCCTTGAGAAAAAACTGATTTGAGGGCAAAAGCAGTACCTCAGAAGACTCCTGATATTTGGTGTTTTATAAAAAAAAGTTATGATTTTGGAACACTGAAGCAAATCCAAGACCTTTCACGTTGGTTTCTCTCTGGTACATTAAACAGTTGTTTATATGAAGTGAGGCAGTTCTGACAGATTGGCTTGGCTTTATATTATTACAGTTAGAGCACTAACCTGATATGAGGGAACTCATTCCTTCTGCACACCCAGTCTGCAGTCAGTGGATTTTTAATTACTCTCTGATCCGCCTCTTTCAGAGAAGAAAAGTAAACATGAGTTGGAAGATCACAAATTCAATGTGCAGTAGTCAAAGCTTCTGGTTATTTTGGCATCTCTCTTTAGTTAAAAATTCCACCCTGAGCCTGAGAAAATTACTAATGAAAGCGTTGACATCATTCTATTTTGAAAAAAAAAAGCTTGAATTTTTACAAAGAATTTTCAAGTAAAAAACACAAGAGAAATCTCCGATCAGCTCTTTTCAGAGTGCTGTGAATTCTCCATAATGACCACCTTCCATTTTGAATACACCATCAGAAAGACAACCTCGGTAAATGCAGAACAGAAGCTTACACTGCTTTGCAGTGTAACACAAAAGTTTGTGAAATAGAAAAAATGCTGCTGAAATCTTTACACTACCAAGATATATGTCTATTGCACAGTGAGCAACAAGCATAAAACCTTCATCTCGCTTCTTGGGAAGTCTCATAGGAGATGAATAAATCCATGAAAGACAGTGGCAGGAACTCATATCATACAGTTTGGGAAATCTTTCTTTTATCCCAATAATGCACAATGAAGTGTACATATTTATAACAGATCTCTCTTTCTGTAGATCTGCTGCTAACTGCAATTTTTTTAACCATTCATTTGTTTAACTACCACTCTCAATAGAGGATGCTGTCATTTGGGGGGGGGGGGATAAAAAGATCAGTTTAATTTGGCACTTTCCTTATTCATTCTTCCACACTAGTCCTTGCTTGTAAGTGGCTATTCTCCCTTCCCTTCAGATCCTTCTCTAAGCCCTCTCATCAGGATTTCAAAGTTAGATGATCAAATGTGCAGAGAAGCACTTAATTTCTCACAGCCACTTCTGAAAGCTCCAGCCTAGGTCTACAGCGAACAATTTTCTTTCTCTCCCCCCTCCCCTCCTTTTTGGCCTTTGATCTTTAGAAAGCACAAATGCCATTACAGTGAATAAAGTCATAGCCCACAGAGTCAATCCCCTGCTATTTACCTCTTTCCTCCCTGCCCCCCTTCAAGACCAAGACTCTAGCACGACCAAGCTAGTTAAGTTGGGCTAAGATACAGCGGCAGGTATCATCAGCACTGTGACAAATGAGAATGTGTGTCAAGGGAGACTGTTTAAACAAACAGTTGGATGCTTGGGAACGCAGACAGAAGACCTAAGATCTTACTCTTTTTTCTTTTTTTTTCCCCCTCCGTCTTCAAAACAGAAGATTAAGTTTGCTGTGAACATGAGCTGATGAAAAGAATTCAAATAGTGCTTTGAATAGTGCCACTGGGAGCGTCACAGGAGAATTACAAATTGCTGCTGGAGACACCAGTCTCCCTTTACAGAAAGTTAACATAAAAGTACACATATCTTCTTTCTATAAGGTACTAACTTGTAAATTAACCTTTAATGGAGTATAAATGATGTCCTGAAAGAACTGCTTATGCAGCTATATTTATGATCTAGAAAATTGCAAATATTTACAAGATTATAGGTGTTAATGGTCTGTCAAAAATGTTTGTATATTGTACATACATTAAACCCTGGTTTAAGACCACCCTGCTATAAAGACCACCCCATTTCTAGTCCCATATAGAATTTCACTTTGATTCCATATATTCCATTCCCTATAACGAGGCTAGGCCCCAGCACACACCCAAACCACTCAACACAAGGAACTTCTCCATAGGGTCCATATATTTTACTGTCAGTTCCTGGATTGCCTCTGCAGCTCTCCAGTGGACAGTATTATCTATAAAATTCATTTTTAGCAAGAGATCTGACATTTCAAGTTGTTCTTGTGCTCATGACACACTCCCAACAGAAAGCAAAGCTGGATGGGATATTCAGATACAGGTTTAGGAAAGCTGAACAATACTTCACTGCAATACAAGCAACATCCCCACCTCCCAACATTTCTGCCTCAGTTTCCCCCCTCTGATACAAGCCTGAGACCATCTCTCCAATCACACTTTTTAATGAACCTTCTTTGGTATCACTGTATCCTCCTCTAAGAAACATATTTACTGTTCAAACACAGCTCATCAATAAAGAAAACAGATAAACCAAATCCTGCTGTCTGGCCTCTCTTAGGACCTCTGTTTCCAAGGGCTTCTGCTGCTGTCTACACAGCAGGTGTACCCAGCAAGGCCTTTCATCTAGCTGGTAGAGCAAGGTCCCTTTCCCTGACCCAGCACTTCAGCAGCAGCCCCTAGTCCCCACAGCTCTCTCTCAGCTAAGCTGCTTGTTGTTCTTTTATCTCACCACCTGGGTGCAGCTAATTAATCACATGTGGGGCTACACACCCAACCTCTTAATATAATATTCTCTCCCTGTGGCTCAATAAAATTCGAACATTTCATTTTCTACATTCAGGTCTCAGGTTTGAGCTTTCTTTTTTGCACTAGGCTCATTATTTAAACCATAATTTTCCTTGCAACTATTTTTATTTGGGGTTTTCTACCAGTGAACCAGTGAAATAAAAACCAAACCCTCCCCTTTGAATTAACAGCAAATTCTATATTTGTCTGTGGTTTAATAATTATTTAGCAAATAAAAATTAATATAGCTTCTCCAGCCATAACTTTGTATGTTATAACAACAACTTCAATTATTTACCATACTGAGTTGCTACTCAAAGGGTGCAACCAACTTGTCACCTGATCTATTACAGTTTTTCTTCTGGGCAACTAAGTAACTTTCCATGTTAGAAATATGATAGGAGATTGAGACTTCTGAATTCAAAAATCTTTTTGCAAACATTTTCAAATAAAAAACTTGGAATTTGTCGATTTTGACACTGAGATTTCAAAAAGTCAAAGTATGAATTCTGAAAAAGGAAAAACATTTGTTAAAACATGTATAACTTTTAAAAACAACTTTTACTCACAAGATTTTTTTTGCTTTAGAAATCTCACTTTTCAGGCATAAATACATCTGAAGAAAAAAAAGTATTTTAGGAACAAATACTTGGGACTCTGCCCAGGTTTTATTACAACAGATTATTTTCTTTTGTAATTTATCATTCACTATACATTGCCTTGCTCAATGACTGAATAAAAAAAAAGTTCTTCTTTAGGGTAAAAAAGTCAAAGAAAAACTTGAAAGGGCCCTGTCCCCACTGACTTCATGCACATTTGGATTAACGTCAAATTGCTTGTGTATTTTTGCCTTGCCATTTTCATTTTTATATCCACTGGGTCAGATCTTCAGCTGATGTAAACTGGCACAGATCTAATGGTTTCGATGAAGCTATGTGAGCTGAGGATCTGTCATTAATCATTGGGGATTTTCTGTTATACAGTCATGTAAAAGCAGTTCCTAACTTTGAAAAAGAACTATCTGTAAAGTAACTAAAGAGATACATCTCAAGTGAACTGCTATTAGGAAAATGTTAACTTCTAAAACTACATAGATCTTCAAATGATCTATTTTATGCCATAAACCATATCAAGAGAATAATAAAAGTTAAGTTTCTCACAAATTATGAAACATTTAATTTTCTTTGAAATGCAGTATGTGCTTGATTGTCTCAACAAAATGATACTATTTCAATTTTAGTGCTGATTTTACAAAGAATGAGCTGGCTTATATCAGCTGCTAATAAGCAGCACAGCAAACAACAAAGTCTATATATAATCTCCAGTTTACAAGCATTACATTTGATCTGTTTTTTTCACTGGCATAACCAGACACACTACCAGATTCCAAAGTATTCATCTCATTTTGAATGCATTAAGAGTTTCAATGAGTCTTCTAAGATTAGTCAATCAAAAGGGCTTTTTATGTGAGTCCCTAGATGAAGTTCAGAATTTAATTTTTATACTCCTACAGGTTATCTTCCAATTTCTGGGCATCCACTGAGTAGATCAAAAGCCCAAGATCTTCAGCAGATCAAAAGCCTATTTGCTATAAGCAAACACTGCACAGGTCATACAGCTTCTGTACTTCTGACAGGTATTTCTCGTGTTAAACAAAGGCATTATAAACTCCGTATTTATAACTCATTATGGAACAAACAAAACCTCCACATAAACATGAGGCTGGGTCAATAAACTTTGAAGCCTCTAACCTAAGATTCCAAGGTCAAAGATGAAACTCCAAGATCTGCTTGACTAGATTTCTGAGACACCTCTTAATTTTCTTAGAACTTCAGAGCACTATGCTATAAATTTTCATGAACATAGTTAGCTTTTTTAGTGCCAATACTCATACTGGAATAGTGTTTTCAAACTGATAGATGGAAACCTCCTGATTTGCCATATGTATTTATTCATGGCTAGTTTATATTATTTTGGGTTTGTGCCAGTGTTTTTATTTGGAAGCTCATATCCAACTTTGGTGTCTTCCTTCCTGATACTTATATAGGGAGTGATCATGGACCTTGCATCAATTATTAGTTAATTTCAACAGCAGTTAAGTGGCTAAATGCCTTTGTGGATCTCAGTCTTCATTTTCCTGCATCTAAGTTTTTCATTTGTAAAAGAAGAATAAACAGTCCCTCCTTTCCTCTCTTCTCCTGTATACGTCCACCTTGTCTGTTCAGACCATAAATTCTTCAGGGCAAGAATTCTGTTAATAACTGTTGGTTTAGTGCCTACCACAAGGGATATCTGCTCACAGTGGGGTACTACTATACTACAAAAAACTATACAGCAAATATTACTGACCATAAAAATACAGCTCGTTGACTAAAGGTGCATGAAAAGAATTTTGTCCTGTAGGACATCAAAGTTCTTAAAAATTCATATGTCAAGTATTGCCATCTGAACTAAATTAGTTTTGTGGAACTAAGATTTCATGGCAAATAAAAATAGTATATCATCTTAATAAAAGCATCATGTGCAAAGGGAAAATAAAAGCGAGAAAGATATAATTTTATAGTACTTGCACAGTTCTTCTTACTCTGAACTGAAATTCAAAACTACCAAAAGCAGCAGCCATCAGCAGCCACATAATCAATCTGCTGCAAAACCGGTGCTGGTCTCCAACTTATTTGATACAAAGGACAGTGGAAACAATAGAAAAGTTTGCAGGACTGTAGTAAATAACTCTAATGCCTTGAATTGCAAAGGGTAAGCAGCCTACCAAAAGTATTTATCAAAGTCATATTGGAAGAAAGAAACATCACCAAACAGAACAGTGCAAGCCAGATGCTCGGAGATTAAATGGGGTCAAAAATGCATCCCTAATTTTCGTAACATCCTCATAAAAATTCACAGGAAACTGCTTTCTGAACCTGTTATAGAAGGTATTTTTTCCAAAGGTAAAGTGGAACTGCAAAGTGGGATTCAACTGAGTAAGATCAGAACTACAGATGAAGGGGAAAAAAATGCAGGACTACAGAGGAAGGGCAAAACAACCTGTTCATTAAATAAAACTAACAATATAAAAACAATGGCTAAAAGTACCTGACAGTTATGTCTAGACTTGTGAGATCAGATTTACATCTTGCAATTTGCACTTGTGTTGCAAGTTCAGATCAGAGTCAGATCTTTAACCCCTTCAATGAAGGATCCGGATTTCCTGGATACAAGGGAGCAAACATACTTGGCCTTTGTGAATGCCCTAGACATGCCCCTAAAAAAAAGAAAATCACTACTACCACTACCAAAAAACACCCACTCCAAAAAACCCACAAACTTTTCTAACATTTGCACCTACTTTCAACCCTTGTGTCACTCCTCCTTTATTATTGCACACCATCTACTCAGCAAACTGAAATCACATGTCTGAAAATCAACATTAAAATGATTGCTTTCTAGTATTATTTTTAGAAGCTACTCAGGATCACAGAAAAAGGTTTAGTTACATTGATTATTTTAATTTCCTTTTTCTCTGGAATCTCAAATTTCAGTTAAATTTCTTATTAAAAATCATGTTTACTTTTTCATTTGTTACACAATCAGCTGAAAATGCAAAAAAAAATTCCATCTAATTTTCAAATTTATATTGAAAATACACACAAGAGTCCAACTGCACTACTGATAACCTGTATTCTCACAGATCTGTGCATTCTGGGAAATAATAACCAAGTGAGCCAAGAGACATGTACTAACTAAGGAATGGAGGGAAGGATGTGGGTAAGGGGTTGCATCAGTCTCAGTATACAGATACTGTACTACAATCTCACCCTTCACTAAAGAGCTTCTTCCATCTGAAAACAGGCGTAAAGGGCAGGAGCAATATGTGCATTTTTAACATTGCACTTTTTTGGTATATAAAAACCCTAGTCTAAAGTCTATTGACGATGATGGAAGTAGTCCCAGATTATTTCTGTGGAGTATAGACCAAGCAAAAGGGGATTTTATTCTCCAGGAAAACTTAAGATGGAATGTGCCCATGTACAAAGGCCAGGATATCAGAAGCCTCAAATGGTAAATTGAGGCTACGCTATTCAATATCTCTTAAGTGCAATGAATCCTGAAGCCCATTAGAAATTATGTCAACAGACTTTTTAAAAAAACCTCATGATGCCCCTTAGCTGACATTTAAATAGTCATAAAAAAGCCACGTTAAATTCTTACTTACCACTACCAGTTCCAATGCTAGCAGCACTAGGACAATGCCCAAAGCAGTGACAGGCATTTAATTACTGGGCTTTGATATTGCAAAACAGTGAAGCAAAGAGAAATGAAAACTTAACAAATTGGTTGACAATTTTCTTTTAAGCTCTTCCCTTTCATTTCTACCATTCCAATTTACCTCCTGCTGTTTTGCAAAACAATGACAATGTCACTAATTTGTTTTAGTGGACAGTGAAGGAATACAGAATGTGGATATGGGAACGGTAACTTTGGCATATTTTTAGCTGATAGTTTAAGCTGTAATTATTATCTGCCAACTGTTTGCACAAAAGTGTAATCTCTAATGCAAATGAATTCTTGGAAGAGCAAACAATGAAGTTTTAAACAATGAGGTAAAAATCTGAACATACATCTGAACATACTGCTTTTTGGAAAGGGCATACAACATACAGTCTTTTTGGAAACAAAATTTATTAAGTTTGTATGTTGGCAGGACACGTGGCAGAAACAAACTATGCACAGAAGGGACTATACAATGCAAATTTTCTCCATCAATGATTAAAATAACTTACCACGATTATAAAGGTCATCTTCCTACTTTTATGGAAATTTAGAAACAAAACAATTCTGTATCTCAGAAGAAAAATAAGTTTGCAATAAAATGCAGCTGAACTGCAAGTTGTTACCATTTCCTACATATTCAAAGCTGCTATGGCTGCAAAGCATGATTACGTTTTGTGCTCCTGCAGCCTATGGACAAGTCTATGCTCAGTGCTGATATGATCTATGTATCACATATACAGTAAATCTAACACTTCTGGAAATCATCAGACCTAGTGCATGTGTGCTGCATAGATGGTCTGTTCATGATCAGTTGCCCCAATCCGATGACGTATGTTGGATAATGTGCATGCTTGAAGTTACTCTACAGCACATGCACAAGAAGGATGGAGTACCACAGGCAGTTTCTCTGACGGCAGAGAGGGCTTAAGGTGTTTCTCTCATCTCCAGATCCCACCACAGAGTAACAATTCAGTGCCTTGTGTTCTGCTAGAGCAACTGTTTATGATTGCAGTTGTTTGGGCTAAACATAAGACATGGCCAAGACATTTTGGGGTTCCCATCAGTCCAGACTGAAGCACTTACATGTGTGCTGTGCAACACCTGTGCACCCACCCTAACACCTTGAAAACATGTCAGACCTACTGTGCATGGTACAATTGTTCTGCACATGAACAAAGCAAATCTTCCATGCATGTAAAGAGAAATATACAGAACATGTGGGGCAGGTCAGATACTTCCTGAAAGACTTGACTTACTGAGTGAATGTAGGCTGAACTGAAAGCACATGTGTGGTAGGGCAGGTCTGTCCAAAACTTCTAGAAAGTGTCAGATCAACTGCAGGCAGACAGCAACTGTGTACTGCATACACACTTATTCAAACATTTCTTGAAAGAACCAGGCTTACTATATCCTATTGTGCAGCATAAGACACAGTCATTGATGCTCCAGTTGGTCTGCTGCGTTACCAGAAATCCTGGAAAAGTATCTGAATATGTCAAAATCTTTGCAGGTAAAATTTTTATTCAGAAAGAGGATATCCCAAGGAAAATCTGAAGGTATGGCAGCCCATATTTCTTCAGTAAACTCTGGTTTGAAGAACTATGACTGAAGTTAATTCACTCTAATGACTATAATGTTGAAACATGTCAGCTGTATCTAGTTTGACAGTGACCAAAGTACAACCAGCTCAACATTCACATGTTGGAATTGTGAAATAATCTACACATATGCAACATGGACAGTGTTTATTTTAACTGTTGAATACTTCACCTCTCTCTCTCTGTGTCTTTTGCTACACTCACACTGCAGCGTAAATGAAGCAGCCTAACTCACCTTCCTCTCACTATAGAAGGGATTCAGCCTTGATGTAGAATTGCATGTTTGATTTAGAACGATATGACTGTGTTCCTCTTTTTACAAAAAAGGGAGCTTACTGGAAGATGAATACAAGCTTCCAGGGAGAAGTGTCCACATATTCAAAACAGAGGTTATGATTAAGCTTGAAAGCTGGTACAACAAACTCATTATTCTTTTCAAAGCTAAAAACAGCTTAGAGAGAGGTTTCCTTTGACAATGATGCCTAAATCTAAAATTTGGCTAAAGAAACCACCAGTCTACTGTCCTTCCTTCACACTACCCTTTCGTCTGTAAAGCAACTAGAGGTGAAAATTTGAATCTATTATACATACAGAAGAAACAAAGGGACTATGAACTTATTATTTAGGCCAGATTCTTTTTGCCTGATATGTTATTTCAATATTATAATCCAACTGGAATGATACTCTCTGCAGATAAAACTAGAAAGCTGATACTAGGTTTGCTAAGCAATTTGCTAGTCCTGCACATTCAACTTCCCTACTTAAAACTTTGGCGGTGCTTATTGTCACATCCAGGACAGATAGGCTCAAATTTCAGATTTCAAGCAGTGGTTGTACTTAAGAAATAACTAAGTATAGAGATGGAGCAGCAATGAGGAATTCTGGATAACATGCTGGGTTTGGGAGTGAGGAGACTTTGTTTCTACTGTTGTTATATGATCATGACCAAGTCACTTCCTGTTTCTCTGACCCCTTCCACCCTTATCCATCATCTGTCTGCACAGCAAGCTTGCTTTCTTGC
Source organism: Dromaius novaehollandiae (assembly GCF_036370855.1). Lineage (NCBI taxonomy): Eukaryota > Metazoa > Chordata > Aves > Casuariiformes > Dromaiidae > Dromaius > Dromaius novaehollandiae. Next base: position 11,584,176 of record NC_088115.1, on the reverse strand, counting down.
ATGCAGTACCTACTAAAACAGGCCCTCTAGGTGATCCCGTAACACAAATAATACCTGTACAATACTTCTTGCCTATGTTCATTTAGGCATGTTCCCTCCATGATACTCTCTCTCTGGTTATGATTCAAGAGACTGCACAGTTCAACCATAAAACCCAGAGAACACGTTACTATCATAGTTCCTCAGGGCCAAACATTCTTGCAAACTTTTGAATCATTAATGATGCCAAAGGCTTTTTGTTTTCTTTGTACTCTGTAAAGCTTCTAAGACATATCAGACAAACATATTTTCAAGCACCAATTAACATACTTTATCATATTAGAATGTGGAAAACTTGGTCTCTGAGAATGTACTATATATACATGAGAATGTACTATATATCAGACTACTATATTTATGCGTCTGACTACTTTATCTGCCTACTGTTCTAAACTTCTATTTTTATACCCACAATTTCATAGATTTTAAGTCTTAGTCTTTTATTTCACATAAACTTTTTATAGAAAAAGCCATCGGAATCACTGGTTCTTGAGAGTTTAATTTTCTCAACTTGTAACTTTTATCAACAATGCAAAAAGGGAATGAAAATTACGCTTGACAAAATGAATACAGACTAAGGAACTAAAAATTGTATTACTCCTTCCTAAAACATCTGAAGAATACGAAAAATATGAGTAAGCATATGAAAGGGAATGGGAACTTTTTAATCATTATCAAAAGACCAAAAATATAATTTTTATTATGCATATGCTTAATTACCAGCCAGCATACAGTCTTTTCTGAGCTACATGCCTGATCAAATCATAGAACATCATGGATAACAGCTGGCAAATGTAACACACTCCCTGGTTAAAGTCCATGTCATCAGCAGAGTAAAATGCCTAGAGTTAAACCCTAAAATGTGTCTAGCATTCTGTTTTTAACCCTGGAAAGCGTTAAGTGCATGATTTTCTTTAACCTCTCAGAAGTCTAAATAGTTCCACTGAAACCACTTATGAATGAGACCACTTAAATACTAAAAATTAAGTGCAAACTCAGGTAGGGTGCTGGATTGGGACCGACATACTTTGCAGACCAGAGCACTAATCCCCATTCCGGGTTTTAGCTGAATGCAATTAGATCACTCAGCTAGGCAGACTGCTCAATACAACAATCTACAGGTAAGTACAGAAACAACAATTCTGTGAAAGGTAAACAGTGGTGCTACAAATAGACTGGATAAATTCATGTAACATGGTTTAGACTTCAGTTAATAGTAGCAAGGTTAACTTGGCTCATATCTCTCATATTATACATATGCAACATAAGGGAGAGTCTAATGTGTTAAGTCATATTAACCAACTTGAAAAGCAAATGTTTTTGTGAGAAGAGCTCAGCTTCTTGAAATACTGTATAAATACACAGCTCTGATGGGAACTGAGAACAACAATTGTCTTTTATCTGATACTAAATATTAGAATAAAAGGATGCAACCTAAGCCTAAACTAACAAGAAATCTATACTGAATAATAAGATTAGACTACATACCTTAAGCACCCCAAAATACACAGAGAGACTATAATAATCTAATGTCCCTCTTTAATACAGAATATCTGTATTAAAATCACCACTGAATATTTTGTGAGACCAAATAGCTTTTTTAAACAGAAAATGTCTGTGTACTGCCATGTGTGTGACAGGGTTTCCTGGGGAGAACCCTGTGTGCATAGGTCTCCCCACTCAGTCAGCTTCCCATATCCTGAAAGCATCAAAGCAACCATGTACCTGCTTGTGAGCTGATCTGCATATGTACAGTCACCTTTTCTTCAGGCCTTTGAGAGTTGAGACAACCTGAAAAAATTGGTTCTAGCCCTCTTTAACCAGATTCATTGAGTAGGAGTCATCATAGTTTCATGCACTGCCCATAGCATCTTATGTCTTACTTTTGGATAAACACATAATATCTTTTACTAATCTCATACCCGAAATCTGAGAAAAGTACATTTTATCCTAAAATTTACCATTAAATAACACATTCAAGTAAGTGTATGATTGGAAATCTCAAAACAAAATTACTTTTTAAACACAGCCTCTTTAGAGCATTAGAATATTTTACATGTTTGCATTTAAGAAGTAGAAAATAAAGCTCAGCAGAGTCATTTAATGGGAACAATCTTAAAGCTTGTCCACACAGGAAGTTAAGCTAAATTAGCTGAAAGGTGTGAATTTAAAGTGCATTAAGCTAAAGTGAACTACAGTCACTTTACTTCTGAATGAGAACATTCACACCACACTTTAATGCACTTTAACTAATACACTTCAAAATCATATCTTTAGTTAATTTGTCTTAACTTCCTGTGCAAACAACTCCTCTCTAGCACTTACTGAGAGCCACAATATAGATTGATGTGGGTATATTTATAAATATGCCTATTAACCTTAAGACTGAGTCAATAAAATTTGGGATGTTAAGCAAAAATAAAACATATGTCCTTACATGAACTTCCTAGGGCAATGAGAATCCCACACATGTCATGAATGTAGCCCTAAATTGTACAAAACCATGTTATCAACCTATAGCCAGTTAAAAAAAGTACTCATTCTAACTGAACATATTGTAATTTTATCCCTGAAACAAGTGAAATGGAAATTAAATGGAAAAAAATTGCCTTTTATTTATATACAGCACTTGCCTAACAAGATTGACCAAATAGGGCTAACTATAAAGGACTTGCATTTGAATTCACCTCCCCCCCAAGCTCTAAGATTCTTTTTTTCCTGAGAGATGTCTGAAAGTCATGGTTATAAAAGATGCCTCAAATTATCCAGAGAAAGCAAAACAACACTTTGCCTCAGATAACTTGGGAAATCAATAGTAACTGTGTTTTTCCTGCCACTGCTCAAGCTAAAAAAACCTTTTCAGAAGCAGCTCTTATTAAAACAGAACAGAGATGTACTTAACACAGCATGTATACTTACAGAGTGGCTTAGTTCTCTGACAAATCAAGAAACAGTGGTCTAGCATAACAACTGATGTTCTGTGACTGCAGTTGGGCTGCACATAAACTAGCAGATCAAGCTTAGATACCAGGAGTCTAGTTTGGAGGGGAAAAAAAAAAGTTGCCCTCTGCAAGAATAGGAAAAAAAATATGTATCTGTTTTCTAACCAAGCTTGCAGACTGACATTGTATCTCCTCAGTAGGCAAGACAACGCTGGATGCACTTCCACATGTTCCCAAGACTATATAGGAGGACAGTGGCAGAGCATCCTGATTCCGTATTTAGCCTCTAAATCATAAGACATTCTTCAACAGCTAATAAATAGCATATATTTAGTTTGAAAGGGAAAATTTAATATCATTGAAACCTGTTTTTATTTACTGATGACTCACAGAATGAGACAGTGAGCCATGAAAAAGATTTTCTTTGAAAATATGGATTGCTAAAATAACAATACTGATGGTTGCTAAAGCATAAACTTATCATCAAAGATTATGCTGTTTATCATACAACGCTATTTTCCAGTTTAGCAATTCACAAAAAGCCTGACCTGATTCAAGCACTGGATGATTTGATCTACTAGGCCGCAACTGAATAGAGATAAAAAAGTATCAAGCAGGTGATATGTAAATAAATAAATATTTGCATTAGCCTTCATAAATACCGTGAAATGCTGAGTATTTCCAGACAGATTCTTTTATTTAGATCAAAGAACTCCATCAGTTAAAAGGTCTGTTAACACCAGAGTACTGTATTAATACAGGTGGCAAAGCTATTGCTCTTTAAAGTTCAGCAAAACATAAGACTGATGCCCTTGTTTCGGTATTCTGGTGCTATGCACTGCACAATACAAAATGCACTCACTGATGAGAGCATTGAGGTCTGTCTGATACCATTTTCTGAGCAGACTGCTGCTTAGACAACACACAGCCTTATGCTTTGAATCTCAATTACAGCCATTGATGCCATTCAGTCCTCTTTTAGTTCCTCTCATGTCTTCAGACTTCACCTAACTGGGCTGCCCATGATGTCTGCTTGACCACTCAGTACTACTACAACCTTTGGACAGGTTCCTCAGGTCAATACACCCCATTTCCTGCTGAGGGAGCCTTTAACTCATAGTTCATTTTCAGGATCAAAGCCAGTCACAAACAAACCCTCTTATATAAATTAGAAAGGCTAAACATTAGGTTGAGAGTCACAGTCAAAGGCAGTAGGAGTATGTGTGGCTAGGTGGGAACGTTTATCCCTCAGTCCCTGTTTCTGTGGTATTTTACACTCTGCACCTGCCTTCACTTGCAGCATACCCTCTTTGAAGCCCCTACTTCTTACATTTCATAGAAAGAGTCCAGGAGAAAAAGCAATTCTTGCTTTTGCCAACCTTAGAGTAAACGTAGATTCACGTTTCAGAAGTAGTCTCTCGGTGTTTCAGCCGAGCGGTGCGAGCTCACTGAAGTGAGCTGAGCTAACCAGATAGTCCGAGATTGTTTGTGAAAACGTATGATCATTTCCTGCTTCTGCAGTAACATTACGTAGTGCACTTTTGGGGTACCTTCACCTTTCCTGCAATTTCCCTAAAATCAGTCTGTTAATATTGTCCATACAGATCTCTTCTGAAATGAAGACATTTTAACATGCAAGATAGTTCTTATCACAGGATAAGCATCTCAGAGCAGGAAGGACAATTATCAAATACACAAAAAGCCATTACACAGGAAAAAAAAAGTTCTCCTATAATTCTTCCCCAAATTATTATTTTATCAGAATATATTTCAAATTATTACTTTTGTTAGACTCCTTCATTAGTTCAACCTTCATTTATCCTGCAAGAATGTACTAAAGCGTGCAAGTCATTAAAAATGTTTTAAGAAAAAACTAATTAACCTCATGATGTATTCAACCCAATAAGAGCTTTGAAAAGGTTCCGGCCTATCTCTGTTCTTTCCCATACTTCATGAACATATACCTCAGGCATCCAAGAAACCATGGGGGCACCTGATGGTGGGATGAAAGTGACAATCCTAGAAGCGCTTCAAGAAATCATGTGAAGTATATTTGAAAGAATATAACTGGCATTCACGATAATACTCCAGATTATTGTTGCTTTTTGTTCTGTCACTGGTACAGACATCCTATACTCAGTTCATTGCGGGGAGGAGTGGAGGTCAGAAGCAGATGGCACTGCCATCAGTTAAAAAGAAATCTTCACTGGGTGAAGCTAGACACTGAACTTCTACACTGCATGTGGTAGCAGAAGTTGAAATGGTTTCTATTTTGGTGACCAAGCACTCTGTCAGCCAAGAAGCTGGTGCCTAAAATCTGCAGATAGGCTCTGGTTCAAACATCATATCTATCCGCAAAAGAAAGCAGCGTTATTGCTCAGAGCAGGAAGAATGCCCTGTTGAAGTTAACAGCAGCACATTGCTGTCTACAAGAGCTGAAAAGTGGGTGCCATCTCCTACAGGATGTCCAGATCCTGCTTGGACTAGGTTTGACTCAGTGGAACAAGGACAATATACTCTTTTGCTCAGAGATTTAAGGCAGGGACACAACATAATCTACGTAAAGGTATGCATTAGTCTTATTCATCCTAGAAATTCAGGAAAACCTTAAAACAGCAAAAACATTAATAGAAAACACACCTGAGGCAGACAGACACATCTATCTAATGCATACCATCAAGTTACAGGCTAAAACTTTAACTTTAGTGATTATGCCTGAGACATCTAAATGGTTTTAAATTATAAGTCTAGCAGAAGCATTTTTCTAATAATAAGCCATTAATTCTGACAGTTTCAGACTGTCTGAAGCTGGGTGTGTAAACTGTAGCTGCATCAATCAGTGCTGTGTGTCTGGCTATTTCAGGCATTCCTTGTTAGTGTAAAGAAAGAACAGTTTGTCCACCAAGCACAACAGCAGCTGAGATTCCTGTTGATTGATAACTAAATGTGCCGTAGTGAAAATATATTCGGACAGAGCCGAAGAAGCAGGCACAGCAAAGACGTAATGGGGGCGGAGGAAGGAGAGATGAAATTGGCCACAACAGGAAATTCCTTCTCATGAGTCTTCCAACTAGCTGACAAGATGGATTTCATTCCTGCAGGTAACTGTGCCTTTCCATTTATTCTACAACGTCTGTAACCATGCAAATTCTTTACTATTCCATATTCAAGCTCAATTACTGAAAAATTATCCTTGCTGTTCTTGACACATTGTATATTTAGCACTGTTGCACATACAGAATCCACTGATGTCAACAAAATCTGTGAGTAAAGAAAGCATATGTATAATGGAAAGTTCCTCTGCCAATTGAAGAATCCCTTGACGATCGCAATTAGGTAGCTGGAAATTTCTTTAGTCTAAAGCAGTGTATGAAGATGTATTTATTTCCAGAGGACGAAAGATTTTGCTGTTAAAAATTGGCAGAAATTCACAGATGTCACAACATATAAGCTGAAGAACCATATTTTAAAAGCTTCAGAATTCTAGCTAAGAAAGGAATGTTTTCTGTTGAAACATCAGTATCCATATTATACACAGCAACAAGTAAAACTCAACTCATTTGCCAGCTTGGTGAAAATTGAAATTTTTTGGGTTCTTAGCCAAAGGTCTGTCCAAACCTCTGAGTTTTGACAGCCTGAAAACCAAGCTAGAACTTTCAGAGCAACAGATTTCCATCATTTGCAAACTGTGAAAACCAAAAGAAAATCTAGGCTATAAAACTGACAAAATTTGGCCCAGATCCTGATTTCATAAATAAAGTAAGTGAGCATCACTACACCAGTTATTAACATAACACTAGAACTTCTTATATATTTGTCTCTTTTAAAACATTCAATCACTATGAAAAGACTTTTTTCCTCCCATGCAATAAAATACCTAAGTATGTATTTAACTTTAAACAGATGCAAAAGTTGTCAAAAGTCTAAACTACAACAAATGCTTATTTAAAAGGGACATAATTCTATAATTAAAATGCCATGCTGTTAGTACTGTAGAAGACAGTGAGGAAGAAACCGTCACCCTGCCTTAATTTTATGTACTTAAATTGGTAGCTAAAGTAGAGAGGCAAGCACCTCCAAAGAGTAACTGAGATGACAAATTAGGCAATGTTTAAATTAGGATGTCACCTGCCTCCAGTGAGGTGAAGCTAGGCTCCCCATTTTGCCACCTACGTGGTGCAAATGCCGTCTGTAGTGAAAGTCAGTTATAGTCCTAAGGACTGAAATTGAATTCATAGGTACGTCTGAGAGCAAATCTGGAACCATCTTTTCATTCTTAAGTACATTTCATGAAATAAAGATTTCCTGATAATAGCTGAAGATTTTAGATGCGGTTAAACAAGATACTTGAAAGTGCACATCTTTATGCATGGGAATTCACACAGTCATTTCAGCACCATTAATTAATCTGCTTATATTTAGATATGAGTGCAAATATCTTGCTCAATTGATACCTCAAAGGGGAATAACTTTAAATACAATATCAAGAATGTAATTTTTAAATCTTATTGTAGAAATAGCTAGATTCAGAGCTCAACTTTGCAAGGAAGGAAACTAGCAAAATAGCTATATTTAATTAGTTTTTGCTCTGAAAGTGAAAAGGCCAATAGGAACACTTCCCCATCAAGACAGGTTATTTCCACATGACAGTCAAGCTTTCATTCTTATTCTACCTCATGAATTTTTTTTTCCATTTTTTTCTTTCAAATTCTTCAGCATTATCTTCTCTAATCAGTTGTGAAAAGCACAAAATAAAATAATGTGGTGGAGGTTTATGCTTCTGAGAAATCAGCCTCCTGGAGTGACTTCTAAATTAAGAAAATACATTTCTTTGCTTTGTCTTTTTCTTGGCAATTCCCACATAAACAAAAAAGATACCGTTCACCATCCCATCTAGCCACATCACTCCTGGAAAGTGAACCACAGCATTCATTTACAAAAAAGAACTTGTCTGGAACAAACAGGGAATGAAAATCAGATTTATTTTTATTTCTTTATGAGTTTGTTATACAACCTAAGGAAGAAGCAAAAACTCATTCCTGGTGAACAGAGTTAACTACAAGCTACCTCCTCCTCTTCAATGAGATGGGCTGCAAAGAGATTTCTAAGGAGATAAAGAGCTACGGATGCCTACAGGGCAGCACACTCTATAGGAAGCTTTTACTAGTAGTAATACTGTGATAGCATTTATGAGTCATGGAGTAGGCTTGCCTGGTGTTAGAAGCTCTAGCAATACTGAACCTATCTATCTATGAACTGTTTCCCCGCTCCAGTTACAGATATGTCCCTACGGAACTTTTTCAGATAACAAGATAAAAAACCGTTTTGATTTGTCAATCTTGCCTAACTGGGGAAGAGAGGTAGAAAGATTGTCTTGTCTTTCCTTCACTTGGAAGTCTCACCTGAAATACTGAATCCAATTTGGGCACTGCACTTCAAGAAGGTTATACAATGACTGGAAAAATTGCACAAGAAAGAATAAGAAAGGTCTAGAAAATATCAACTGTACAGAAAGATTAGTCAGACTCTGTTTATCATTAGGAATGGAGACAGTATTTAAATGCATGAAAAGCTGCTACAAAAAGAAAGGTAATAATCTGATCGTGTCTACAGTGATTTGGACAAGAACTAATGGCCTTAAGTAGCATTCAGAAAGATGCAGGCTGCACATTTGTAAAGGCAATAAAGCACTGCAACAGACACCTATTTGACTGTTGCAGTGCAATACTGAATATATTAAAGAGAAGAATGTTAAACCTAACTATCTGGAGTGGCAGAAGCACACCTCATCCTGCATTGGGCAGAGGAGTGTGGCCAGAGGATACAAGCCCACCTTATCGCTCTATTCATTGATTATCTACTCGCTGACCATGGACTCACTGTCTTTAACACTTAGTGTTCCTCTTATCACTTCTCAGACACTTTTTCAAACAATCACTGTTTCTTAATTACTGATAGACAGCTGTCTAATGGCATTCACATTCAAAGTTGTATTAGAAATCTGTCTTTCTGGCACAACAATTTATTCATAACTAATTATCAAAGTTACTGACTGTGCAATTCATCAGAACAAACACCAAGTATTTTATTTTTCAGACACTTGACATTTACACACAAAAATTGCACTCATATCTGCACTCACCCAAGCATATGCAAATAGACACTCTGAATGCAAAATGTACAGAACGTATGGACAGTAGGTGATTCAAGGTCTCTGGTAAGTCCATGTAAAATTGCACTGCAAAGGTGTTATATGCACCAGCTGAGTGCATCAATCATGTATGCAAAATCCAAACAACACACGGGTTGAGTGTATTGCCAGAAGAAAGCTAGTACCCTGGTGCCCCAAAACTAAACATTCCCCCCAAAATAAAGTCCAGCTGGGATTATGAAACTAACTGATACAGGGTGGCAAGATGGACAAGGCCAAGAAATACATTCTAAGTGTCAAGTCTATGTCCGGTTTTATTACTATGCTAGAAAGGAGCTCTCGGAAGAACTTAAAATTTCTAGGAAGCAATAAATACTTGTAGGGAACGGGAATGGGAAAAGGCCTAATTTGCTAAATTAGCATAGTATAGCAGTGTGAGAAAGGTTAAGAGTAATAAATAAATAAATAAATAAGATCGAGAAGCTGAACTCTAAGAGGAAGCATTTAAGAAGGAAAGCACTAGCAAGTCAAGCCCTTGGGTCCCACATGATTCCTAGAAAGGAACCTGGTAACACGTTTACTCTCTCTGTTTTGTAATTTCTCTTTTTCTCTTCTCTGTGTTTCCAGTTCTGCAATGAAGAACTTTCATCCTTCCTTGCTAGAACAGTTTTATTCCTTGCAACACTAAGCTTGTCTGGTGCAGAAGCAGGCCCAGGTAAAGAGGACAATCTCTTCTGCTCCTATTCACTGGATGTAATGAATCCAAATAAACCCTGGTTTGTCTGTGACTAGGACACATTTGTGAGAATCAGGAGGTGTGGGATGCGTTTCCTGCCAACCTGCAAGAATCGCTGTGAAGACTGATGTTGTCCAGTGCCCAAATTGGGGGAAAAATATCTCACTTGTTGCCCCACTGGCAACAAAAGACAGTCCAGGAAATGATCTATGTATATCACTGTTGTTCAAAGGGCAAGATTTTGCAAAGAAGCCTAAGAGATTTAGTTGTCAAAGCTTCCATGAAAAATTTCAGACCACTATGTTTGATCATAAATTTCAAAATGAAAAACAAAATAATATTTCATAGAGAAGTGTAACACTGTTTATCAAAATATCAAACTGTAACAGTTAAAATGAAGACATGCTCAGGTGTTTTGCGAGTCAATTTTTATTGCCTTTTTCTAGTTACAATGAATATATGTAACTGGGGCAGAAAAGATGGCTATGGGGCCTTTAGGTCCCACACTCATATAAAAAGCACTTTGCTGAGGCACAAATGACTTAAAAACTCTTCCCCACCTTCTACCTGCACAGTGGTTGCACTTAATTTTCATAGTGATTAGCAAATAATTTAATTTTACCACTTCTTTCTAACGTCTGAGCAAATATGCCACATAAAGTTCTTCCCACACACTATCAAACAGTCTAGGAGAAACTAGGTAAAAATAGTATTTCATTTCCAAAATCTCATACAACAGATGAGTCAGATGCAAACTGAGGAGGTCTGTCTGCCACCACTGATTGTCTTACAGAATATGAAAACAAAAACACAAATCGGTGACAGTCTATTTTTATATTCCTATCCATACAAGTGTTGTCATGCCTTCTCTAAAAATGCATTACTGTCCTGGTTTGAACTTGTAGGAGATCCTCAGTACCCCCTTTTGTGGACTGGGTTTCCTTTATACCCAGCCAGATGGAAACTCTCCTTTTTTCAGTTGTGCAGTCTGGATTGCAAACTGGGGTGTGCTCTTCTTCTTTGTTCATTTATTTCCATTTCATTTCAGTAAATGTTGCATCTGTCTATGCAGGAAATACTGCAAATTACACTAGGACATACATTTACAGCATACCAATTACTTTTCAGTAATATCCTGTGTTAATCCATTCACCGCACCCAAAATCCCTAGAAAGTGGAATAAACTTTAGTACTTGCTGAGTGTTCAAAGTGACTACACAGAAAGCTACTGTATATGCTAATACCTGTAAATTGACACCTTAGCTTACTTTGCAACAGTTTTTCTATTAGGTATTAACTATTTTGGGTGACATTTTAAAAATATCTTGAGACAGGTTCATTATGTATCTGCTGGTGCCTGACTTTGCATGTTAATCATTGAGTTCTTCCTCCACAGATCTCTGAGAGCTACAGATCTCAGAGTCCAACCTTTCTATCACACAGTGAAGTGACTCCCAGTAAGGACGGATTTCTAAAAGCCACTGTTTCAAAATTCTGATTGTACAGAAGAAAGAGCTGCTGTTTTACCAACTGTCTACTGAATTCTCAGCACTCCAGAGAGACCACTGTCCCATATGTGACGGAAGCCATCATCAGTGAGCACGGAACTTTCAAAAGCTATCCATTTCTATTTCAGATTTAACTGAAGAACATGAAGCCATTAATGATGAATTTCACCTTTAGAATCAAGTACAAACTTCTCAGGCTTCACTGGGGAAAGGACCTAATTCATCTGATATTCTCTCCCAAACATTTCTAACCCTGAGTCAATTTGTTACTATCTGCAAAAATTTCCTCAGTCACAGCAGAGAGGCAAGCAGCATCAGCAGAGAGAGCACTAGCTGAAGATTCTAGTAAACCTACCTTATTCTGAAAGGATCAGAACACTGACAATGCTGATGGTCCTTTAATTTCTCTGCACTGAAAAATTCCCTTAACACAAGGGAACCAGCTAACTGGGTAACACTGTGTCAAAGTGCACTTGAATTTTGGATTTAAACAAAAACAAGGCATCTCTCCCTCCCCAGCCTTCCATACTTACCAAACACGGTGTACTTTTTGTGGAGGAGCACTCAATTATTTAAAATTGACAACTCAAACTTAGTAAAATTAAAAGCTTTCAACAGATGAAAACTGGAACCTTACAGATGACCAACTACTATAGTAAACGGTAAACTATAAATAAAAACCAGAACTTCCAGAAAGGAAAGTCTGGATCAAAGGAAAATTGGACTTATTCTTGCAATATAGAAGTCTGAGGAAAATGAGAGAAAGTCCTGAGAGCAAAGTCTGAATTAGGATCTGTGGAGATCCCTAATATTACATATTTTGGAGTAGAAGAGGAAACATACATCAGATAATAAAGCTTTTTCAAATAAAATGATTTAGTAATACATGGAAACATGGCATGCATTTTTATTATGTTTGTTACCATTCTGCATACTTGTACTACATTTCAGGACTTGGGAATACAGGTTAATAACTCCAGTTGAAAAGAACATTGTTGGCAAGCTTAAGGACACAAAACAGTATTCCATATGCAGTACGGCAGCCAACATGACACATTTCTACCATAATCTGCACTTGGTCAGCTCTAAAGTATCTAATTAAAGCAATTATTCTAGACTTTAATTATTGATTTTTATTATAGCATCAGGAGGCCCCTGCTGCAATTTGGGCTATATATGCTCTACAAACACATAGCAAGAGAGAATACTTTCTCCTCCAACCTTTTATGTAAATAAATAAAACAGAAGAAACAGGTGAAGAGATTGTAGTTATGTACAATTATAGTTACACAGTGGTGGAAACACAATTATCAGCTGGTCCTGCTTTGTCTCATTCCAGTGTCTGACCAGTTGGTTTCTGGGTTTCATATGTAGTTTATACCTTTCTGGACAAAAAAACCAAACCAAACACCAAAACCCCACCCCAGCAGCATGAGCTACTGTTTCAACTACAATACTGGGTATCAGAAATTTCAGGATTCCGATCCTGAAGACCCTGCAATTTTCAGCAAGATACCTTTTCATTGCAAGACAGATAAAATATTATCAGGTTCATAAATGAGTTCATTTAAACATAAGCTAATTGATTCTCCAAAACATCCTTTGAGACTTAAACTCAAAGCCCATTGAAATCAGCTGAAAAACTTCCATTAGTTTCAGAGGGGCTCTGGATTATGCTCCCTTTCCCTCCCATCAAAGCCCTGTGTAATAATTAATTTGAAATCCTGAGATAAGACAGTCTAGCAACTTGTTGGATTTTGAAAACCTATCACTGTTGAAACCTGTTCCTGCAAAGCCAGCTTTGTGAGCAGGGTAAAAGCCCCAATACAGTTGGTTGGGCTCTCTGCAAGACCTTTGGTATATTATGTGCTTTATTACTAACATGCATAAATTGGTGTTCTGAAAGCAGCAGCCTTCCTAAACTCATTATGATTTAAAGAAAGACTGCACACGCTTATGTGTAAAAATAACTGATTTTGATGAGGCAAGATCCATGAGTTTGCAAGAATAAGGTCTGAGACACACAATTTATAGAGAGTTTCCTGGGTTTACAACTAAACACTCTATATGCCAACAACTTAAAGAGGAGATCTAAAACATCACCTTTTTCAGTAGCAGTATTAAGCTCAGCAAAAGCCTTCGGGGCGGGGGGGAATCATGTGTGTGCAACAGTAACTACACTTATTCTTAACATACGAGTTCTCAGTATCTCACCAAAGCAGTGTATTACTCTCACCTTTCTTCCTTCTACACACTCCTCCAGGGGAGTTCATTTTTAATTCACTCAGAAAATTTACTATTAATCATCCTCTTAAAGTGTGCCAGAAACCTTGACAGAGGTTTATAATAAAATAGCAGAGACAAAACTAATTGATTTCGATAAATAATGTTTTTTCTAATGCTGCAAGATATGAAGAGTGGATAGAACCACATTTATCTCCCTCTGCCTACAAAGGCCTGCGGTATCCACCCAGCAACCAGGCAGACCTGCTAGTGTATGCTAAACATACAGAATGACAGACGCATCATATTCCTCTCTTTCAGATGCTGTAATTATCTCTAAACTTAATAGGCTAGAATATTTTTAATTTTTTCATATTACCATCCTCCTATAACAGCATCTCTCCTTTCTGTAACCCATCTCCTTCTTTGTTTCTTTAAGGATGAGCCTAATACACTCCTAACTAATTTTTAAGGCACTATAACCACATTGTAAGGACTGACAATGCTCAGTGTAAACAGTACCAATTTCACAGCTTTACTATTGCATACCTTGAGTGTATATAACTATGTGAATGCAACACCAGGTATCACTGGCAGAAACTCTTTTGTCGTTCTGTTGTGTTCCTTCGGATAGAAAAGCAAAGAACTACTGTCATGCAATAGGGCCAACAGAGAGGATGGGAGCTCTCTGGAACACTAGTTATCACCAACCAAACTCTAGACACAACCAGTGGCAAAATGAAAGAAATTTCAACTCCTCCAAAGCCCCCTTTCCCTGCAACTTGTTTCTATCTTATGTTGCTCATATTCTGGTGTGCTTTCTAAAACTTCACCTTCTTATCATCTTCTGAAGTTTTAAAATGCCTAAAACATCATGCTTGTAGTATGACATCATATAAAAATATGTGCCCCACCCTAAGTCGTCAAATGTTGCAACTCTCAGCCTCGTATTTATTATCTAAATTAAACTTTTTTTTTTTTTTTTAATGTAATGCTCTAAGGAACAATTCTTCAGCTAATGTAAACTGTAGTAGTTCAACTGACTTTGTTCGCTGTGGAACATGATATAGCTGAGGCTCTGCCCTTACATGTATGAACACTCAGACTGCATACCTTCTGCCTCAAACACAAGCGACTTTGGAAGAATACTGAAAATTGACACAGATAATAGGATTTTTATATATATATATATATATATATATATATATATATATACACATACACACACACACACACACACATATATATATATATAAAAACATGTATTTAAGAATATCCTGGAATGCAGTGTACCTACTATATTTGTTTTTAAGCCAAAATTGACCACAATGGTCAGTTTCAAACAGTACTGATCTAAGCTTAATAAAATTGTTTATATGGACCACATGAACACAGCCACCTACCTAATGGAGATGTCACTTAAAGCAGTTTCTTTGTACATGATATCTCTGTGAAAAGCAACAGGATTATACAGAAGGAATTATACAATGGAGGTCACATTTAACATAATGACTGTTAACTAATTAGACATGGAATATTTCATTAAAAGTATTATCAGCCCATTTACCTTTAAAAAACCCTTTACATGCAATCATCTGGTTTAAATTTCAACTCAAACAATGTAAAATGCTATGTTGATTATTTTTAAAGAATAACTTTCTGGCTATGTATTAAATAAAAATTGAATGATTACCTTCACTTGTGAGCCAAAAAGTATTGTCACACCAGACAGAATCCAATAAAAATGGCCAGTTCTTTTCCATATCCTTTTACAATGACCATACATCAATTTTTCCATACATAAAATGCCTAGTGATATATATACTTTTCAAGAGGTACAAACGGCTAAATGGCAATTCTAGCTCAACATTAACTTCTGAACAAATCTGATACACTTCGTTATAATAATTTTTGAAATAGTCATAATTTTAAATATTATTACAGAAACTTCCTCAAGCTCTATAATCATGCATCCAGTCAAATATTTCAAACTTTTTCCTTTGCTTTTCAAAAGCACACTGACTGCATACAACATCTTTCACAACATATTATTTTAGTCATTACAGTGTCAGACTATAAATCCCTATGCATTTCAAGTGACAATCTGACTGAACTAAAACTCAGTTTGGTTACAAGAAACATTTTGTTTCAGTCTGAATATCTAGTCTCCTTTTCCCAAAGAATTTGTTACTCCCATGGTGATGCGTGATAGCTATTGTATAATCTCGCACTGCCCGAAAAGAGACTATAGAATCCAGCCTATACAAGCAAAGATTTATGAAGTGGCAAATATTTGCTTGAGACAATTGCTGACCTCAAAGGAACATCTTCAGGAGACCAGGCATGCTGAGCGTTGCCATATGATTCACACAAGGATTAGCTCTGAACAAAAGCTGCAGCAACTTTGTATTTAGACGAAACTTGGATTCAGGTACATCTCCTCAGCTTGACTCCATGTGAAATTTAAATCCAAAGATCATTAATTTCAACACTGTCAAGATGCAAAGGGAAAAGGAGACATTAGCCTTAAAAGATTTAGAAAAGAGTGTTTTAGGATCCCCCTGCAGATTTCTACCCTTCTCAACTCACCAGCTGCCTTAAAGCAGAAATCTAACCCTCAACTCAGAGGGATGTATTTCTGGTGTTTCTGGGGAAGACCAGACATCAACTTTAAGCCAGGGCTGAACTTCTGGACCTTCCTCCAAGCTCTCAATGTTTACTCCTAAAGAATTGCCAAGAAACTGGACTCAATCTTTATACGGAAGTTGGACAGTTTCAGAGATGCAACTCAGACCTCATGCCTTGGGATGAGAGCAAGGATTCATCTGTTATAATTCGGAATAGCTTTTGTACAGCAAACTACAAACATCCACTCACATGTTTTTTCAAAATAGTGCTGAAAGAGCAGAGAGAGAAGGGAAAAGAAAGAATAATCTTTTCTTATCCGCTGATTGTCAGAATAACAGAAAGTAAGTACAAAAAGGCAGCACTCAAAGAAAAACTGTTGAAGTAAGATCAAGTTGTCATTGGAACAGGAGAAAACAGCTCCACAAGCCACATGACTAAAGAATTAACAGAAGCAGGCCATCACAAATGAGGGAATAAAGAAGTAATACTGGTTCCCCAGAGGGTTGTCCATTAAGACTATTGATAACATTCAAGTAGAGAGAACAAACATTAATCTAAATCTTCTCATATGTATGATGTTTGTAATTTTGAAAAAAAGACAGACATACAAGGTTTATGTTATCCAAACTCTTTGCTGAATTCTTTCAGATGTCTTGCTTTTGCACTGCAGAAGATGTGTGAGCACTGCTCACTGCCATTAATATTTTAAGTGCACCATATAGTTATTGGTTCATCTGAGTTGTCTAGGGAACATGGTGTGCCAGGGAAATAAATCTTTGGGATATAACACCTTTTCCAATTGTTTATCCAGTATCATTTACACTACATCAAGTATGCCTATACATCAAGCTAACAGAACACGATTATAGCACATTTTGTCATCAACAAGCTATCAAGGACAACACTAGCAACGAAGACATGAAGGCACTAGACTTAGTACACCTTGGAAACTAGAATACTCTCACAGGTCCTTGGAGAGTTTGTCTTCTCATCACCCTGGAAAAAGCTAAACTTATTGCTGCTATGTTTCTACAGCTGCTTCTTACCTATGTCAGCAGAAGTACACTAGCGTATGCTACAATAACAATTGTGCTTGGCTCAGTGATACGGTGTCGCTAAAAGGGATGTTAGGACAATGAAGGATTTGGGGCACCTTGTCTATTTTATGTGCCAGCACCCACCTTGGCATTCCTCCCTATATATAACCAAGCAGCTGGGCCATTAGTTCTGCAGACTAATCTGTATTTGAGCCACATGCATCTCACTAGCTACATTACAAAATTTGTCTAGCAGACGCACCCAGAATCAGGCCTTAAATAACACAAGGATAAGGCTTTTAGCTACTTTTTTGAACAACAGCTACAGGCTGCATATGGCAACCGGTACTGGCTTCCTTAAAAGAGGCACTCTGAAAATGCCAGAGCAATTCCAAGATTTGGAACAGATGCAAAAGAGCCAATCACAGTTCCCAGTATTTCTGGCTCTCCTCAGAAAAGAGGCTAAAAGTCATTACAGAAGAGGATGCCCTTTGTCTGCCATCCATGGAATAGTAACAGATTATACTGATAGACCAGAAAATGTAAACAGATTGCTAGGGGCAGTACCACACCAGACTTCTTCTGTTCAGGACTAAAATATAAAAAGCCATGATCCATGCTAAAACTGATAGATAATTTGCTTTTTAGCCAGAGATATTTTGGAGGGTCTGTCCCTGCTGATCTTTTAAATAAGACCAAACAGAAAATAATTCACATCATAAGCCTTGTCTTTACTTGGTGTTGAAAAATCATATAGCATCTAAAACTAGTAAAATCCAGCAATTGGATCTGTATGTAATTCTCCTTCTTGCTAAAAGCATGAAAGCTTCTCCAACTTCTTGGCTGCAAGCCACATAAAGAAACTTCTCTTAACTGTTCCTACAGGCCAATTGTCTTTTTTTTTTTTTCTTTTCATCTTTAAGACTAACATCCACCTCCTTTTCAGGAGGAGCCGTCCTTACTCTAGATATAAGCATCCTGTACGTGAAGCATCAAGAAAGTGAGATAGGTGCTGATACCAATCTAATCTGCTTTCCTACATTAGGTCTTTACTTCCTTATCTCTAGGTTTCTGAGGAAGCTTCATTTACATTTGCAGAGCACTTCATATGCTTGGCTAAAAGGCAGAGTATAACTACAGCTAGTAACTGTAAAACCTGTTACTACATGTGAAGTAACACTCAAAGTGCCTATCAGTGGCTTATTCATACAAAATCACAGCAGACCTGGCAAAAGGACTGATATTTTGTCCATCTGAATAAAAACAGAATCTACCCAAAACGACGGGGTAAATGGCTAACGAGAAGAAACTGTAGAACTAGGCACCAAATGAGAACATGAGAACTGATTAAGGAGAGCAACCTACAATCAGCAAAAATCTTTTCTACAAAGAACAAAATAGGAACAATGGACAAGATTTTCTATACAAAATATACATACTGAATTGTAATTTGGAACTTAAACACTGCCTACTAAATGTAAAATATTCCAGTGCTGTACCCCAGTGGGTATGACTGATTCCTGTAGTAGTACTGTTTGAAGTAGAGCATAAAAGGAGGGACAGACAACCACCAAGAGAAAAGAGGAGCAGCTCATTTAAATTACATCACATTATTGCTTTAATTTTTATTCAGATACAAAAGTTAACATTACTCATACAGGTGCAAATATGGCAATGTTTCTCCACTTAAATTGGAGCTAAGAGACAAATTGTAAATGACCATGCAAAAGGGAGTATTATGACTATCTGAATCTTTGATCACCTAGGAGAAGCTCAGTGGTACCGCGTGCTGTACAAGCACGTAGCAAGTGGTATGTAGATGATCAGCACTGCACAAGGAATGGGAAAAAGTAATAACAGTATAGTATTGACAAGACTGTGGACAGCTGATGCATGATACATGTGCAACTACTCTGCACACGTAGTTACCATCATCTATTCTTTCCTGCAGTAATCACATTTGAAACAGGAACAACTAAGTTGCCTGTGGTGGCAAATGTATTCACTGCGACACTATAAGACTCATCCGTATGTCTGAAATAAAAGGAAGCCTGCATCCAAACAATCAATATACAATACTATTTGTCAAAATATGAACTTAAATGCCCAAGTTTTAATTTAAATGTGACCAAAAATTAAAGCTTATGCACTGTGATCAGAGGAATGCTGTACATTAAATTAGAATTGTGTGAGACAAATTTGTCTCTCCTGCAAGCACCCCCCACACACACAATAACTGACTTAAAATTGGATGAATTCAGATGTCATTTTAAATAAAATTACTATAAACTTACGGAGTTTATGCATTAGGCTTTTTCAATGAAGACTGACAAGAGCTCTGATCATAAATAACACTTCAGGGACAGCAGAACAAGTTTTAATATTTTAGTGCATACAAAAACTAAATTCTATTATATTATAATATGCTGGATTTCCCTAAGACACAGCTATTACTTTAGCAATACTACAGCTATTTGGGGGGAAGAAACTGCTCTATTTCTATTATTTATACACTAGCATATACAAACATATACTAGCACAAGAGATGCTACATGCCCATCTCCTAAAGCCTATAAATACTGCACCACAAAGGAAAAGTAACTTGTTCAGTCTAAAAAAAAAGTTAAATTTTCAATAACAAAATGAACATATTATCTCAGACTCTTCACACAGTAGCATTAACTTCAAAAGCAAATATAATTTTGCCAAGCAATACGGTACATTTCTACAGAACTTCTCAGCCCTTTCAACATCCTCATGGCGTAATATCTCCATTTAGTGGATAAGGAAGGAATACAGAGGTGAGGTGAGATGTCCAGAGCTACAAAGGAAATCAGTAGCATATTAAGGACAAGAACCCAGTTGCACTAATGTTTCCAAGCCCTAAAACGTTAAATGCAGACATACAATCATACCAGTAAACAAGGTATGCATCACACCAGTAACCCTGTTATAAAGATACATGCCGACTGGGAAGTGCTGGACAGTTCTGGTTGCCAGCCAGTAAACTTTCCCCTCCTCAGCATGAACTCTGATTGTGTGCCAGTTCACTTACCCATGATTATCATTTTTTCTGTCTGATGAACGTAGAACAATTGCCTTTCGAGCACTGGTTAGCTAGAGCCGGAAGAACTGTTTGCCTCCAGCCCAGCTGTCGGAGTCTCCATGCAAGATGCTGTGCAAAATGTTGAGTTAAAAGAAAACACGAGTAGGGGGAAAAGAGAGCTCTCTGAGAACCTCCACATGGTGCCTGTTGCTAGGGGAACCACTCCCTTTGTCTGCATAGGTTAAGAATGGCTGCTTCGTTTGGAGTCTCTCTCTTAAGTACCGAAAACAGCACATGCAGTTTCAGAAAGGAAAAAAAAAATCCCCAGAATATCTTATAACCAAAGAAAAAATGAAGACACCTAGGAATTCTTCCATTAAAAACAACTATTAATAGTTGATTTGGGGTGACAATAAGGAGGCTGTAGAACTGATCTGCACCACCTGATGGGACAGAACACCACTGCACACAATTTAATTTAGTTATTGTATTTACCTGTTGCGATTAAGGGGAGTCAAAACCAGACCCACTTTACAGCAGGAAACCGAAAGAGGTAACAGCAACAAGTATAAGCTTTTCATAGATACTCATGCTAACAGACTTTAGAAGAGAGATGCCTTTACTTCCATTGGCTCCTATAAAAGCCCAAGACAGAATCCTTAGCTCTCTGCTCTGTGACGGCTCTCCTCTGCTGCTTTCTCCCCACAGGCCCACCACTGCATTGGCTGTGTTTCTGAATCCCCCAAATATCGGCGAATCTAAATCCTATACAGGCACATTGGTCTCCATCCCATTCAGAATATGGATCCGAGAATTCCTGCTTATCTTTGTCCAACCCTGGCACTGACAAATACAGCAGCATGTGTGCTTCTACATAAGTGATTTAACCACAAGTCTGAGGTCCTATAACATTAAGAATTAATAGAAATTCTCATGAAGGCCAGTACACTGGGAACAGAAACACCTTGAATCTAACGTCACAATTTTTGTCCGCTTCAAGAAGACCAGCCTCCTTTTGAAAACTGATAAACATACAGTGAACAACACAACCACACCCCCCTCTCTCTGAGGTTACACCAAGAACAGTATCCTAAAATACTGACACTGTCCTTTTTCTCTAGAATTACTTATTTCAACACCTTACTGTTCTGGGAGAGAAATGGTGAAAGACTTGGATTCAAATACAAATTTTCAAGCCTAGACTTACTTAAGACTCCAACACATCTACAGAGCAATCAAAAACATGCAAGATTATGTTTGGATGAATAGACAAAAGTTAAAATCTTAGATGATGTGCTTCTCTATGGAAATCAGATTTTTCTCATTCCACCAGAGAGCAGCTGCTAGTGCCTGCAATAGTGGAGAGAGGTCAAAACTAGTTCAGTCTTATTGAAAAAGACCTGAACTTCACTTTATAAAAGGCAGTTGCCGAGGAAAATCAATGCCGGTGTTTTTATTTTCAGAATGGTTGGGCTGAATTTTTTTCCCCCTCAGTCAGACTGTTGCCATTAGAGAACCCCAGGCAGATAACAGTACGAGACATCTTTGTGTACACACCACAGTCCAACACTGGTGCTTTGACATAAAGGCCTGAAGAATTCAGCTGTCACTTCAGTGCACATGTTGAATTCTATTTGCAGGCATGATATGTTTTGCACTCCCCTCCCTTTTTTCTCTCACCCCAATGAGTCAAATAAAGCAGTCAAGATTGCTTTGTAGAGAAGCCCTTCTGCTCTCCTTCGCAAAAAGATTAGGAGATTAGAGAGGGCAACTGAGAGTTCAGTTTAGGGACATTAGAAAGCAATGGTTACCATACAGGTCTGCTACACCATTTTTAGCAAGGAAGAATTAGCGTGGAAGAAACCAACTAAAAAGTTAATGATTTTATTAGTATTAAATCTCCCTTTCAGAGGATTAATTTGAATTGCCTATATACATGTGTGTGTATATATACACACATATATATGTACAAACACACACACAAACATATATCCCATTTTCTTCTCCTTATTGATAGACTGATGTCAAGGTTAATGCAAGCAAAAGGTCTTGAGATTCTGCACAGCCATGACAAAGGCGATAACAGCTTTTAGGACTGAACTAAAGTTTCTACCAAAATACTCTTTACCCACTTTCTTCTGCTGCTTGCCAGCCATGGAGCCTTCTTCTGCACTATTACAATGACATGGGTAAAAACATGCACATTTAGAACAGTAAAAATTAACTCCCAGCATAATAAAAAAATTTTTTCAATGTCCCAAATTAGTGATTCTAAGAGTACATTTTACCTAAACATTTTACAAACATTTGTGTACTTAATGCTATCATGAATACATCATTTTACTTATCATTCCCATTTTACTGATTCAGAATAAAAGGACATAGGGAGCAATTTCAGATCACCTTGCAATTTCATGGAGGAGCCAGGGACACCATCAATCTTTGCCAAAAAATCCAGCCTCCCCCTCTATTACACAACATCCCCCACAAAGAAATAATAATCAATCCCCCCCCCCCATTTTGACAAGAGATTCTCTCCCTGTGTAGTACCAATTTTAGCATTCTATGCAGCAAAGATTTTCTCCTGCTCTTAAGAACGTTTAACATTTACCTGTCATTACAAAAGCAACAGTTTTTTGAAGGATTGGTACTGAGGCTCAGACTTGCTGACTGAATGCCACTTTGCACAGAAACAGAATTCTACTCAGGAACTCTTCTTTAATGAAATAGGTCAAGAGTAAGAACTTTATCTACTACTATAAAGTCCATCTTCTCAAAAGCTCAATTGAAAAATTAACTGTTTGCCAGTACTGATCCCCTAAAGAGTCTGACTTTGTTATGCTAATCCATGGTATTACGAATAATCAGAAAAGGAATTCATTAATGACTATGTGAATCAACTGCTTTTTGCCTCAAACATGAACACATCCCCTTGGTCAGAAATTACCTAACACATTGTGATTGAAGCTTATTTATTTACTCACAGATAACAAGCAACTGAGCAGCTTGTAGTGTACAGACCGAGGCTATGGAAAAGTACACTACAGTGCTCCTGCTCCAGGGACCTCTCAGCCAGAAATTCATTATATATGCCTATTTCTGCTTATTATTCAGACAAAAAACATTGAAGCCCCTCTGCGCCCTCAGTCCACAGACTAAAATTTAGCAAGAAAAGATTGCACATGCCTTATTTCAGGTGGCTTAATAAGAATTTTTAAAATAAGCATTTAAAAAACTAAAAATATCACCTTGTTTTGATAAGGTTAAAAGACATGTGCAAACATCTTACCTGCTACAAATATAAATTTTGTTATGCAATGAAAAAGCGGAACAGATGCATAGTCTCAATGACAGTAGTGCAACAGGCAGTTGCACAGGACCAGTATTTCCTTAGTAAGGAAAATTTTTCATTTTCACGATTTTTTTTAGTCGTAACTTGGAATGAAAATTCTGACATCGGAAATTTTCCATAGGATGGTCATATTAAAAGAAAAAAAAGCTCTATTTAAAAAACCCTTTACTCTGAATGAACTGACATGGATTTAAATGACCTGTTAGAGAATGTGTATGGTTGTATGTGCATGTATAAAGTTTCTTGTCCACCTTCGTGAGCCCAGACTCCCATCCTTTGTGGCAGCCTGCCAAACAAGCCAAGAACGCAGAGAAACTTGACTTTCTGGCACAATTCCAGGTTAGATGCTGGGGAGCTGAGAGCCGGGAAAAGCGGGTGAGCTGGCAGAAAACCAAGCACATTCCCATCAAAACTTTCATTGGAATAGACATATTTTCATGCAACGTGTTAGATTTTGGTGAACCGGCATTAGCTGAGAGAAAAATGTTCCACTGGAAAGTTTCCAACTTGTTCTAGCGCTGAGATCTCCTCGAAACTTGTACCTCGTATTTTTCATGCAACTGAAAAATAGATTTCTATTTCCCATTGTTTCAGGTACAGAGATACAATACAGTTCATTGTGCTACTGATTGTCTAAAATTATTTGCCCCGATGCTGTAAAAAGAAGTCTCATTTTACCATACTGCAGCAAGTGCTGATCTCATTCCTGCATGCTTTCTTCATGATTCCCCCTCACTGATGTCGTCCATCCAAATGGATCACAACAAGGAACGTCAGCAGATGAGGGGCTCACTGGTTAGGGATCTAGTTTTGACTCAGAGACAGATTTTAACCTCCATTGCTGGAACAAGACCTGTCTCATTTTCTGTACAAGTGCAATGGAGAAAACAGTACTTCCCCACCTTATAGTGTTACTAGAATTAATATATAAGGACAATAATAGACCTATAACATTTCTGAGATGTATAAAATGCAGTAACTTCAACTACTAGAGTGCAGAAATCTCTTAGACACAAAGTATTTAACATTATTTTGAGTCAAGATGTCAAAGCTGCGGCAGAAAACTGAGGGAGAAAAAGCCATAGGACTGGATGAGCAGTTAACTATATTGAATACATACAACTCCCCTCTCCATTTAAAGAATCTGCGAAATCAAATACTTGAAGACAGAAATGTATATGTGAACTTAATTTAGCCTACATGTTACAACACTCCTTTAATTATTGTATTTGCTTAAGTAAAAGTGCCAATTCCCTCCTCCCTCTTATTCTTCCTTGAAATCAAGAGCTGAAGGGTCTGGTGTGTCCATATGGTCTTCTGCAAGGTTTTCTTCCCAAATGTTTCCCTTTTCTTTCAAATACAATTTGAACTAATCTAATATACTCTCTTCTACAGATCTTGCTTCCCTGACATCCATAAGTCATTACAGACACCAAACAATTATTCCAACAGGCCTTTTTGCAGACTTGCGTTTATTTTGCCACTGCTCCAGGGTAGCTAGCTGAACATGAGAAAGTCTAAACACTCTGTGCATGAATTAATAGAATAAAACATGCTTGCAGCATAGTACCACTGAAAAACACTCAGCTCTGCTTTCACACACATCCAGAATTTTTTTTTCAATTCAATCATGTGTGTGTGAATACTTCACTGACCCTCCTTCAAAAATTCAGACTATTCAGCAGACAGGATTAGTACAGAAGTATCAAAATATTAGATCACACACACAATCAGATGTGGATCAAGTGTCCTTACAGCTAGGGACAGCCAGCCAGGAGGCACAAGGCTGCTTTATTAAAGAAGCTTCAAGAGTCCAGGAGGGTGCATGTGCTGCAGGAATTGGAAGCGATACTAGGATGCCACTATAACCAGTGAAGAAGAGAGTTAATATAGTGCTTACTAAATGCTTAATAATCAGGAAAAAGCATGACTGGAGCTAGCGAATTCCAAGGCTTTTCTTGGATATTTCTCTGAAGTCCAACTAATAGCTTACATGAAAGCAGCAGCTTACATTGACCAGTTCTGTTCTACTTCCTACATTTTGGTCTTCATAAACTTTTGCTTAACTAACTTTATGTGTCTACTATATTTGGGAGATGGCCACAGTTTGCACTACACCTGTATCTGGGCTAGTTCTATTACACTGCATAAACCATTTTAGCTACCCAATGAAGGAGAAGAGAGGTGGGCTATCGTGATGAATAGAAGTGGAAGAGCCATGAAAAGCCCTTAAGTAACACTTTCTTGTGGAAAGTGGTTCTTAAGAACTACTACCAGCCAAAGAACTGTATAAGCCCCAGCATAAACTACCAGCTGACTATAACTTCATGTTTTATCTTACATCTTTTTTCCCAGGTAGGCTTACATTGGAATTTGTACTGGGGAGAGATCTTTTGCACTGCATTTGTATGAAATACTGGTCTTTAAATAGGAATTTATTTTTCCATTAAAATAACTGATATCCATACTACTTTAGACATTCAGCAAACCACCTTTGCAATAGTATTTTATAGGGAGGTAAAACCAAGTACCTGGCATGTACTTTTAAGATGAAATTCTGAACTCTTTCCATTCAGACAAAATTGTTCTACAGAGCAGTTCACTGGGAAGACAACTGGGATCCCTGGGAGGATAAACAGTTTAAGGTGCTTTAAAACCTGAAGAGTATTGTTAGGGTTTAACATTTAATGAAATGTCAAGTGAAACACAGTAAAACTTATCTTATTCTGAGTTGCGTGTGTGAAACTTCTGAGCTTACTGCAAAGCTTGAACCAAACTGAGCTTTGTTGCTGATGGGGTGCTGCAAAACTGGACATGCTTAAGTTTTGAACCTGTCTCTCAGAACATTTATTCATGTTATGCCCCATTCAGGAAGTGATCTCGCTGGAAAATCTGAGCAAACAGTAGCACAGAACTTCCAGACTCTCAAAGAGCTAAAGAATGTTCTTTCCCCCCTCCTCGTCTTCTTTTAAATGAATTTAGTGCTTGTGAAAGGAATCAGACTGACAACCCTAAAGACTGAGGGTTACTGTGTATGCACAAGAACACAGCCATTTTGAGGGTACTGGCTTTGCACTGATGTGCCTTTCCCCTGAATTGCAAGTTTAACTTACCATCTTTGGCATTAGTAGGACCACACTCAAAACTAGTGCAGAGATAAAGCACAAATTTCTGATGCCTGAGGATAAATAATTATGGACTACTTATCATATACACTGTAGCTGCCTAAAAATTATGCACCGCAAGTCTGAAGCAGAATCCAAAACTCTGTGATAGGTGCCCGTGTTCCTTGTACAAACAGCAACTGAACAGCCCGGACTCTGGACAGAAAGCCACATAGAATTAGCCAATAAAGTACCAAATTAAAGAAAACGTCCAATACTGCCCTTTTTTAGGGCTCAGAAATAGATCTGCAAGTCCCATGGCTATGAGCTGCAATAGACATATATCTTCCAAGTCAGAGGCAAATGGAAAATATTTATCAGAGATTTAGCAAAATCATCAAGGGGACGAGTGGGAACCACAGCCTTCAACTTCACACAGCATCTGGCCTTTCTGACAAAGCCCACAAGGCACACACCAGTGCCCAAAGCAGCAGTGATCTTCATACCGTGGAAGTAGAAGGTGTCATGAAGTAACCCTTATATCAGGACACAGAAACAATTCTCAATTATTTTTCATCTGGGCTGCCAGCATAAGGTAAAAAGCTGCTTCTCTTCTTTTCTTGCAAGAATAAGTAAGACTATTGCAAAGTACGTCAAACTCATTTCAGCTGATATTCAAACCCAATTACCAAATTTATTAATGTGCTAATTCTTCATCTGAGCTTTTAAGTTCTCTGGTGTGAGAAATTCACTCATATGGGAAAAGAGATTGAGCAACCCATTCTCAACTCGGCTTTTCCCCAAATGAAGCACTAGCACAAATTCTTACTACTCGTACTGTAGCAGTATCCTTCAGTCACTATCTGTCCCAATTTTGAACAAGGGCACCAAACGAGCTAAAGGCAACATTAAGTATATCCCCATGGAATTGCTGTCCTGCTTTCTGCTACTAGCAATGAAATAAGTACTACTGCAATAACCAAATATCAGCTAATCTTGTGCTCTATGGAGTAGACTAAATCCCAATCCTAGATATATTACAGATAGTCTTAGGTAAGCCTATGGACACTCCAGTAGCTTGATGAGGCAGAAGTAATTCAGCTTCAGGTCTCCAATTTTGTTCTTGGAATTTTCATATCCTATTTGCAAGTGTAACTCACCTCCTTTGCAGAAGCGTGGAACCTCTTCCTCTCCAGCTCAATCTGGTGTCAGTACTTCTGGCCTGAGCAACCTCTTTCTTCAATAACTAACAAAATTGGCTACAGTAATAAGGATATTATCATCCCCATCATCATTCTCTGGAAATCTCAGTATACTCATATTAACCATGAAAGTCTTCTAAATCTCAAATGTGCTCATTTTTTTTATATTTTAAACTCTTACTCTTGCTTGTTCCAACTGCAGATTTCAAAAATACTCCTATCACTGCAAAAGAAACAGAATAATTGTTTGCAATTTGTAAAGAGCAAAGGTGGCCATGGGAGACTGTGGCAGAAGTGAAGGGAAAGCATTAAAGGAGAATGAAGGAATGCAAAACAAGAAGACTGAATGAGGGAAGGTCCAATTAAATTCAACTCATTTCCAATTAATTTTCAATACAAGAGTATGAAATGTCCCAAGTCTGCTAAAATTGATGGGAAATCTATCAAAGAAAGTATTTGCGTTGAATTAGCAGGCACGGATCAGGCCTGTTGACACATGTTGGTCAATACCTCAAAACACAAAACCATGTTACCTGAGCTGAATTCTGCTGCCTCTGCTTAACAATAGGGTTTTTCTTACATTTCCCTAAAAGTCGCAAGAGCTGACTTCAGATTTATCTCTGTAGTGAATTTGTGTTCTTTATAAAAATGTTGACTTAGGAATTTTTATGCCCATCTGTAGCAAATTTAAATGTTCAAGTAACAGGAAAGCTCATCAATAGTATTGTGAGCAAAACTGTTCCAGCACATTTAATTATTCTCTATAGACAGACTGTCTCATATTTTTAAAGTTTATATACACACACACATTCAGAGGAAACTTACTGTACTATGCTTGATTTTTATTCACTATGCCTGTTTTCCATGCTATCACTGACAATTTTCAATGTACACATTTGCTCTGAAAGCTCTGGATATTATCATCATATTCTCTCATGCCTTTGGGTGAGACTGACTCACTCCCATCCCTTTTGTTGCTGTGAAGTAAACAGTAGCTGCAAAGCTGTCAGTGAACTGGGTTTCTTTTTCTCCTGTATGCATTTAATCCTTTTATCTATATACCAAAGACTGTTTGTTCTAGCATTCAACTCATATCCACAATTTACAATGGTTCTTGATAAATTTAGCAGAAATTTATACCCAGATTTGGTGTTCTTTTCGTTTTCATTAAGCCAGGTAAAGAACAAAATAACACAAGTTGACTAAATTTAACCCAACAATTCTGAAAAATCGCTCAAAAGGAAAAGTTTCAGAAAAGCAAGCTTTCTGTGGAGGCTCCCATCCCCAAGCACACACAGGTAATGCTCCTTTCTGTGTCTCATTAAGGCAAGAACTCCTAAAATTGAACTTCACCCACACCAATCAAAATGCCACTCAACTGCTGATTGAAATATCCTTCATTCAAATCAGAGTGAGTGCTTTTAATGGCTACCCAAATTGATGTCAAATTAAATAAGAAACAAAATGCAAATAAACTGGTATTCCTAGCTACTGATACACTATAAATATTTATGAGAAAAAAAAAGATGCTGTAATTTCAAGTGATACCACAGGCCTATTTTGTACAAACAGTTAAAACAGTTATACATGCAATACTGTACTTTGCAATTTTTTTCCATTTCACATCACCATAATCACCTAATAAATATTTAAATGGACCCATTTGCTGTAACTATAAAAGAACCGTGTAAACTTGTTGTCATCTAGACACATAAGCCGCAGTGGAGTCAATGAAATTCAACAGTCACTTAATATTGCAAGCCACAAGCTACCTTAAACCTGCCAGCAACTGTCTGCCAGGAAGCTACTGTAGCACCACGGCTACCTCCTCCAACCCAGGACACGAGATTCATTATGAATGCTAGCATTGCTACTCTAATTAGGCCTGGGAGAGGTTTAACAACCATGCTACAGTCTTGCTGCTGACAAATATAAAAATAAAGCCTTGTTCAAATTAGCAATGTGAAGTGAGAAGGCCTAGAAGCAGCAACTGTCTGACCAGTAGTGAAACAGTTCTAATCTATAGTGAGGTTATTTTGCTTCATAAACTGCTAGTATGTTACCTGCAGGAGGTCTCCCTGTAAAATGAATTATAGTAAGCTATATGTGATAATTAACCGTGCATTAGCAAATATCTTGAAACAGGGGGGCTCTGTTTTCTCTGTATTTTGACTAATAAAAGCATGAATTTGTTCAACAAATGATCATTTAGGTTGTGGAATGCTAAGCATATTGGAAGAACACAGTAAGCAATAGAATATTGTAGGTGGACTAACAGTTTCCTTACAAAAACAGGCTGTTTAATAGGCTGGCTCCATACTACGTTATTCACAGTACTAAAAACCACAGTGTTGGGAAGACAAATACAATATACATTTAAAATAATATAAACCTTGTACTCCTATTTACTTTTAAAATGCCATGGATGTGACAATAAAAAAATCCATAAGCAAACGTTTCTTTCAGAAAGACAAAATCCCAAATGACTCTTTCCAGAATGGAAGCAGATAGTGAAGCAATGGCTGTGATCATCTTCTCTAGAAGGTAAAAAAGGTAGCCAGGTTTAAAATAGTCTGTATCATATCAACGTGAAGCAAGGCAAAAAATCATATTAATTTCTTATGTATACTTCATATCACAAAAAGTGGTACCATAATTTATTTGAGCTTTATTTACGTCTTATGAAAATATTTAACCATAATGCTTTACTGAACTGTACCAGTCATTTTCTCAGCCACAAATCAGGGGTCAGAGCTACTTAGCACACACAGGCCGAGAATCTGGGCCTCTTTATTCGTATTGGATGGTCTGGAGCTCAAGCTTCCAAACATCACAAGCTGCAATGCTTCTTACATACAAGCAATCATCAGCTTTAACCAGACTGTCTGTAGTAATGACTAGTTGTAGTATTTGACCTTATCATGGGAAAATATACAGCTCCAGTGTTACAGGGAGGAACTGTGAGTAAAGAGAAATAAATGAACAATGATGATTTTTAATTCCTAAATATCAGCATTTGAAAGTCTACCAAAAACTTCAAAATCCTTAAAACATCAGAAGTACTCTCTAAGTAAAATAAGGCCAAGATCAGAACACCCCTCAGATGTAATCTCCATTCCCTCCCACCCACCAGATCGCTCATCTGTCCTGTTACAAATAGCACATCCAAGGTACCAGATCTTTCACTTCAACATGCTGGCTCTGTTTCAGTTGAAGTATTGGTTTCCGAGGCAGGGGGTTATCAGCAAGATGCCAAAATCATGAACATGGAACAGATTCAGTCTTAGACTAAGTAGTAAACAATATTGAGAAAGGTGGTATGTGGAGAAAACTGAAAGGGTGTGACCCTAGCATCCTGAGATACACAGCAAAGAGCAAGAATGCTTCTCATTAGTTCCTTGTGGCCTTCTTTTTGATTCAATCAAAGGAGGTTGAAATATGTGGATTGGAAAGTTTCAGCCCTTCTACAAAACAGCTGTTATTTGCATTTCATCCGCTTCTCCCCAATCCCATCTCAGACTTCTCAGTCCTAATCCTCAAGAGAGATCTACAAAGTATCTTTATAATTTCATCCTGTAAACTAAAATTCATAGCTTTATTATATACTAAAAATCATGGACTGCACAGAAATGTTGATTTCATAGCACATTACAGTTTTCCCCACAACTCACCCCTGCTAGTTGCTCAGTGTTAACTAAGTAGTTGCCTGCCTCTCTTGATCTGACTCACAGGAACTACCAATTGTATTACTTCTTTCCAGTGTCAACACCTCCGTCTACTACAAAGCTGCCAGTCATTCTTCACTTATAGACTGTTTATCTCATTAACATCATTAAAGTAAACTCAGAACACACATTGCCAATCCTCTGTTATCTTGAAAATTGTCATTTCAGTTTCAAATGTAACAAAGGTATTTATAACTGAAGACTTGTCTGTCTTATATCTTCTGCTCCAACTGTACCCTGTTGGTCTAATCAAACATACTACCTCTTCCTCCAAAACGCACTGCGCTACTGTTAAAGACAGGGATATAGATTTGGAGCCACAACGGACTTTATTACATTACATCACAGGGAGAGGACAAGAGCAGAAAGGAATGTGGATGGCATTTCGCCTGCAAACTATCCACTTTCCCCACGTGACCAAGACACGTCTGCTCTCTCCATTTTCCATGTGCTGCTTTCCCCTTCCTCCCAGTATCAAAGTCACATTTCCCACGCTGTTGCAGATGCTTTTGTACAACTAACCCATTGTCTTACATTCGTAACTATTCCTCCTAAGACACTTCCATATTGCCCGATGCTGAATTTACAATACATTACAGAAATACTGGTTTTTGGCAGCCAGCATGCATATATACACATACATATTAAAGTTTCATATATATATTATATATATATATACACACATACACACACACATTTATATATAAAACCTTTTTTATAGTTATTGTCGAATTATGAAAGACAGGTCAACAATATTGTTATTAAGACAGTATATAGAAAGAAAATATGCATCTTACAGAAAAATTATATAGACACACACACATAATACTAAAGCTATTAAAGATGAGTGGTTGGCACATTCTTTGAAGGCCCTTTTCAAAAGGCTACAGGCTATTTCTTGCACTTACTCTACAGAAAGAAGATCAAAAAGTATAAATAACTTGCAGAAGAACTTTGGTCGTGCTATCATTACATTCCTCCAGCGAGTACACATTTTTTGTCTTAAATTCATAAGTGGCAATCAGCTATCATTACATTCCTCCAGCGAGTACACATTTTTTGTCTTAAATTCATAAGTGGCAATCAGCTTGAAAAACAGGGACAAGTCTGAGATTCTACTTTTCCCTTCATCTCCATCATAAACATGTTTGATTTATGCCAAGAGCCATTTAAGCATATAATTTTATTTTTCTATGGTTCTCTCCCTCAACATGATTGTTCTCTACAGCTGAAGGCATCAGATAATTTTAACCATAATACATTGACAGTGACGATATGTATTCATAGTATTGCAGTTAGTAAAGTTTAAAATCCCAGTGATGATTCTAAAATTTAGTTTTTAAAAACAAACAAACAGAAGCCTAGAAATTGTTTTTTATCATTTATGCACTAAACTTTAGTTTTGCTAAGGTATATGAGACCTTTGAAAGCACTATACCGTATGTTCTCAATCGAATTATATTTATAGGCTTTCAGACGGAGAGTAAGATTGCCCCCTTTTGGAATTTTCAAGCCTAACAGTCAAAATAAAGAATTAGGTATAAAGCATTCCTATATCCCTACTCAAGATATGCATCTCATCAGGGATTGTGTGTGTTTCATACAGTTGTATTCTACTGTTATTTTGTATGTGGCTTCACATTCCTTACTGAAGTAATAGACATGAAAAAATTCAATTGCTCTTGCCAGCAACCACAAAGACCCAAAGTCTAAAGTCAGCTAAAGGTAAACACACAGAACCCTCCAAGGAATGCAGTTGTAAAAATGGAGCATATGACTTAGTTCTCCCCTGCTCTGTTCTGTAGGACAATTATATTGAAAAGTCATTTCAGAGATAGTAATCTATAAATTACATTCTACCATAAAGTAGCATTCTCTGATAAGATTCAGGAAAAAAAACTATTTTAACTAAGAGCTGAAACAATTGAAATTCTGAAAAGATTCAGGACAATTCTTTTGGTTCCAGATTTAATTTTATAGTAAAAACACCCTTGGTATACTTTTTTTTTTTTTTTGACTCAGCAGCTTAACACAAGAATGATGGTCTTTGAGACTGTAATTTCATTAAATATATTAGATCTTTACTGAGATGTTCACAACCACAGTGAAAAAACACACAGAGTAACTAGCAGTCTAGAAATCAGTATTTTCATGAGAAGCTTATTTTTATTATTACAGTGCCGTAATGCCAAAAATACCAATAATATTCTTTTGTTAATGAAAGCAATGCAATTTAGGCCTTGTTAAGCAGTTAGATTAGAAATACTTTTACTATAAAGCATCACTGGTCTGTTGATTGACCCTTATCTCCTCGTGACATCTAATTTTAGAAAGCTAATCTTTGCTAACTGCATTATACAGCACATTCTATTTTTGTTTCAAAACTGCAGGCATAATCTGAACTCATTTCAATTCAGCATTTGTTCCACATAACTCAGGCACTGTGGCTCTAGATCAGTGTTTCTTACTCATCTGAGTGTGTCTGGAATCATAAGCCCCGTACTGTGCCTGATGTCCTGAGGTAGGGTGATATGAACTCCCCCAGTCTCCAAGATATAATACCTTTCCAGAAGAAAGTATTGGCACAGTCAAAGCTGTAAAACTCAGTGATACCTTGCCATAAAGGCAGCAGTCAATAAATCAGTGTATGTTTTGCCTTTGATAACACAAGCTGCATGCAGTAGAACTGCTAGTTCAAATGCGGTCATCTCCCACACAGGTGCATCCACCAGAAACGATGCACCAGAAAATACTTTCTCAAGACCAGAGATGCACACACAGCAAGAAGTGGAGGTGCAGGCTGCACCTTCCATTTTGCTGTTACCTATATATTCATTTGGAAAAGGGGATATGGCTCTACCTCCAGCCAGCATTCTCCTCAAGTGATTTGTTCCCCATGCTCTTGTGGAAGACAAGGATTGAATTTAGTATGCAAAGGCTATAATCACATTTTGCCTCTGTATAGACTAAAATAGTGGTAGTGTTGCCCTGTGCTTCCCATATCTGTCAGTCCAAACAAAAAGGCAGTCACATAGCTTAATTAGGCTACTCCTTAAAACAAACGCTCACTGACCTGACCATGATTATGCAATCAAGAATCAGCTGTACTATAAAAAAACCCAGAAGTTCTTACAGCTGTAAAGAAACAGTAGAGCCTGTAGATGCATTTTAATAGCAGTATTGTTTGTAATGTAGGTAAAATGAATGGAATCAAAGTTACTTGCCTTTAGATTTTATTCCCAGCTGCATAGTTGTGCAACTCCCATCCTCTCACAGATGGCACTGAATCTCCTGCTATCGCTCTCCACCCTGCTGCTGTCTCAAGACCAAGGAAGTAATCTCACTAAACAAAGGCTTGTTTTCTTTGTTGACATTCTTCTTCCCCAGTTTGTTCTCACCAGCCTCTCCTCCATCCTTATAGGCACACTTTTATAAGGCTCAGGTGGACAAACTCTTAAGCCTGTCCAGGTTTTCCTTTTAGCTGTATTAAAAAAGGCTAACCTCAGCAAGCCTAAGTGTGCAAACATTTAGGCAAGTGTGTAAGAGTAAGCTCATGAACAGTCTCAGTTTTATCACTGTTTTCAAGACTGGAATAATAATTATTTTGAGTGCTTCACAGAAAGGATACTTTCAAAGCTATTATTAGTGAATCCTACTCATTTTAATAGGAACCTGTTACCTCAAAATTAGTAAAAAGTTTAATCCAAGAGTGTATTAATATGTCTTCAACTGGAGTTAACTTCTCAAATAGTTTGACAGCCATTCTACAGGAGGAAACATGGAAAGATTCCCAAATGGAGACAGACTGATAGCCTGGCATAAAACAGTTAGAAATCAGAAATCAGAGAGCATCAGTGAGAGCTACATCTATGTATCTCATCATAACTGAAATAAGACTTCTGTTCAAGCAGACTAAGAGCAGACAGTCAATAAACCACACCAAACCCACATGAAAACACAGAATTCAAGCTGTGCAATTCTGCTGAAGAACTCCTTGCCTACAGCTCAGTATTCATATTAAATAACCACACCATACATCTGTTCCAGCCTCAGACTCCAAGGAATGTAGCAGTTGCTTTTCCATCTTAATACAATCACAATTACATCACCAAAGGCCGTTGTCTTCCAATAATTTAAGTATGGTTTAGTCAACTAAACTCAGACTATGTAGTCATACAGGTTTACGTATTACATACATTTATTTATATAAATAGCATGCTTGAGCATCAGCAATGATCTTATACTATGAGCACAATACCATGGGAACAGCATACTTTCGCATATTATGAAAAACATCGTTGTGCCAATGGACTTCAATGCAAGTGTATCAGGAACAGAGAAACACGGCACATCACTATTTTTAAATACTGAAATAGACATTATTAACTTTTCTTTCCTACGGTTAATACTGTAGTATTCTCAGTCTCTTAGATATCAAACTTTAATGAAAGTGATCATTATCATTTACGCATGCTTTATCTTTCCTTTACAGTAAATAATCGCCAAACTACAGATTAAATACTGCAAGTTTCACTTAACCTTTACTGAGTCCAGAACCCCATATGATATCCAACTATAATGCTTGTATAGGTTGCCCATGAGCTCCAGTTCAAGCTTAGGACACCAACCATTCCCATCAGCCCTAATCCTGGGCCACCAACAGGCTCCTCAGCAATAAACTGTATCTGACTTCTCTGCTTTAGTTGCAGCTTTCGCCTTTATTTACAATGACACATACACTCCAATTCTATTTTAATTTGGGACACATTACCCTGAACAGAACTAGGCCTTGCAGCGAGCTTAATCTGGAACCTGAGCTGTGGGTAACTTGCCAAAAATCAAGCTTCAGGAGAAAGACTCTGAAAAGCCAAATCTCCCGACACTCAGTCTCTGTACAGCCAGAAAGCCTCACTACCATTCTGAGGAAAGAACAAATGCCAATATAATAGAGCTAATACAAATTCCACAGAACTCAGTGAAGGCAGTCTATCCTCTAAGGGCAGATATTTTCTATCAAAGGAACTGTACTGGGCTGCTGCATTACAGACAGGCAACTCACCTGCCTGTTTACATGTCACACCTACTCACAAACAACATACAGTTTTTCACATACCAGCTCTCCCTTTTTAATTATGTCCAGTCTCTGGGATTTTGCCACAAGCACTTCAACAATGCTGATTAGCATTGAAAAACATCATGAGCTAGTACAGAATGATCTTGTTCCACTGATTTCAGTGTTGCTATACCAATTTAGACAAATACTAAATCCATAGTTTTTAATCTCCTAAATTAGGAAAGCTAAATTGATGCTGAAGGAGCATTAATGCTGACTTGTTTTTAAACTCACATTTTTATTTAGTGTTCAAGTCATGTGTTCATATAGCTCTTTCTTCCAATACTTCTTTAATATGGAAGAAACCTACCTCACTAAGCTTTTGTCTTAACTTGAGATTTTAGATTCTTAAATGAACAAATCTAGCCATTGGTATTTTTTGCCATGCAAGTATTGAAAGTTGCAGAGGAACTTTTCTCATTTTAAAATGTGACAGCTGCAGAAGTACCCAAAATAAATTGTCCTACTGAGATCTCTCTTGGGCTGCTTAGAATACTTTTCAGACAAAACTGAATCTTCTGCAGATAAAGTTATCAGGCACAGTCCATCCGTAAGACCTGCATTTCTGCAGTATGAACAGCATCTGAATAGCAGTATTTGCAAGTCAAAAAGGTGGCATAAAGAAAAATCTTCACAGAAGCCACAGCTGCACAGGCAGTGATTGTGAAGTTTAAGCCAAAAGACTCCAATTTAACTTCCCATGCAAGTGTGCAATGAGCACAGAAGATGAGGTACAGGGGCTGGAACAACCTGTCAGGGCCAGATAACTGGGAAGGGGCAAATCCATTTTAGCTGATGGTCATGTTAAACAACTGCAAGTTACATGGCATGCTGAGCTAGTAGGAGTTGAACAGACAGCATTTTCCCCCAAATATGCTTTTCCAGTTAATTTGTTCCAAAAAATAAAAAAGAGATTGTGTGCTTTATTTAGAAAAAAAATTACACAAACATTTGCACATCATACAATTATAGAATGAATTAGGTTGGAAGGGACTGCTGGAGACCAATATAATCCAACCCACAAAGGAATGAATATTTCTGTACTTTCGAGATATACATGAATAATACAGCTACATTCTGACAGTAAATCTGAAGGAAAGGTGGGAATTTAATCCTTAAGATATTTTTGTTAACCATAATTCAGGCAATGCAGTAGTTATCAAAAAAATTAAATGCATCTAAACAAAGTATCATGAAGTTGGAAGTCCCCTGGGACACAGCAGCTGTGCAGTTTTTCTCATTTTCTATCAAGCCAAACTGAGCAATTTTGAAACTCTAGAAGTATCAATAATTTAAATTAACAGGCTCTGTAAAAAGAAAAATTTGTCTTCAGCTTTTTTTTTCAGTTGCATTCATAGAGTAAAATTCACCATCACATAAAAAACACTGAGTGATTCCTCTGCAACAGGATGAACTGCAGTGTAACTTTCCAGACTGTTTGCCCAAGTTGCCTCAGGCCCTATATAGTTCCGTTGAAGAAAAGTCAGAGCTTAAGTTGAATTACGCCCTTGCTGCTTTCAAAATACTTAAAACAGTTACTTAGACTGTAGCCAGTGTGTCATGCATTCCAATTTAGAATGTAAGAATGTATTTAGTGCCATGGTAAGACTTTTTACCTAGTTTTCCTTTCAGTGCCATAGAGTTAATCATAAGGAAGGAATGCACACTCCAATCATGCTAATTAGCTTACTAAATATGATGAAGGAGATCACTTTAATGTGTCCTGAAGGATGCTTGAAAGCAGTTTTATGAAAAGAAACTTTTTTTCCTTAGCTGACACACTCACTGGACCAAAAGGCTGTCATTAAGTAA
The DNA here is from genome assembly GCF_036370855.1 of Dromaius novaehollandiae. Classification (NCBI taxonomy): domain Eukaryota; kingdom Metazoa; phylum Chordata; class Aves; order Casuariiformes; family Dromaiidae; genus Dromaius; species Dromaius novaehollandiae. Next base: position 11,545,558 of record NC_088115.1, on the reverse strand, counting down.
TCTGTAGTTATCTTGATATCTACATATATAGAAGAGGAATACCACAGCAAAACATACAGTCTATATGTAATAACCACAATTTTTATTTTGTAGTCACTGAAAAATGCCACACAGGCATAAGGATAGGAACAGGAGAAAGCTTGCTCAGTCTCTCAGAAAACTTAAATACGAACTATTTTGTAGGGCATAACATTTTTTATGTATAAAGAGCATGAATCCAGTGCTCTGGATCTGCCTGCCCCAACTCTGTGCTTTTACTTTACCACTTATACCTTTGATGAAGGACATTAAGAAGCACAGCCAACTGCTCTCACATCTGTACTAGAGAACCACTTGTGCACCATGGTCTCCCAACTGCAAGAACATAACCTCTCTGTAACTGCAAGAACATAACCTCTCTGTAACTGGGCAAGTCTCCCACTAGAGTTTTTGGAAAGTTCACATGAAGCATGAAATACCTGTTCTGTGGCTGTAAGAGCAATTAAAAAAAAAAAAAACAACTAGTTCTCATTGTACCACAATCTACAAAATATACAGGAATTTAAGTACAGCATCATTTTACCAGTAAGCTGAAAACAACCAGGTGAAGGAATGAAAGGGGTAAGTTGCTGGAGAAACCAGTGACCAGCTGCTCATAGCCCAGATGAATCCAGAAAAGCATGTTTTTCTACAGCTAGGGTCTACAATATAATTATGCGCAAAGGAGCATAAACAAGTCTGCACTGAGCTTTACATAGCTCTAGCTAAACTATTTCTAACAGGTTTAAGCATAGTAAATTTTCCTTGGCAGAAGTTAATTATTATGCAAGCAGTGCCTGGCACACAGGTCATGAACTTGGCTAAGGATTCTTGGTCCTAATGCAATTCCAGTAACATTACAGTCATACAACTGAAGGCAGTCGTGTCTTTTTGGATGATCACAAATTTACAAAATTTTAAGTAAGGCAAGATTTTCAAGTGCCTACGAAATCCAGGTGTTTAACCTCTGACATACAGTCAGATGTAGCTAGCAGTCATAAGCCACATCCATTTTGTGCAGCACCTCTTTTGAGTGTCATTGCCCTCAAAGTAAGCTCACATCTGTCCTACTTCAGTGCAGCACAAATATACTACCTTAGGCCACAGAAGCATATTCTCTTCATGCTACCCTTTGGCCAACTTTTTTTCATCAAGACCACACAACTGATTACTTAACTCCTGGTCCCAGAGATAGCTTAGTCATCATTAGCCTTAGGACATCTAGTCTGTGCTGCAGTGTGCAATAAGAGTAAACTGTAAGCACCTAGGTTATTTTTTAAAAAGGAACATGAACACCTTAAAAGAAGCATTTATACATAAGCTTTTACACATAAGCTTTTTACATTGAATGCAGGTTTTTAACCACTTCTGGTACTGTATTAATAGCAATGTTTCCCAAAACCAAATCTAAAATCCTGAACAAAATCTAATTAAAACCAAGCTCCAGACACCCACTTATACCCTTTGATAGTCTTATTTTGATCCTGATTTTCAATGACGTAGGAGATCTTTGTATTCAAAAGGCTGAAAATTCTTGCCTTACAAAAGCATGCTCTTGTGCACTGCCTTTTCTCAGAATTAAACATGCTCTGAAAGGAAATGACAAGTAATATTTTTCAGTGATAAACTCAGAATGAATCTTTGATCAGTTTTTACTGTTTGACAGCTCTGAATATAACAGAGCACTCAAATATTGGATAATTATTTAATACTAGAGAAACATTTTTTCTCCTTTTCCTCTTGAGAGTTATTATGCCAGGCATAGTAACATTTCCAGTTTTTAAATCATGTTTTTATATGATAATGCATTTTAGGTGATCCTAAGTATCAATGGCATCTACTAAACACTCATCCTGAATCTCCTATTATATATACACTTCAATCCTTTATTCCATAGGTTTCAGTCTAAAACAAAAAAAAAAAAACTTTGAGTTTTACCCCTTCCTCCTCATTTTCTCTCCCTACCTGTAAGGCTATTTCAGGAAGCCAGTGTATCCTCTTTAAGAATGATATGCACAAGCATACATCCTAAATCTTAAAACACCAATAACATTTTTGAAAATATACTGAGATTTTTCCCTTGGTTTCTTTCTATTGTTCTGTTCATGATGCATTAACTTTTTAGCTGCTTCTTTAGGTCAAGAAAAAAATTCTTCATGCTTACCATGGTTCAGAAATTGTTAGAATTTGTTCTCATCTTTGCAGCCTTTTGATACAGATTCTTCCCATTCTGTTACGAAGCTCCTCATTATGGCTTGAGGCCTTCACATAGACAAAGTCTAATTCAGTTAGTATACTAAGGGCTTGGGAAGGAGGTTGGCCAGATATCCCCACCTACTGCTACCATCAGGTTTCCACTGCCAGTTCTTCAGTACTGGTTACATTGGAGTTTACAAACAGGTAAAGCCTTATGAACAAACTACGCTCTTTGATCTCCTTGTACCAAGGAACTGTGAAAGACACCATATGCAACCCAGCATCACTGCTTAGCAGTTTGCTGCAACAGGAACAGACTTGCCTGTAGGAATCTTTGCTTGCTTATTTGTACAGAGGGAAAAAGTTCTCTCCATCAGAAGCAAACCTATTATGGAACCTGACTGAAAGATGTCAGACCGGGCTGACATAGTGCAACACAGAATCTGAGAATTCTTAACACAATTATTCTCTAATATTTGAAAAGACTCTTAAGTGTAGGAGAAATTGCTTACTGTGTGGTTCAGTAATCACATATTTCCTCCAGAATTAGAACCTGTTGATTAAATCCCCAAGCCATTTGATTTTTCTCTAAAGCAATTCTTATACTCCTTGATTTTTCTTCAAGCAGCTAAAGTAACGTGCAGAAACAACAGTAGGCTGGAGAATATTTCATCCAACTTATTAGTGAGTTTCCACAGTGCTTTATTCAAAGTTGCAGATTACAGAAGGTACACTACTGAGGTCAAATATATCCAGATACGGAAGACTGGTTATAAAAGATGAAATAATAGAAGGGTTAAAAGCAGTGTCTTCAATACAAAGCTTTCCTGTACCTGTTAAACATCAACTCAACTACTTGTCTTCGTTTAATTTCCTACAATGTATTCTCAGTACCAGTCTAAGAGGGAATCTACCACTGTTTAAAAGATCATTTAATCATCCAGGTCATTTGATCAGCAAATGAGAACTGCAAAGCTGAAATTCTGTGCAAGGGAAGAGATGCATGCTTTGTTATTATGAGGTACTCTGCACAAAAATGTCTGTTTTAAGAAGTATATTCTCTACTTGTGTAGGAATTGTGCTAAAATCAATTTGTTAATAAATGCTAGCTGAATATTAGGCCTAATATGTGGCAACTCATTTGAAACATGTCAAGTTTCTCCACAGGCTTGGGAATACATCAGCTTAAAAGGGGAAAAAGGCTATTCTGTGCTGTTAACCACTAGAAAAATCAGCTGATCGTGCTTAATTCCTATAGCTCTTTAAGGCACAGACCTTAGAACAAAACTTCTTTATACTATCCTGAAAACCTGACAAAATTTGTAGGGTTACAACAGTTATATCCACAAGTGTGAAGTCACTTTGTTAACAGACCTGCTTGCTTTGCATGTCTCTTCAAGGACTGCATTCAGATATTAGGAAGAGGACTAGTTCCTTTCCAAACAGTAGATTCTTTTGGGCTCAATTCACATTGGGTATGAAAGCTCTGACTAAGACTAAGGCTACAAGCTACCTGGTCAGAATCTACGCAGGTTTCAGCCTATTCTCCCTGATTCAGTCACCCTGTTTCAGAAGAACTGCAGTGTAACATTACAGGAGTACAGAAGCTTCTTGATAGTCAGTCCCTTAACAACTAGGGGTTTTTTTTAATTTAAAATAGTTTTTTATTTCAAAACAACATTTTGAGACCAAAGTCAAACATTTCCGCTTAATTTTTGAACTAAGCTATACAGCAGTTCATGAATTCACAAATGGTTTCCAGTTCGTAAAAGGTTATTCAAGTGAAATAATAAAATTAAAATTTAGTTCCATTTCAGAGAAAATAAATTCGTAATCAGCATTTTCTGCTTTTTCTTTTTCTTCTCATCTTTGGCCAGCCAGACATCAAAGCAGTCCTGGGTAGCACTGAGCCACCCAAGAACTGGCTGCTGAAACTGTAAGAATGTTCCACCAAGTTTAGTGAAAGCACAGTCATTTATGCCAGAAGTGTACACAAACACATATTTAGAAATATATTTATCTTGGGAATTGAAGTGATCTCATAGATCCTTAATCCTCTTAAAGCAGTGTTCAGGAAACTTGAATACTTTATACAATGAATAGAATATGAATAAGAATGAATATGAAAATAAAATATGAATAGATTTATGTTTTTATTTATTAATAAGTAATAAGATATTTTCATCTTTTTAAAGAGACTGAAACCTAGATCTCCCTCATTTGAGGGAGCCATTGTATTCCAGAAGCACAACTTCACCTAAAAACTGAGAAGCTATTAGTTTTAGGTTCTCACACAAGCTGATTTTCCTCCAAGATATTCCACAAAGCTCTTTAGTGCAGACATCTAATCTGTTATTTTCTTACCACGGAAGATCTGTAATTCTCCCTGAATTACATGATTGCTTCAGATTGCCATCTATCTAAAACAAAAATAATGAATAAAATCTAAAATAATGATGAAAAAGAAATAATTGATAGTTTCAGTTCAATCTGTAAGAAGCAAAGCTTTGAAGATTCTAAAGCATTGGCACAGCTGTATTTACCCTGTACACAGACCATTAGAAGAGGGGGTAAACATGCACCCACACCTAGCACATCCAGGAGTACTTTTGTTCTTTAATTAATACTAGAGGCATGGAAGCAGCATTCATATACAAGGGAAACAGTGAGGAAAGAGGGAAAGAAAGGTTTTAAACTTGATACACGGATTCTGTTCAATTGTGAATTTAACCCCATCTGACTAACATTACTGATGTTTTCCTTTTTGATAAATGTAGTTCAAAAGACTGCTTTTGTAAGGAAGGCTATTTAAAACTAGACTATACAAGTCATACATGTTAGTAATTCCCCACTTCATTACCCTAAGAGAGGAAGGTACGCTCCACATTAATAAACACTATTTGGTGTTAACCATAAGCTCAACAATAAACACAGCTGTTTTAAAAGTCATCTTACACACGATTCCCAGCTTAACTGAACACATTGGTTTGTTCTACCCAAGCACACTGAAGACAATTTGGAGCTGACAATACTTTTATCAGTGAGCTAACAACTCTGTAAAAGTCCATTTAATAGAGATGATGGACAAAGATTAACACAATTTTGTATAGAGGATTTTTTGATCATAACTAATGTTTTAACCTCTCCATAAATTGCAGGTTTGTTACCTGTTTTGTTTGAAGTCTTTGTGGGAAGACTGAATTTTCATCTTAAAACCAAAAGAGTAGTACTGAAGTACTACTCTATAGTTTTGTACTCTACTACTATAGTACTGAAGCTTTGTTTTTAGGGGAAATCATTCTAGTCAGCTCTGTTAAAGGGAGAATTCCCTATCTTTGTTCAAATTGGCTGAATAAGAAATTCTTAACTTACTTTAAAAATGCAGAAAATACTTGTAAGCTCCCCCAATATTTACAGCTTTTTGTACTAACATCATGCCCCTAACTCTATACTACAGAAGCTCTATGAACAATAAAGGCAAGAAGTGCAAGAGCTCTTCTGAAGATCACCAGTAAGGTTTTTATCTCCAATCAGCAACATTTCCATAAAGATGCAGTTTGTACTAAGCTTGGTACATGTTATGATAGAAGGTTAGCCAGCCATTCACAGAATTTTAATACCAGTCTCTTAATAAGTTTTTTGGAAATTCTTTATTCTGTTCTTAACAGAGTTTAGTCATCTTTAAAAAAAAGTATCACTTTATCTGACGTATGCTGATAAACTGACAAGGATGGCATGTTACTTATAAAACAGCCAACTGAATTGTAATATAAACATGCAGGGCAAGGTTTATCAGAAGGGACAGTTTCCAGTTATATGAATCACTATTTACCTAAAGCCTCTGACACAACAGCCAAATCAAACTCCCCTAAAAAAGATGTACTCCTGCTAAATTATGCCACCTTTTTCACTTTAAAAAGTTATCTTCATCAGCTTAGGAAGCATGCAAAAAAAAATCTAACCAGTGCCCCAGTTGCCTACAATACAAGAAGTAGAAGTGCTGTGCTACTGTAACAGCCACACAAGCTTTGAATTCATTGCTAACTAGTATTGCTTGGAAAACATACACTGAGAAATCATTGCAGCATTTCCCCTCTCCCCCCCCCCCAGCAATTTTCTAAAAGTCCAAATTATTTTTTCTAATCCATTTGTCATGACAGTCTTGGAGCTTGGTAGCATGATAGAGTTCCTTAATTTCCCATTGGCTGGAGTTCATTAGTCCCCTTCAGAACTGATCCCATAAAATATCTGGTAACAAAAAAGGTACTTATTCTTTAGCTATCAGAAGAAAGCATTCACCTTTTTGCCTCCTACCCCTTTTTCTGAGAATCAAGCTAGACAAACTGTTCATAAAACCAGTTTGTCTCTGATGTGTCATAAATCACTGTGCATATTCATCCCAGGTCACCAGTTTTAACACTGGGTTTGCTCATGTGTAAATGCAGGTAAGTTATTGATATTAACATACTCAAAGATGGCAATTGCAGACAACAGTAGAAATAACTAATTCCATGAATAGAAATAATGAACACCTCATCTTAATTAAATTTATACAAAGTGTCCACTAAAAAAATATATCGGCCACATCAAAATACCAGTATATACTTGGAAAGCAAGAGAACCTTCTACTTTATATTTGATATTCCATTCTTTATATGAAATACTCCACCTATTTAGAACAAAAAAGAAACAATCTGCCTATGCTTCGTATCATTCAAGGAAAGACAACTTTCAGTCTTCAAAAGCAAACTTGTGCCCAGAAAGACATATGTCAATCTGCTAATCAGACATGACAAATTAACTGTGTAAGAAATTATTCAAAAATACTTACGTGTAGTGGCTTCAGCTTGTTTTCTCCCCTCTCATCAGATTACTGTGGTTTTCACTTCTGCTCTCATTCAAGCCTGAGCTGAAACAAGCTGTTGACAGAGATGCATTTCCTCAGGGCTGCTTTGTCTGCAATTCCCCAGATGAACACTGTTCCAATAATTTATATCACTATTGGAGTTCTGTTGCTCCCCTAACATATGCAATCCATTGGCTCTGTTATCTCCCACTTGCTGCGCTTCTGAGGAAAAGAAACAATAGATGAGAAACTGACAACTGATAGCTTCCAACTACTCAAGGAAAAGCAACCTGAGACCACGGAGTAACACATTAGACTGTAATGATATAGTATAGCATATCATCTGTCCTCCAGTGGCATTTTGAACCTCAAGAAAAAACTATAAAATATTGCTAAGCAGCTTGTGAGGGCACACGAAAACCAAAGAAGAATTTTTAAGCAATTACATGAATATCATGGCATTCAAAACATATTCCTTTAAAAGGATACTTTGTCTTAAAAGACAAAATCCTCAATTTTTCCTTACCAGGAAGACAAAGGCTGAGATAATCCTGACAGATATTGTGTCCCACTTCAATAGGTGAAATTGCACACAATTATGTTACATAAGGACCAGCAGTGTAACTACTTAAATAGTCTTTAATAGTCTTCTGTGTAGGAAAAAGGAAGTAATTCTAATATGCTGATGAAGGGCCATATTTTTAAACAGAGGTTCCTAAGTTGATTTTAGTGCATAAGATCACTTAATTACAGTAATTTCTGAGGTGAAACAAGTGAACAGATGAATTGTAACATGAACCTACAAGTCAAGCTTCCCATCAGAAGAGGCAGTCTCCACAAGATTGAGTTATATGAATCATTATCGATTCCCACAAGCCTACTAATTTGTACAGTGGTGAATTTCATCCTGTGTAAAAGAGTTCATAGAAATTTTATCAGAGAGCTATGGTTAAGAAAGTACTCCCATTTGAATTGAGAGTTCAGATAAGAATTTAAATCCCCACTAAAAAATAATCAAAGCACCAACACCTATTAACCACAGAAACTGCCAGAAGAGGCAATTCTGTTACCACTTCAAGAGTTCAGTGAAAGTCATTTTTATATACAGGACTAAATTTAACAGTTACTTACAGCCTCCTCTGTGATGGTATATACTGCTGCCAACTCAACGCCACTTCTTGACACTAAGTGAAAAAAGAAAGAAACATTAAACACAGTTGTGGAAGAAAAGTTTAAGTGCTTGATTCATTTCTCCAAACTGGAATTTGGTTGGAATACTTGAGATAACACATCTTCTTAGTAAGAGGGCAGTACACATGAGTTATAATCAGTGAGTTTGGATTTTCTACCCTTCTCCTCTGCAGAATGCAGTGCCAAAACCTGATATTTGAAGCATTAGTATTAGAGATTAAATAATCACTGAAAGACAGAAAGAACATGATGCAGACTCCAACATCATTAAAAGACTTCTGCCAAAATCCTTGCCAGCAAGGCAGTGCTCAGATTCCAGAAGTCACTGAGGACACAAAGGTATTACATACCCAGGTTAGAAGCACTAATTACCTTGATTCCTTCACTAATTACCATTCATTCATATGGCTGTGCTGGAAAGTAAGTAATTAGGGTTACAGGACTTTAAGTATGACCTTCCCATGGACAAGCCTAGCCAATAAGGTACCATTCTCATCCCCAGAGGTAGAGAGTAAACTGGAAGAAGAGGAAAAGGAAAGAAAGGAATCTCGTAGAAGTTTCATTATACTTATTCCTCCAAGGAATGGATCAGTACTGGAAGGGAATGATCCACTAATGCTGTGGACTACTAGGATCTCTTATTGTAGAAGCACATTGAAGGCAGTAACATCTAAATCACAAATCTCCTCCCTCAATTTCTACTCATGGCTCAGCCACAGATTTTACATGTATTTGAACAGAACACACTTCAGTGTGTGGGTTGCAGGGCTAGTGATACAGAAAACTGCTTTACGATCACAGAAGAGAACCAAACTCTAGATATCATAAATATGTGAACTACTATTACAGAGGAAGTAACACCAGAAAAACATGAACACACTCCAGATGTCTAGTGGACCAATATTATTAGATCAATGACAAGAGTACCATTAGTCTGTCCATCACATCAGAAGAGTGGGAGCTATTCTAGTTAATTCACTTCATGGTTATTCGGGTCTAAACCAAATAACCAGATGCATTTTACTAATTACAAAGATCATACAACAGCTCTTAAGGCACTCTAGAGAACTCATTTTTCTGTAAAAGCTTTCTTTTACTTACGGTAGAAAACCGACAGAGGACAAGCCATTTCACAACTTATATAAAGCAAACCCTCCTACAGCCAAGCTATTTATATCCATTAATAGCACAGTCCTTAACTTGCTAGAGATGCAGCATGCGTAGTTAGAAGAAGCACCAGAAAGGAAACTATTTCAGGTGGAAAGCAATAAGCAAAGAGGAGACTGAAGGCATTACTACTTGCAAAGTCTTTTTAGCTTTGAGAATGAAACAAGGTTTTGGGCCACACACCATAGTGTTCTGCAAATCATGCTCAAAGCCCTGAGCCAGGGTCTTGGTCCATCACTGGAGTTCCTAGTGATTACAAGAGAACTGTAATAAAGGAATCCTTAAGACTCCCACTGAAGCATTTTTCAGCAACACGCTATTCTGTCAAAAGACTCCTGGACTGCTCCAACAACTAAGGGCAAGTCATACTGATGTCATCATACAGGGCAGTCAATTTTTTGCAAATAGATAAAATGAAGTTATTCATTTAGAAGTTAAAAAGGCACATGTGACCTTCAGCCAAAAGGATAAAATAACATTATGATTCATTTTAGCAATAGGCCACAGATATGGTTTTCATAAATGCCAAGTCTAGCTTTCAGGAGTGACTCAAGTTCAGTCAGACTAGGCTTCTAAGCCACTTCCATGACTGAAATTTTGCCTGACAGGAAGTCAATTTAAGAAAAGAACACATAAACAAGCTTTTCACAAGCAAACACTAAGTAATATAATTACATTAGAAAATAACTAACAAAGTTGAAGATTGCTTGTTCAAAGATTAGAAGTGACAGGCATAGCAGATAAGTATTGTATTTTCTATGACTTGGGCAGTCTTTAAAACTAGTACTGTACCTTTGATTTGGAAGCAGCTGCCATTTATAGCGCTCCCCTCCAGTTCTCTGCATAGTGTCTTCTAAGCTTCAGCCCATATGCAGCAGGGATCGTCTAAGGGAACAGAGTACTGTAGCACTCAGTTTTCCTTCACAATCTTTCAGCTGACCCAAGCAGCTCCTAACGCTTTCCAGTCTAACATGACCCAGCACTAGGCCAGATAACATTCTTTCATTCCTTCCCAGAGTCCATATAAAGCAGTCTTTCACTTTTCAAGTTCGCACCTCGGCAGACTCCTTGCACCTCCCTGGCTCTCCGAAGTGCCAAGAGAGCCAACACTTTAAAAGCGTTACTAAGGCTCGGACAAGAATGAGTCAGCCACTGATACCCGAACAAGCCAGTCCTCACCTGCTAGGCATATAATTACATAGGAAGAGTCTGACAAAGTTGAGTTTTCATTTTCAGACCCTTCCTGGAAGCCTACCAGCTGCAGCAAGCTCTTTGGAACTGGCTCACTAGGTCACAATCCAGACTCATTAACTCCCTTCATTAACCCTCAAAGCTTAATCCCTCAGGACATACCTAAAACCTAATTCTCTTATCAAAAGATCCATCGAATGTGTATCAGAACAAGGGAGACACTCAAACCTACAGAGATAAAACCAAAACAACCATTCTCCATTTTCTGAGTTGTTGTGCATTTGAGTTGATTCCAAATGAAGGCAAAGTTCTGCCACACTTCTGGTAGATCTCATACACTCTGGGTTTGATCAACATCCACCAACTCTTTCACTCATTCAAGTGGGAATTAAAAGAGTGAAACATCTGGATATACAGTACACTTTTACCACTAATTCTAACATTCCCTTGTAAACCTAATTTGTACAGAGGTGAGTATCATCTGCCATGACTAACAGCAGCAATACCTTATTTAGGTGTGTTCCCAACTTTCTGAAGTCCAAATCAATCCAATTGGGATATTTTCACTGCCAATAATAGCAATACTACTTTCCACTTAGAATTTCTAATCTTTACATTTCAAGAGCAGCAGCATCTGTTTTAGAGATGGAAAACCAAATCAAAAGAAGGGAACTAACAAAGCAAGAGTACTCAATAGCTTCATGGCTTAAGGCAGGGACTGAACCTAAGTACCTGCAGCTGCCATCCAGTTCCTTCTTAGCCTGCCTGTCTAGAGAGCTAGCAGAGGGACATGAAACACTGCATAAGTTAAAAGTTCATCTTCAATGGATGTTCAAAGCTCCAGCAATCAATAGCTGTATGTACCTTCTGAAAGCATTCTTACTGGCTCTGAATTATTAACTATGCTGGAGCATCCGATCAGGGCAAGCTATTTTTGGCTGGTATTCACAGCTCCAATTGAGTAGACTCTGGTGAGCACACCTGGCAACACTGGCTCAGAACAAGGCTAAAACAGACACACAACACAAACAGGAGGAAATGGAGAGAGAACCTGGGTATTAGTGATATAAGATTGTATTTTTACTAGGCTAATAAATACAGTGTCTGCTCATTCCTGTAAGTGTGTGGAAACCTCATTTCACAATGTCCCATTCCTGAAGAGTGCAATTGGCATAATCCAGATAACGCACTTTAAATACAACATGCATTACCTTGTCATTGTATACACTAGACTCTAGCACACTTAAGAAATAGGGCAATTCTACAGAAAGCTACTGGCTTCCCTTCTAATGCTGGTTCAGCCATCATCATTCCTCCTATTATGCCAGCCTAACTGGTTTCTTTTTGTAGGCTCTTAGGGAATACTGTTACTACAAGTTTGGAAAAAAATAACAACACCGACTGTGCTGACTTTTTGATCAATCACCATGCAGCCAGGAACGTCAGACCTATTAAGTACCCCTTTTTTGCCAAAACTTAATGAGCCAAAAATAAGTACCAGAGGTTGGAACCAACTCTGTCTCATCTGTATTCAATGCCACAGTCACACTGGAGGATGAGGAAAGGAAAAAAAAAGGAGGGAAAAGAATGCAAAAATTAATAATAATTGCAACATGAAATTTTTGCTTCATTATACTTTCAATATGAGAAACTATTAGAGCCATATCAACCTCCTGTTGGACAAAATGAAGCTTGGTCATTTTAGGTGTTTTAATGGAACAGTTTCAAACAGACTCAAAAATCAAGAAAGAAAGATAAATAGTTCCTCTTGCTCAGTAGAAGGAAAATGAGTACCCTGACTGGCATTTCTTGTATGCATGGAGTTGAATGAAGAGATTCAGGGACAGTAATGAGCCTTGTACACTACCTGAATTTCAGAAGCTTTTCCAAGAAACAGCTTCTGAAGCAGCATAAATGAACTCTTTGCTTCCCTTTGACTCATTTTGTTGATCTCAGTGATCCTAGCACAAGCTAGGACAGCAGGTCCTGCAGCTTTAGAATGAGCCACGTGCCAGATCAAAACTCCTAGAGGAAGCTACCTCCATTAGGATTATATTCTTGACAAGTGCCAAGGTTAAGACCTTCAAAATGAACAAAAAAATTGTTTGTATTTCTTAGGTAGAGAGGCAGATGTCATTGTGTAAGCAAGAATGACTTAGGATTCAATGAATGGTTCAAAATACAAATTTGCAAACTCCAGAAATGATTGGTTTCATCTAATGTTTAGAAAGAAATTAAATCTGAAGAGTGCCAGATCGTCCATTTCTCCTGACTTTCCACATGAACTGTCTTGCCTTTTCTGTTTGAAATTACTGTTAGTTTTCCACATTTCTTTTTATAAATCAAAAACTTAAAAATCTAAGAAGCATTCTGATGTGTTTCCTTTCAATATTGAAATTTATTTATTTTGGAGATAGATTGGTATACTGCTTTCAGGCTGTTACCACAACCACTAGCTCTTTCACAAAATGGTCTTAACAAGTATACACAAAGCAATGCTGCATTTATCCCAAGCCTCTGAACAGCTATTATTCTTACAGCAATCAGAATCAAATCTGCTTCAGTGGCATTCATTCAGACATTCATCAAAGTCCCACTGAATGATGGTTTAGGAAAAGAATATCAAATAAATTCAGAAAGGAGGGCCTTTTATAAATAATGAGAGTTAAATACCGTACAAATTACGGTATTTTTCTTTTAAATAGTGATCTTTGGCCAGAGGTATCTTGCAGCAGCAAAATCTGCTATTTGTATTCAGATATTTGACCTCAAGAATTGACTTAAATGAGAAGCTGGGAGAGGCACATACTGAAGCAAAGCAACAAAGACTACTGCCCCCTATACCCAAAGCACACTTTTCTCCACAGGAGTCTGCAGAGCAGCAAGGAGCCTGCAAGCACTTACCCTTCAGAAGGGGAGGTAGTTGGCAATTATAAAAGCCAGTGAGTTTGTGGCCATGTTTACAAGTAGACCATCACCCTAAAACACTCCAGAAAAATAGTCCAAAAAAAGTTGAAAATACTTATTCACTCAAAAGCCTAGCCAGCTGCCCGAGCTTGCCGTGTATACAGAATTAAGCTTTTTTAAAGCCTAGATTAGACCTGGAAAGGAGTAAGATGGCACACTGCTTTTTAGTAGAAACAATTATTAGTAGTCACAGAAGTTAAAGCTACTGTCTTAAAGGAAAGTGAACCTGTTACTTTAGCAACACAAAATCTAACTTAGTGACCCTCATTATGCTACAGAACACATGCCTGTTCTGAAGGGATTTGTCTTCTAATGTCTCTTCCCTGCGGACTGACAGAAAGTTATGACACAGTAAGATTGAAATTTCCCCAGAACATGACAGGAAAGTTTAAGTTAGATTTATGCCCCACTGAGTCATTCTAGAGTAACAGACAGGTACGATCCAAAGTACGTACTGGGGGTTTTTATGCAGTCTTAGGGCTTAAGTAATGAGACTGGGAAGTACAGCAAGAAAAATTTTAGAAATATAATATATCCCAGGAAGCCATTTACCATGTAACACAATCTTACTGCCTGTCCTACAAAATTGATTATATTTTGAAATTAAAATAAGAGTTTTTGCTCACAGCACCCATTAATTACAGCATCCACTGATAAATTCTATATGCATAAAACAGAGCAAGTCAGGTCATGAACAAAAGCACTGGTTCCTAAGTTTTTCTGCATATAACAACAATTATCACTTCTGGAGTCATCCACTCCTGTGTCATTTGGTATATTTGTGCTGTTCTAGCAAGGGGCTAGAAACATAAAGGGGCTAGAAACTAGGTGGATCTCACAGGCTTAGAATCCTCCTCACACTGGAGAGATCCACCAACATGTAGCTTCCCATACCAAACCTGTCAGGGAGCAGCAAGGGTCAACTGCTCACTAAGGGAGGGGAAGCCAGGGTTTGAGCTGGATAACAAGGCCAGCAGAGGCAGTGGCCTTCCTTGCCAGGCAGACCCCAGTCCAACAGTACTTGAGCCAGGTGAGCAGGGCAGGCCCAAGGATGGCAGCCCAGGAAGTCAGCCAAGAGGACTGGTCATCAAAGTCCATGGTGACATGGCAGGTTCAAGCTCAAGCTAGGAAGACAAGTCAGCATTGCTGACAAGAGTCAGACACAGTCCAGTCACCACCAGGCAAGTCCACAATTGCAAGGCAGGTCCAAGGTCAATCTGGGAAATCAGTTCACCTATCATGGTTCAAATCAATACAGGCACAGGCACAACAGGGCACAGGCCTGAGCTTAAATGCCACTGCTGGGCCTATGGGCAGAGAGGATGGGTGAAGGCCCCAGGTGACGCTGGTCAGGGCAGTTAAGGCCTATTAGTGCAGCCAAGGCCCCAGAAGGAATACAGGTTAAGGATTAGGAAAGGGATGTGCTGAGACAGCACTTGTGGAGTATGTGCCTGTGTATGGTTAATCTCATCTGGCAAATGGTCCCAGTGGACTTTATGCTGGTATTAGATTGTTCTAAACTATTCGGTGGATAACTTAACACCAGTCCCCAAGAGGAAGACAGAACTGCATCTGCCTTTCCTGAATAGCTCCTA